>NC_051180.1:124410756-124710756 GCF_013339695.2 Rhipicephalus sanguineus | reverse complement strand
GATTCCTGCTCACATGTTAAAGAAAGTCATTTCTGCCTGAAAGGTGAAGCAATGGTAGCGATAAAAATGCACTTAACATGTATACAAAGGTTTGTGTCTTATTGACCCTATATATTTCAGTACTGTGCACCTTCAAACGTGCCTCTCTTAATGTTGCCTAGAGCAGAAACAAGTGGTTCCTTGGCCTGAGCGGACAACCCATACACAGGAATCTAACACGAATACATAGTGTGCACATGCGTCACCGAGCACCGTCACTTTTATCAACTTCTGGTACATGTCACTGGCATGGCTGGGTACCTAATGACGCTGTCGCAGACAGCTGCCGTGTTGTTACATCATGCTTGCACCCACTCAGTTCGGCCTTACGATGCAAGTTTGTGCAACTATCTGCTGCAGGTGAAGCACATTGTCTTTGAAGACCACTAACAGGGAGCAAAGTGTGGGTATGTTCTCCCTGCCTAACATTACTATCCGGCATTGTGAACACACAATGCAACTTTCTGAAGAGCACCGGCGTGTTTGGCTGGCGCAAATTTATGAAAATGACTTGAAAAACTTCGATAATATTCGTGTCTTCAGGTGTAACATTATTACGGGTAAGTGCTATCCAAGCACTTACCCATAAACAGAGATAGCTTACAGTAATCACTGCACCTGCAAGCTTCGCCAGTACTACGCTGCACGCAGTCAGCAAATAAGGGAGGCTGTTGAAATCGTTATGACAGTCGCAGGGGTGAGCAGGTTGCATTGACACAAGCAAATAGTGAAACAAGTTTCATTCACTGGCAGTTTGAAGTACAGCACCCCAAGGTTAACTTTCCGATCGGTTTAAGTGGGGGGTCCGGTAACCTCTTTTTTTTTTAACCATTTGTTAATTCTCTAAATCAGTCTTGTTCGTAGTTGCACCTTTGCACACTAGTGAACAACAACGAAAGAAAAATACAAGGTAAAAAAAAAGCAGCAAAAACATACGAGACAGAAAAAAAAGTAACAGACGTTATCGGTATGTACCATGTGAAGTTGTTACCATGCAATCACACAATTTTTTTTCTGGCCGTTTCCACAAATGCAGATCAAAAAGCCCCAGCATCTGTACCGTTTAAAATAAGTAGGAAATTTCAATTTTGCACTGTATGAACTACTTCAGTGGCGGGGGCCGCGTCCGAGGTAAACTTGGCGACCCATTTCAATGGGAGCTGCTTCGCTGTGAAACCATTCACTCATCCAGTCGTAAAATATTGTGGGCCTCAAGGGACTTTGGGCTTTCACTTGTTCTTTGGTCACGAAATTTGTAGTGAAAACGAGATAATTAAATACCCCCAAGCAGGTCATGGCAGGCAACAAGCTGGAGTCCGCGGTGGCATCTCAGCCGACGGAAATCCAGTATGGGTCGAATTCGTCACACATTTTAATCTTAGTCTCGCATCGAGTCAACATTCGAGGTCTTCCTGTTCGAACGAGCTCGTCGAAGTACGAGAGCCAAAAACCGTACTGCTTGATTTTCGACATACCGGGTAGCAACAGGTGACAACCTGTAAACAACCCACACTGCAGCACGTGAACTGTGGTAGGTACCCAGGGATGGCAAGAGAGGGTGACCGCAACGCAGGTGACGTTAACGCTATATATATGCGACAAGTAGCTTTACTGTTAATCTTTATTAGACCTATTGAACAACCTTCATGCAGGTCATTTGTGTTTATCAAGAGCAGCCTCTGTAAAGAAATGTGTATGCTCTCTCTCGCATTGCATGTTTGTACTCAGAGCCATTAGCCCATTAAAGAGGCTTAAAGGCCAACTCCGACGATTTTTTGGCCATGTCAAAGTAATGGTGCTTTTATGTTCCTGAGGCGCTCCTGTCACGGACCCGATAGCAGAAATACTCGGCAAATTGAAGAATAATTTTAAATAAGCAAGAATGCGCGACACCGAAACCCAACCGAGCATACTGTCTTCGCGTGACGTATAAGGAGGCAAAAACTGGAAATCGTGCAAGGCATGCCGGTCCCGCCAGCGCGTAGTATGAAAGCTGTGAAGAGCAGATGCTCAGGGGAAAGGTGACTCCCTCGGAAATATATCCTGTGCGTGACTGACCGTGCTACGTGCACAAGCTCCTCGGAGTTGTCGGAAAATGACAGCTGCGGTTTGGACGCATTTGTAGGCCAACTAAAATCACCATTCCATTCCTCTTCGATGAAGTGGCACCTGTTTAGTTCCTTGCTTGCATGGTTGCGCATTCCACCGCCAGATGGCGCCACCTGCCCAGGCAGTTTGTGGGGCCGCGGTTGGGTAAAATGCTATCGCTGACAAATTTGCGGACTAACTAAAGCTTCTTAATATTGCTATGGGAAGAGCGCATAAGTTTGGCAATAGCGGCGTTCAACGTCGTGTTGGTAAGGTTGAAGGAATTTAATATAAGCTAAGTACGAGCCACCTTTCCGCACCAACGTTACTTGATTAGGCTACTTTGTTTCGCACGACGCACAGCTGACTGTATACCGATAGGCCCGGTGCACCCTGCATATGTTACGGAAAGTGTTTACGCATCGTAATGTTCACGCATGTGCATTCTTTAGCCGGTACGATATCACCGCACTTTCCGTGCGGTATATCGGCATTGCTAGCTCGAATATAAAGATGCAGGGTAATCGTTAGGTGCGAGTGTTTCGTGGCTGCGAACGGTGATCATATGCAGCCCACAACTCAACACCACTTGCCACCCATCGCATGCATTACGACAAGGAACTGAAATTCACACCCCCAGCCAACGAAGCGCTCGCCAAACACACGCGATTGTTGCCTTGCAGAGAGCAGACGCTCTAGTGGCCCCACGGTTCCATCACTTCCTCTTTAACAAAATTGACGTCACGCACACAATGTTCCCAATAATTCTGGGAAGCGAGGTGGGCAGTGTCGGGGCAATCAATAAAATTCACTTGTAATGAATCTATGTATGTCTCCAGCTTGTAATTTGGCATAAATAATGGGAACGTGAAAAGGAACGTACACAGTGAATTTTGAGATCCACTGACCTCGAAAAATCACCGGAGTTGGCCTTTCAGCAGCTTAGTGTTATTACTGAGAGTGCCCCTCATAGCTCACGTGTTTCTTAGGTATGTTAAACTACATTATTTCACTTTACCAGTCTCAACGCAGCATCTGTCCATACAAGCGGTGGTAGCCCAAGGCTGACCTGGTATGCCCATGGACGCTACAGTGACACAGCGTCTCATCAGATCACAAAGTAAGCAGTAGACATAAAACACCATGCATGTGCTGCCCAAAAACACAAACAGTGTTTCCTCCTGGAAAGCATTCAGAGCCTACCGTCAGACTATATTTCTAGGAAGAATTAAAGTGAGAATACCACTTTGCACTGGCATGGACCAAACGTATTTGTTGGGGTGCCTTAAATGTAGAAACAGGAAGAAAAAGGAAAATAGAAAAAAATAGCATGTGAAGTGGTGCAGTCATTGAGTCAGCTTCATGTTCTGATACTCGGAAAAACAGTTCTAATCATTTCAGCTACCCGGCTCCTTTGCTTACACGTGTAGCTGTTCAAGTACAAATGTCAGTGGATGCCCCCAGTATTTGATGCTGCCATTAACAGCATCACAAAAAAAGCTATGCACCTGCCTCACGGCTCACATTCATATACAGATGGAATTGCACACTGTATAGGGGACCACAGACTGAAAAAAAAAAACACCTCCTTCCAGAACAGCATTCACTTATTCGGGTAATAAGTGAATGTTATTCTTAAAATAAATCAGCACATATAAAAATGATGTTTAAACCTCTTAGTATAACAAACACATAATAATATGACAATATCCTTACCACTTCTTTGCCCTTGGTGCTTTCCCTTTCATCCTTCCTGTGCTTTTCCGACTTATGCTTCGACACCGAGGGCGAGCCTTTTCTAGTTACCTTTCTACTTTTGTGAGGCGTCTGCTTTGAGCGCTCTCGGAACTTCTCACGCAATTCACCCGGTTGAACAAGGTAGTGCCCGGAGCCGTCGGGGCACGAAACCTTCACAGGGTCAGAGCCACGGAGTCTGAACGGCACTGGGCTTTCACTCATAGAGCGAGGTTGGCGCACGGGTGTCAAATCACTGTCCGATCCACTGCGCTTTTCCGGTGCTTTCCCCGGCCGCGGTGGCGACAAGTCGCTGTCTGAATCATGTCTACCTTTACTGGGGACACTATCAGTCGTTCTTCGAGGGCGCTCGGGTGAAAGGTCACTGTCGATGTTTTCGGCACCACGCGTAGTCCTCACCGGTGATAAATCACTATCGGAGTCGTGCCGTGCCCGTGGCATCCTCTCAACACCACGGTCATCGCTCGGTGACTTCGGTTCAACCTTTATGCGTACCTCAGCATGGTCGGGTGAATGACGTCTTTTGTCGTGCTTGTGAGACTTGTTTTTGGATGAGCTGTGTTCGGAATCGGTATGGCCTCTTCTCGATTTCGAAGGCGGCTCGGGTAGCTCGTTTGATGCATGCGTTCGACTGTGCTTGCCGTCACTTTTGTTTCGATTGTTCCTTCTTTCTGCCGTTTGATCAGTCGGTTCCACTTTTACTTTAACTCTGGCATCTTTGGCCCCAGAAAGGTCGGGAGATGAACTTCGCTGTGTGCCAGTCTGTTCCTTCCTATGTTTGCGTGCAACCGAGAGAGTGTCGTCGCTTCTGTGCTTCGATGATGACGAATGGTGCTTTTGAGGGGACCCGCCCGTCTCTCTGTTTGATCTGCTCGGGGGCGATGGTCTTCTCGGTGGAGATACATCACTACTCGATGAATGCTGCCTCGCCCTTTGAGGGGATGGCTTACGACGGGAACTTTTCGATTCCACTGGCGGTGGTGTCCCTCGGTTGCGCTGGCTCCTCGCGCGTTCTTCGTGCTTTTCCGGTAACTCCGCATTCGCACTCGGCCGCTCCGGGGAGAGGTCACTGTCGGAATCGTGCCTGCCTCTGTAGCAAGCCTGCCGCTTCCGCGGAGGCGACTCATCGCTGTCCTCGGCTGGTCTTTTCTCAGCAAGCGAGCCAACTTCTTTGCCTGCATCTGAATCAGAAGTACACAATTAGGACGCGCACAACACGCACACATATGCGCGGCGGCTTCTCAGTTAACCACGAGCGGCGGCAAACCGTTCAAAGCATTGAATTGGAAGCGTTTAAGAGCGAGCTCACCTTTGCCAATCTTTTTCCACTGGGCAGGCGTGTACTGCTCCGCTACACGGGCCTGTAAAGGTCGGTCGTCAATAACAGAAGCAACTACAGGTTCGTCGTCTTCGGGTGTTGCTTCGCGACTCTGTGCCGAGGGGATATGCTTCAAATCGACGTCGTCATCCAGTATTCGTAACCTACCGAACGAAAAAGCGCAAATCAGCCACTGGACAACTTGAAAAAGAACCGTTCTATTCGGCATGCGCAACCCAAACACAGCAAAACAGCGGCCAGCCCACTTGAGCTTTCGCGGTTCACTACCGACACGCAATAAGCTCGTAGCCACAATGCGCATAATGATAAGCGGGTGAAACGAGGACTTACCTCTGCGTTGAAGAAGGCTTTACTCGTTTCTTCTTTTTCTTTTCCTTCCCGGACATGTATTTCTCTAGATATTTGAGCTTATCGACGCTCTTTGCCGGGGCAACAACATCCCCAGACGACGCCATGACGGCCGTTTATACTTGCTCCCGCTTGAACTCTTCACCGCATTTTACCTTGTTTACGTGGCTTCCGAGATTTCAAGAAAGTCGCGAGGCCAGCTTGACAATCTCGAAGGCTGCAATATTTTGATCTAGGTCATATTTATGTTCAAAAAATTTACCAGAGATGTCACTACCGGTAACACCAACAACGGGCTTTTTACAAGGGTCACTACTTTTTACAACGTATTTTTTATTTTTATTCATATTGCTTTTTTTTATATTCATAATTTTTTTGCGTATTTAGTCATATTGTTATTATTTCTATTTTTTTTATAGTCAAGGTTTATCTTGTCAAATTGTCATCGACATGGTCACTGCGCATGCTTTTAATCCAATCCAGCTTAGGATCCAGCGAAATCCAAGGAACATGGCGGCGCCCGGTACACGAAAGAAAGTTATCCAAAAAGATGACTTAAAACGGTTAATGAGAGAGCGAAAGGAGGCATTAAGTCAGTCAACGAAGAAGATAACATCACCGTACGCAAGATATCCTTTCTTACTTTCGCCGCGATGTCCTGCCTGGAGTGTTGAATATTTGAAATTTTACGAGTTTGTGTGTTCTACCTTGTGTTGCAGCGCTGTTGTGTTGTTTTCCTTAATTTGGCGCACGTACAACAGTTTAGGTCAGCTGACTTGTTCGGTATGTGTCGTCCACGTCAAGAGTGAGACCCTGTGGGCAGCTCACGTCCTCGGGAAAGCGCACAAGCAGGTAAGTGAGGCCGCAGTACTTGGACTTATAAATGTTGACAAACGGCGCTGCATTTGATGCAATGCCTGGCGAGCTCACCGTCGATCCTGTGTGAGCGCGTGCGTTTGTTAATGTACTGCTCTTACATGACAGAATGTAGAGGACCTGAAAGAAAGCGCTGCCAATCGTCTACAGGCTGACAGTGTACCCGGAAAGCGCCAAAACGATGCCTCAGGTGACACCCAAGACGGTACGTCTTCCTACGATGTTTAACGAAACATGGCGTTGTGGGCCGCACTTGCTCTTTAACCGTCAAAACACTTTGATCGCTTGTGTTTCAGACAAGAACCGGACCCAGCCCGGCAGCTCCAGGTTAGTGTTCCTTTAATACACAGCGATATCGTGATCACTCTGGTAGTTAGTTTCGTGATAAGTTTTGATATGTAAATGAAATTCTAATATACATCCCGATCAGAAATATTCTTTACCTCATCTAGTACAGATAACGTCCGGTGATCACTGTTGCGTTGGGTTTTAAACAATTATCATTACGGGCTAGAAAGACCACAAAAGTGTGCTTGAAAGGTTGGTACGCGAGGCCACGTACGTATGTTGGATGGCATTGCAAAGTGCTACCAAGTGTTGATCGAACATTCAGAACTTTAAAATTCGCTATAGTAAAATCGGAAGCGTTTGAAACCATGCTGAAGATGTATGGCTTACGGCAGCTTATAATGTTAAATAGATGGAGGGAAGTTTCACAGCTATGATCTTTCAGTACTTGCCTCTTTCTTTGTTGCATTTTCGATGGAGGCGAAAATGTTTGAGGCCCGTGTGCTTAGATTTAGGAGCATGTTAAAGAACCCCAGGTGGTCGAAATTTCCGGAGCCCTCCACTACGGCGTCTCTCATAATCATATAGTAGTCTTGGGACGTTAAACCCCAGATATCATCATCATCATCTCCTTCTTTGTTGCAGCCCGCCTCACAAAAAGGCAAAGGGGCCTCTCCTTATGGCTGATTACTCGTCAGATGAGGATATGGACGTTGGCGAGTCCACAGTGAATTCGAAGCACACAGAATCTGCGCTACCAAAAGGCAAGTCAATCCTTTACTGCTCTTAATAAAGTCATGTTATACTCACTGTGTGGACACTAACTACATCTGCTGAGGTATTGTGCCGCTCAATTAAGCAGCCATTCATAGTGTGAAAAAAAATTATGGCTGATCCCTCCGTCAAGGAATCAGTATAACACGAAAGTGAAACATGTCGTCACAGAAGTAGTTGATTGTTTATAGTGTACTGGCATATGAGAGCTTGTACAATGTCTACTGCTGTTTGGCAGATATAGCACCGCTTGATGTAGACGCACTCACGTTGACACCTAGTGGCACATCTCCGTACCGACGACCCATGATCATGGGTTAACCCTTGCGGTAGCTGAAGTTGTCAAGATATACCTGGACACCGCATATGGTGAATCCCGTGCCAAGACGGCATCAACAACCACATAATAAACACCGATACTCGAAATGCACTCCTTGAAAGCATAGTGAAACGCGACGAGTGTCGCGTCTTCCCTCTAGCCTGGCCTTTAATTCTCACAGGGCCAGCGCGGTGCGACAGCCAGGCGAGCATCGGAGAGCTATTTTTTGATATCGATGGATACTATGAGCGAGGTTTTGGGCTGAAGCCGCCACCTTGCGGTGTGTTAAAGCGTTGATGAAAATTTGCTTCTCCAATTTGAAACGCGCCAAATGGGACGGTCGTAGCAACGGCGCGTTGCCGAAGCTAATTGCAAAGGCAA
Organism: Rhipicephalus sanguineus; assembly: GCF_013339695.2. Taxonomy (NCBI): domain Eukaryota; kingdom Metazoa; phylum Arthropoda; class Arachnida; order Ixodida; family Ixodidae; genus Rhipicephalus; species Rhipicephalus sanguineus. The sequence continues at coordinate 124,702,549 of NC_051180.1, read as the reverse complement.
CGAAGTTTTTTTTGTTTTTTTTTTAGCCTGGGTGGCACATATGTCACCGCCTTGTTATAAAGGGGACGCTCATAGCATCTATCCATCCATCCAAGAGCACAGTGAGAGGAAAGTGTGAAAGATAAAAGGCGCGTCCATGTAGCCTCCGTTATGTGTTTGGCGGTAGCTCAATGGGCTAAATGCTCCCTAGCCATTGTCGTGGACCGGGAGGTCGTGGGTTCGACTCCTGTCAACGGAACTTTTTCTTTGGCTTCTGATGTCCATTTTCCAGACGTATTTCCATGACGGAAATGCTTCATGAAAGTCTTGGTGGACCCTGGCACAAAACACTTTCGTTTTAAAAGATGCTCTCATAGGTGCGCAGCAGCAGTCACTAAGCCACCACTGTGGGATCATACTGTGAGACTAGCAAATGGCAACGCTATGCAAAAGCGGCCATGCACTGGGAATTTACTCTATTTATTCAGAGGAAAAGGAACAAACAAGTCACAGAGCAGAGAGTAAAATGTTTGTTTTTGTTCACAGCATAGTATTATGGATTCTTGAATGTAAGGATGATGCCACTGCACCACGAATAACATCTACATGGCACAGTCTCCACCTGTTTATTGAATTGAACTTGGAAGCCTAACTGAAAATCAAAAGAACATATTGTTTTTGCATGAACCAGTACGTGACTGCAACGTTGAAGTTTTCCTTCTTTTACTTCAAGACATGAAAAGGAAATAATAGCAGTTTTCATTTCAGATTGGCCATTTCTTTGCATGAATGCATTGCCTGCCCTTGTGCCTGAATCACATTACCTCATTTGTATATGCACACAAATCTGCTGTTCTAGAAGTGGCCACACCATTAGCGTAGTTTGTAAGGTGTCATATCAAGGAGGCAGGTTTGCTAGCTGTAGGCTCCAGCTGTTTGAAATCGGTGACTAATCATAGTTGTTTGGTGGTGGGAGACCCAGCCAGTAGTAATCACTGCAATGAAGCAACTCCTAGTCTGGCAGTTGCTTGTGATCACACTAGTGCTTAACCTGAAATAAGTGCAACAAATATTGGCAGCCACCTGGAAGACAAAGCGTAGAAAGCGATAGCAGAGTCCTTCAATATTCTCCTGGTCATGAAGCTGCGCCGTAACTCTATGAGGGAGCTTTGTGCCATGCAAGCGGAGGCCGCGGGGCGGCGCTGCGTCCATTCTGTTGGCATCGCGCCCACGGCAGCAGAGGTGGCTGCCGGTGTCACTGCGAAATATTGTGGCGTGTTAGCGCGTCCTTTTCGGCCGTATGTTTTTTCATGTGGCTAGTGTGTTGTGCCTGAAGGTCGGGAACGATGCCGCGTACCTGCTGCGTACTCGGATGTCGATCCGGATACAAGGGAAACGACGAAAAAGTGCCGATGTTCTCGCTTCCTCGAGACACCGAGCGGCGGGAAAAGTGGAAGCGCGCCATACCGCGACAAGGAACTGGTGATTTCACATTCGATTCCCCACATGTACGCGTTTGTGAAAAGCACTTTGACGAGAGTGACATCGTTCGCGTGGACCAGTGGATAATCGGAGGTGCTGTCGTGACGTCGCAGCGCGACGTTCCGAAACTGCCGAGGATTTTCGTGGCCTCCCGGCGTATTTGTCAAGCGCGAAAACGTCCAGAGATCGCTTGCCTAGACAGCAAACGCGTTCTAAGCGTCGTCGGGAACCATCATGAGATGTGGATACCGTTGAGGCTTCACCGACATTGTGCACGAGCCCCTCTGACACAGCTACTGCGGAGAAAAACACAGCTAATGAAGGTGAGCATATTGACCGCCTTGACGCACACTTACTCGTTGCATGCCCGTAAAACATGAGTTCGAGGAGTGCAACGTTCGCCGTTTTCTTTTATACAGGCACTGAGGTCACCAAAAACGTAGAGGTGGCATGCCAAACAGACGGACCCATATGCAGTTCCTCGCAGCTTCAAAAATTGGAAGCACACGTTCGTTGCTTGGAACGGCGACTTCAGCGCTACCAGCTGAAGCTTGCTAGGGTGACAACGCAAGAGAGGCGCACCTTCGTCATGCGAGCGAATGATTTCTTTAAAACGTTTAATATACACACAAGATATGTGTTGTGCATGTGTATTAGGGCAAACGTCTGTACTAAATAAAAACATTTGGTTTTCAGTGCTGGTGATCTAATAGGGTTTGAATCTGATGGATCAATAAACAGTTCCTAACCGTCGTGCGTAATAAGCCTGGTTCTGACGTGCTAATTGTATATGTATGAACACCTAATGAAGACCGAGACGCTTACGGATGCTGGAAATGAAGAAAAATAATTTAGCGGTAGTCACAACTGAAGAGCGCAATAAATACGTACTCACGAGTGATGATCATTTTTTGCGTTACGTGTTGACGCCGCCGACGTGGGACACCGACGATCAATTTTCGCGTTTGATGAGGCATGTAAGGCTTTCGCCTTGACAGTAAAAACAGTAAAGAAGGGTTGGGAAAAATACACATTACTGCATGAGCAAGCGAAGTTTAAACGCGGCACGCCACCGTAGTGATAAATGAACGCGAAATAAAACACGAAAACCTGGGGAAAGCCCTGTGAACTATCCCTCGATCATCGTTAATTTTCAAAGAACTAATTCATTCAAACTGGCTCTTGGTCTTTGAATAGGAGGCTATATTGCGATATATTCGTATACAACCACGTATAGCCTGAAATATTTGATATGCACGATAAAAAGTTGCAACCACTGTGTTTCCGCGACACGCGAAGATCCGCCAGAGTCCTTGAAGGACTCCGTATCATCCACAACGTTCCCCTAGATTCTTCAGAAAAAAAAAAACCTGCGTTTATAGCAGTAGTATATTGCGCACAGCGGAAGGAGCATGCGTTTGTTGCCATCGAATTTCTAGCTTTAAGGCCTCATTCGACACTAAATTGCACTGTATTAGACAGTCCCCGAATTTCCGTGAGGGTAACATCACTCTGAAGATGTACTAAACATTCGCGGGTACTTTCAATCACGTTTTGCAGTTCGGACGGGCGCCGTACAACTTCAGCGCCGGTGCCGCTCCGATGCCCACGCACGGGCGAGGGCGCCCCTAGCGGCTGCTCCTGTCCCTATATCAAACTTTCGCGGGAGCTTCATGACCAGGAGAAGTATTGAAGGACTCTGGCGATAGTAAGGTGCATATAGCAATACACCCCAGCCCCTCTAAGTAGCAGTAGTAGTGGTTCCATTCCGGCTAAGAAGAGACCAGGAAACATTACTACATAGATTGCAGCTGGGTGTTGCATATAGTACACAAAGATACCTTTGCAAGACTGGGCAGGAGCAAAACCCCAGCTGCAGTGTGTGTCACACGTCAGAGACTATTCACAGTATCCTGTGCGTGTGCCCTCAATACGCGACCGAAAGACAGTCACTTAAGTGCATCATAGCTCGTCTAGACTCCTGACCCTTTTCAGAGGAGAAGCTTTTGGGTGCTTGGGAACGTGCAGACCACACCCAATGGAGTTTAAAGTGCATCTTAATATTTCTAAGCGAGACAGGTTTAGATGCTCGTCTTTAGAGCATGTGCGGTATAAAGACTATCGCGCGTCCTGTCCCCTTGCAGGACAGTGTGACTCATTGTGCCGTACCGTAGTCACCTATCATCATACCTCCCTCTTTCTCTCCCTTTTCTCCTTACACCCGTGAGGAGTAGCAGGCTAGAAACCCACTTTCCAGGCCGACCTCTCCTCTTCCTTGTCATTAATGATCTTCTTCTTGAGGAAAGGAAAGACAGTTCTGCAACCCACAAGGGAGCGCGGCACAGCATTGTTAGGGGGTGGGAGGGAAAAGGGAGTGAAAGAAGAGGGCGAAAAGGAGGTCACCTTATTGAGAAATGAGCAGCCCCAACACCAAGAGCCAGGCTGAGCCACCTCTCTCCTCATCAAAAGCCAGTGGGCGGCCGGCGAGACTGGAAATCGAACCCAATACCTCCCACATAGGAGGTGGACACTCCAGCCACTTGACCACCGCTTGCGATGTGGCTCAAGTGGCATTCTAATGTGCGAGAGTGACACATTGGCACAATGATGCAGGGCGAGGCTACCGGGTGTCCCACAACATCATAATTATGAGAAGCACTGTCAGAGGGGTCACGGGTGTTGCTGCATCATTTGATTGTTTTAGCGCAAAGCAACACATGTGGTAACTTTCAACAGAACCCTTGTGTTGCTGCAGAGTGGAAAGTTGCAAACACGAATCTGAGCCATGAGGAAGCCGCATTTGAAAAAGGATAATACATAAAAATGCTCATGTGTTTTGTGTTTAAACATGCTGAAAAGTCCCAGCCTGTCAAAACTAACTGGGAGTCCTTCACTGCGGGGCCTGTCATGGCTGCATTATTGACTGACAACCACCCATACAATGCCATGAGATGTGGGTGTAAATGAAGAGACCATGAATGAGTGATAGAACCTGCTAGCTTACTTGCAATTTAAGTAGGAATAATAATTTATAGTGCAACAGAGGTGCAAGAACTGCTATATAGCACTATTTTGCTAGAGGTTTTAGCACCATGCATTGGAGCCGTTCAAAGTAGGTAGTTAGCTATTATTTAGTGCTTCAAGATTTGATACTAAAAGCTGCAGTATTTATAGTATTATTTGGGGGTTTATGCTTTATTCCATGCATGTTACATTGTGCAAAATGTTCACTTTGACAAGAAGCGCTGGCTTCACGTTAACAAGTGGAGTGGCGGAGCCGAGCACAGAAGTTTGCAATTGAGTATGCGAAGTTCTTTGGCCTCCCTTTGATGTACAAAAGGTCATCAAGTGATTATTTTCTAACTTGATGCTGCCGTGTCATTAATAGTCAACTATCATTACTGGCACATCCTCACCAATACCAAAATTGAATTGCTTTCGTGCTCAGCTCACCTGTCATTGTTTTCAGTGTACTACTTTGCACTCACAGAGACAGCAAAATACTGACAGATAATTCTCCACGACGTTCACTCCACCACTGCAGTGATTCGAGTCTGTGACCCATGAGCTTTCTGTTGCATTAAATAAAGAATGGGTATAGTATACTATAAATATTGGTTGTCAGTCCCCTTTAACATCTCAAATTAATCAGCCACTTGCCTCTTGAGAGCCCTCATGGAGCCCTCGAGAATGATTGTGTAAAATTAATCTCTAAGGAAATCATCAACACGGCATTTTCTGTTTTTCCAGACTTTTTTGATAAACCCTCCGTTAGTCAGCCGAAAGAAACTACGCCAAGTCAGCCTCCGCAGCCAAAGCCGCAGACATCGTCTAAGAAGGCAGCTGCAGAAGCCTTGCCAGAGGGCTTCTTTGATGACCCCATCTTGGATGCAAAGGTATATATATATAGATTAAAAAAACAGCTGCAATTCTTCCTTCCACATAACGATACTGTCTAGTTTACATTATATCATGGATTGTGGCAGTCGCGTGAGGATCATACTTCATTTTTAAAGCTTTTCGTCTTTGTGAGTGCTTTTAATTGGTTTGTTAACGAGGGTTGTAACATAAGAATGACAAGGGGAATTGATCAAGGGGCTAGATTTTATTTGACACAGCCATGTGAAGGCAACAGATAATGAAGCCATGGTGGGCATTATTTGAGCTGTTGTACCTAACAAAATAAAGGAAAATGAAATTGAAGGAAAAAACCACTCATCAGCGGTGGGATCCAAGCCCGAAAGCTCCACATTACATGTGCTGTGGACTACCCTGTGCATTAAATAATTCTGTGCAGATTTCTCGCAGTGTTTCCTTCTTAAAGGGATACTGAACAAAATTTTCGCCGCCGAGATAAATGACTCAATTGAAAGATTGGGTGCTGAAATTTGCTGAAACAACCTTCATTTCAGCCAGAGATTAGCAGAAAATAATGATTTTAATCCATTTTTCGCGAATTGGCGCGTCTAGCGGCCGCGCCGCGAACTAGAGAGGAAGTGACTCGAAACTCTGCGGATAGTGACTCGCCAACCGTGCTCGCAGCAAAATCGCTTACCAATCGACATCGCAAGCCGCCACCCGCTGCCGCGCGTCTCTCTCAAAACGTGTTTTCACGGTCGGGAAGGTGCTCTCCGTGCGTGTTCTCAACCGGCAGCCAACGACGCCATTGCCGCGCTCTCGGCCGTATATTTGTTTTCTCAAGCGGAGCTTGCGCCCACGTCTACGAATTTGCCGTCTGTGTTGTGTGCTGCTACGTAATGCGAACGGTGAAGCACCTGACACAACGCAGAATGCCTCAACGCTGTTCTGCGCTAGGGTGTGCCCTGTCATACCTTTCCAACAGAGCTGAGGCTTCGAAGGATATGGATTCGCGCTGCGCGCCCATCGCAGCCAACGTGGGCGCCTTCAAAGCGTGACTTTTTGTGCTCCGAACACTTCGAGGATAGTGACTATGAGTTACTGTGTAAATTGCTGGTCCCGGCTGCCGACCCACGTTGGGCTACGGCGGCTCGTCTGGCTCGTCTTCCTTGCTGTCGCTTGACACAGCAGAACGGTCACACGCATATGGTTGTATTTGGCGCATCCGTTTTGGAGGCCTGTCGAACTCGGAGTCGCAATGACCGCTCGTGGAACCACTGTCACTCGCACCTTGCATCTTTGCGCTCTCGCGACACGCTCGGTAGTTGTAGCGGTTTTTGAGGAATAAGCGCTATTTTGTTTCCTATGTGGGGAAAAGAGGACAAGGCTCAGCGCCACACCAGCCACCCTCGGTTCTTGAGAGGAGAGGTGGAGAAAGGGAAGTGGCAGGGCAGGAGAGAGCGTGCCGGTTGCCCCCCTCTTGCTGGAGCACTCGACGTCACGTCCGCCGACAAGCGCAGTGGCATGCAGCCGCCGCGCTCTCACAATCCACTAAAAATACGGCCAACTGCTCGAAATTACGTGAAATAAACGCTGCGTACAGGAACAGTCGTGTCGTCCGAGTCGAATGTAAGGGTTTTCATAGCTTTTTCATATTTCTGTTCAGTATCCCTTTAATGTGCATAAAAGCATGATGCAGCTAAGCCTGCTGAGCAGTGCACACCAGCACAGCCGATACCACGAAAAGTTTAGGAATTTTTTCTTTGCAAACCACCGATTAGAGTGTTGAAGCACACTGGATCTATGCTGCATGATCACCATCTCACGGAATAAGGTAGTAATGATGCCATTGTCAAAGCAGCTAGTGCCATCTAGTAATGGCTTGCAGAAATTGACAAGCATGCTTTGACCATGCTGTTCAAGTTTCACTGGTTCGCCGCTGCACCGTTGGAGTACACACATGCAGCTGCACATGTGATGCCTAGTGTCTCTTTTCTGTTTCAAAATTTTTGCACTCCAGAGTGAAAGTGCTGGCTTTACATGAGTAAATTCAGTAACTGACACCACTGCATGTAACTCTTTCATCGCATGGCTAATGTTCACACTTCCTGGTAATTTAGTATAACTATGATGGGGGGGGGTCCTGCTGCAGAGCCGGAAGGTCATGGGTTCAGTTCCCACCCACAATGGCCTTATACCACGCACATGGAGGAAAAATTCTCATGTACCATATTTTAACAGTGTAACAAATTATCCCAGATGGTCAAAATCAGTGTGTCGGAATGAAACAAAAATAAAAAACGAACGAAAAAAACGATATTTTTGACCAGAACGAAAATGTAACCGAATCTTTATCTATTATTATTTAATTCCGGAGTGAAACTGAAATTTTGTAAATCGTTTTTCGGTTGACTGACGAGAAAACTTGGCAATCCGGAAGAACTGAGGTCATGCATGAGCAATTATGCATATCTCAGGGTACAGTATTAGTACGTACCTCATGTAGGAATTCCAAAGCAAAGTTGAAGTTGTGCGAAAAACTAAGAAAGTGGCAACCAGAGATGTTTATATTAACGCTAGCGGTCCTTTGCGTGCCTGTCCTCAGGCCAGCGTGGAGAGGGCATTGTCGGCGCTGAAGTTTGTTATAGCAAAAGCTGTTATGTGGTCACAACATCCGATTTTGGCACCATAGTTGTCCGCCATCGCCAGTGTCCATAACTGGTATTGCGTGAAATAAGAAAAAATGAAATGAGAAACAAATTTCTAGGATTAGATGAGATTTTAACCCGTGCCCTCTGCGTGGCACTCGAGTATGTATTACGAAACAGTGCCACGCTGGTGCTTGCAACTCCTTCGCAAAAATACTTCATACAGGTGTCATGTCGGGCAAGGAATCGTGTTAACATATGTAATATAGCGTGGCAGAAGAGCAAAAGAACAACCTGGCTTCACACAATGTTAATTGCGCAACGAGTCGGTCGTTGAATGCTTCCAACCCATTACAAAGGGGTCAGCCACAATTCTTCATCGTCATCAGCCACAGCACAAAGTGCACATAATGCTTTACAGATGTGTAGCGGATAGCACGATTCTCTGAATAATGACGATAAATGGCATAGGGGGTGCTTCACTACTTCAGAAGAATTAAGATGATTTATTGCGTAGTGGGTAACTTCGATGTGTACTTGTATGAGTTGCCCCGTTGTAGAGTCTACAACGGGCTCTAGAAAGGCCGCTCTTCCAGCTTTCGCTGTGACTGTGCTGTGTGTTCTGCACAGGCCTGGCAATTTTTTTTTATCAGAACAGCGGTCTCGTACATCAGAGTACACTCAATGACGTGCTGCTTCTAAGATCATGCTCACAACCTTGACACAAAGCATTGAGCCCGCTAAAAAAAATCGTAATTGATTTTTGAGAAAATAAATACTATGACTTTGAAGGGTACTGGTTTATGCTAATTGATAGGAATTCGTGGTACAGTTACTTCCGCTCCTCTGAAGAACGTGTTTTACCCCTGTCCCACTTTTTTAAAGAAAGGGACACTAATGTCAAATATTAAGTCGACATTGATTGTTAAAATAACGGTCCGGAAACCTCGTAGTGCTACTTTTGGGCCAAGGAAGTGCTAATTTTGAAATAAAATCACGTTTTATTGGTCCGCATCGCGTTAGCGCACTTAAAATCACCGGCCTGAAAGCGGTGTTTCTCACGTCACTGCTGCCGTGCCCAACATTGCCCGCCTTTACTGCGCGGCGGCGTGCGCCATTCGGGCATCCGGCAACATCACATGCATGCAGCATTTTGTCGAAATTTCTGTCAGAGCGACTTTCACAAGCACGCAGAACACACGCCGCAGTACGCGATACCAAAACTACCACTGAGATGCGACCGCGTGAGCGAAGCAGGGTGCCGGGCAAAGGGCATTTCGGCGAAAACGGAACCTTTGAACCACGCGCACCGTACCCCATGGCAACGCCAAAGAGATTCTTTTTTCCATGAATCAAACAGAAACGAACAAGCATTTTATTACGTCTCTTGATACACGGGAGGTTCTTTTTTTATTGCAGCTAGTTTGATTCGAACTCTCTCACGTCTTCAGGATCATTTCCAAAATTTGCCGCTTGTGGCGCTCATCGTGTGATACATTTAGCTTAATTTCTTGGTAAGTAGGGCACTGCTGTTGATAATATTGCCATTTTAGACGTTGTCATACATTGAGCTTTCAATCTGACATAAATTGTTATTTGCCTTTAGTGGTACTTTCAGGGGTGAGACAGCTGCGCATATTGCGCATTTTTGATACAATTCCGTTTTCCTTCGCCAAGCTGCTCCCAAAGCATGAAAACCACAAAAATTGCGCTGAACTGCTCCAAAACAGCCTCGAAAGCCAGAATTTCGATGCCACGTCAGCTTCGTTGAGAAAAAAGGCTGAGTTTACAACGTGATTTTCCAAGTAGCGCCCAGCACCTGGGATGCCAAGAAAATGAAATGTTCGCAAAACGCGTAGACGCGCCCAATCAAGTTTCTGTGCACCTTTCCAATGAGGGCTCCCATGAAGCCGCCATAACCTCCTCTGGGTTGTTGTAAATATGTGTGGTGCCCCAAAAATGTTCTGCCGTGCCCCGAGGTGCTGCTTCTCGCTAGGCAGTGTCTTCAAGCGCTATCAAGTGACGTGCCTAGCGGGAATGGCTTTCAGGTTCTTCGTTGTGCGTAGCGTGTTCCTCCGGAGTGGTTTTCGCGTCGACGCTGCTGCATGTGGTCACCTTCGCGCGCGTTTGCTGTGGAAGTGTTTGTACCGTTACGACCCATACCATGCACAGGAGAGCCATCACCCTTGTTGCATCAAGTTCAACGCGGCGACAACTAGCTTCTTGCATGTGGCGTGTCTGCGCGATGCTCTGGCGGTTTTTCACGCCGAAGCCGGCAGCGGACTGATGCGAAGTGCCTTTGTGTCGTTCCCCAATAAATGCATGAAGTACGCTTACAACGGCGCTATGCTCACAGTACCGTACGCGATAGTCAGTGCAAGATAGCTTTATGAGATAGTCAATGCGGCGAGGTATCTTGGCGCCCACGCCGCGCTCTCGAAGGCGGTCCCACATGTGGGGGCAGCGAACGGCAGTATAGCGCGCCTTTGTTCTCTCCTGCTCCAAGCGTGCAGTAGGTTTCACGCTTCACCGACCGCGCGGCCGAGCTGAAGGCACTTATTGTGATGTCCTCCTTACAAACATTGACCTACAGGAAGCTCTGAGAAGCTTGAAAAGCTAAATAAGCAGATCTACAAAAAAATCAGTTTCACTGCAAGTGAAGCAATGAATGCAATAGCATCAAATTGTAATATTATACGAAGTCAGGCTGGCAGCTAACACTTATGAATCCGATCTCGCTTAACTACAAAATGCTGTTGTAAGAGAATACGGCTGCTCAAAGGAGAGAAGCATTGAAATCACATCACTTAGAAGGGTATACGAGCCGTCTGTGATGCCAGCCGAGAGAGCGCACACGCCAGCGATCGTGACCGCGCCCTTAAAGTCAAAGTCCACAGCTGCTGCTCGAGTGACCCCCTCCCCTCTCCCTTACGTTTCCTGTCTGCATGAGTAGCAATCAATGGCAGGCCTGGCATGTGGTGTTATGTTATTGTATGCGGCCTCCGTGCATCGGAGATCGGTTGGTTCATTTCATCTCTGCCTCAGCCGCGCTAGTCGCCCTCGCTCACGCACTTTTACCCACAGGTAAAATACATGATGCGCAAGGGATGTTATTGATTTGGACTTTATACGGGACGTGACTGCGATGCCGACAGCAAAAACCTGTTTATATCCATATAATTGCTATCGCAATAAAAGCCAAAGCAGTAATCTGCTAAATTATATATTACTGATCTTAAAAAGGCCTACTGCTATGTAACTGCAATTCTTGTGCAATCACATTCTTTTTGTTGTTGTTTTTTTTTTCAAATTTTAATGAAGTAAACCTAGTTTTCAGAACCTTTTTTTTTTTCAATTATTTCATGTGTTTCTTAAAGGAGTACTGACATGAATTTTAAAATTTTTCGGGTTGTTGCTCTAAATGAAAGCACGGGTGTCGAGAACCCTAAAAAGAGTGTCGTGGTGCCTGGGGATGCATTGCATATATTTTTAATACCGCTTCTTTCAACCAGCAGTTTCGGTTTCGGTTTCGAGAGGGCGGCTTCATAGTGACGTGTCAAGTCTGCCGGTGACGTCACGGGCAGACTGCAACCCACGAAATATGCACCTGCTGTCCTTTGCTGTCAGTCGAACGTGGTTCATGATGAATGAACTGTCGTCCAGTGCCTCCGACAGCAATTTCTGTGATTTAGGCTGCATGCAGAACCCAGATTTCGCAAACCAAGTGAGCTGACTTGAAACGTCATAGGGCTCTCCATGCGGTGAAGCTGCCTTGCAGATGCTGGGAGATGAAAACTTTAAAATCAAACTTAAATATTTATACGTGTTTCCCGGATGCGGTGTGGGGAGAGCGTTAACACTACATGCTAAGGAAACCAAAAACGGCCGTTTTGCTGCACTTCAAAATCGTGTCAGTACTCCTTTAATCAGGCTAGATAGGTCGCATAGTATTTAAAGAGGTAGTATAGTTCATACCTGGCAATACTTTCTCCAAAGGCTACTTCAGTGTTAAATCTGTCCTAGGCCAATTTAAATATGTACTTGTTCCCCCCAAGTTGCTACAAATCTGTTTTTCAAGCTCCTGAGATGGCACAAAAAATTCCGCTAACTGCTCCAAATCAAGGTTCTTCTGCTCCCAAATTGAAATTTTGCTGCTCCAAAAACTGCTCCCAAATCAATTTCAGCCATTTCACCCCTGTACTTTTAAGAGAAGGGTAAGTAACTATATCGCAAAAGCAATGTTTTTTATGATTACAGTCGAGCCCGACTATATCGAACCCGTTTATATCAAATTATCCCGTATATCGAACAATTTCTAAACACGGTAAATTTACATTGAGAATATATAGCAAAAGTTACTGTTACATCGAACGAAAATAGCAACGACAACCGATATATCAAACTCCATGTGCCTCAAAAGTGCCCCAGCAAGTTGGCTTTCCCTCGCGGTGGCGGAGAAAACTGCCGGCGCCACCCTAGAAAAAGTGGTTTAGACCTGGTTGTGCACGGGCGAACACCCCCCTGCAAGAAATGATCCTGGCCCGCTCGCAGCGCTTACAGCCAATCAGAGGCCGTCGTGCTTTCTCCGAGGTACAGAGGCAGTAGAAGTGAGCGCCATTTTTTCTTTCTTTATGCTTGTGTGCCTGCTGCTGCCTGTTTTCCTCGAGTCCTCATTCAGCGTGGTCCGTGCTGGTGGTGTTGCCTGTTGGTGCTCTGTGAACCTTCGTGTCGGCAGGGAGCTTAAGATCGACTTGCTCGGAGCTCTTTCTATGTTGAGTAGATCGTGGGCAGATGTCACGAAGAAGACGATCCAGAACTGCTTTAGGCGTGCCGGCTTCCGCATGCCTGGTGATGACACCCCAAATTCCGATGAAAGCACTGAAAACACCGCAGGTGTTTCCGCCGAAGTTTGGAGCGAGCTGGCAGAGTTCCCGGGAGCTATCGACGGATCGACATTCGACGAGTTCGTCAGTGCGGACGATGATGTCGCCATCATGGGTGAGCTACAAGATGAGGACTATGTTGCAGATGTCGTGCCGACCACGAGCCAAAGCGACAACAATAAGGAAATTCACGATGGCCCATTGCCTACATCCTCCGAAGTGATTAGTGCACTTGCGTTGGTCCGGCGCTATTGCGTGAATGTGGAAGGTTGCAGCCTCAGCTGGTCCGACTCGTTGGACAACGTGGAGGTGTGTGTGCTGTCGCAGGCAGCCAAGTCGTTGACACAGAAGAAAATCCAGGACTATTTTGTTCCAAAGTAGGGCACGCAAGTAAGCCACCATATTAATAAAGTACTTTTCTTATTGTTATGTGCCTTTGTGTCAAAATCCTATAGCGGGCCTATATCGAATTATGCCATATATCAAACTAATAAACGTTTTTTGGCGAGTTCGATATACCCGGGTTCGACTGTACCTTACTTCAAATTTTTGCATTAAAAAAAAACCTTTACGAACCGTTACGGAACATTTTCTTTCGTTCCGTAACAGAAATGGAACGGAGCTTTTTGCAGTGGAACGAGACTAAAACAGAAACAAAAATAATTTCAAAAAACATTTCGACCAGGGTGTCAGAACGTAAAACATTTTGTTCTGACACCCTGGTGAAAATTAACATAAGACTCCCTCACAGCAGTGCCTCTTGTAGCCACTTTGTTGCTTACCAAACCCTATCAACAGGGGCTGAACAGCTGCGCCACACTTGTTTACCTGCGCCATCCTACGCCGAATCACCCCTGTTGCGCCAAAGCCCCATGAAGCCCCGTGCCCGAAAACGTGACTGAAACATCGTGCTTTCTGTTTCGTCCAAACAGTTATAGATTCAGTTTCATCAAGGCTGTGATCGGCTATGGAGGTTGGCTCAACAGGCAATATGCTCCACGGAAGAGAAAAAAAATAGAAGAAAGGAAAGGACGTCTCACAAGTGTTTTTAAGCTCATTACACCAAAGTGTCTTGTATGCAAAACTAAACTTTATTTGAGAGGAATCGTCTTTTATATCCAATATTGCGTAGCACCAAAATAACAAAATGTCAAAATTATTTTGCTGTTCTGGAGAAGTTTAGCCTAGAAGAAAACTTCCTGGATACGAGCATATTTCCCCAGACATTGTACTAAGTAGCACGACTGTGTTCATTGGGAGACGAACTATATAAAGCAGAACGAAAAGGACAACAAACGTGTGTACAAAGCTAAATAAAGCTGTTGCGCAATTTAGCATAGTGTTTGCCAAATGCAGCATTGTACAAATGCTGCTCCATAATTGCTGTGAAACGGTGCTACATCTGCTCTGAACGGTCTTTCCGACTGCCCCAAACTTGCTCGAAAAAGTCTTTCTGGCTGCTCCAAGCCTGCTACAAAAGGCACTTTTGCCTGCTTCCAGGACTACTCTCAAACCCATGTACCCTGTTCCACCACTCCATCAGTCATCATCAATGAAATGATTATATAAAACAGCAAAATTAAAAATGTGTTGCCCTAGAGAATTTATGTGCAAATATTCTGCACTTACATTATAAGTGTGATGGCGCTGGCAGCCAGTAAAGTAATTGCGCTTTTACATATTTGTTTTGGGCTAATCTTCGCAGTAACATGTCCACAGGGTGGGCGCATCCATTTCCTACATTAGAAAAAGTGTTGCTTCCACCTTTCAAGTATTAGTATATGTAATTTTCATTTGCTGTGTGTCTGTAGTTACTATATCTTTCCTGACTACTACTGACAACCTCTACTCCGTGAACTGTAGTAGTGGAACCATGTTGTTCTTACATGCCCTTTAGTGAAACTAAGAAACATTTTTCAGAAGCTGATTTGTCTGTGGATTTATTATTTAGGCAAGGAACGTGGAATACAAAGACCCAATTGAAGAGGAGTGGGAGAAATTTAAGAAGGAAATTGCGGAGGAAACAACGGTAAGACAACATTTTCCTAAACATTTATCTTATTAGCTCCTTTCAACCTGCTCTGTTGGAATGATTTCCTTTATATTTCAGCTACTATATGCATTTGAAATACATAGTACGCTTGCAGAGAAGCTTTAATTTAGTGTCGTTGACATATGTGAAAAGTTGATTGTGCATCAGACACCTGAACGTTTTGTGATAATGTGAAAACAATTTCTCAAGCATCTGCATGTTTTTATCGCACCTGCGATGTGCCTTGTCAGACTTTGCAAAGGAATGACCGTAAAAACACAAGAGTGAATGGCCTCCTCCATTTCCTTCAAAGCCGAGCCACATTGCCACTGTAGTACATCCAGCTTGACTACAGAAGTTAGATGAATACAATATGCGCTTGGGCACAAAGGCTCTTGATGCGTGGAGGGTCGTCTCGTCTCCCTAGCCATAATATCTATGTTCTTCTTAGTCAAAGCAAGTGATGCAGCAAGTTCTTTTTTTTAGCATCTACTGATCTTTTTGCCGTGACTAAAAGTATGGGGCACATTCATTGAACAAAATTCTGTGTGAGATGCAGGGGAAAATCATTTGCATTCTTTCCCCACGACGTGCCTAAGACTTGCAGTCCTTCAGAGGATCACGCTCATTAGATGCCATCAAACTCTTTCATAGCATGTTTTGTAAGTTTGACTTGATCTGCAACTCGTTTTAGTGCCGCATTCAGGATCACAAACTGCGAGATTTAATTTCAGCTTGACGTCTTGTACGTAGAATTGTACACTTATTGACTGCTGTATCCAGAGTCATCGCACCCATCTCTTGTGGTTCTAAACAGTGTGGAGAATTTTTTGTAGTAACAGCAAAGCAGCTGATAAGCTGATCTAGAAAATTGGCCAGTACACCTCCCTTTAAATATTTGTCATTTAGTTATGCTTGTTATCATTGCTTATCTTTTAGCTTGCTTATCAATGATGCATAAGCAAGCCATACATGTGCAGGTACACTATCACACGACATCTTTTGCGATTGTAGCTAGTTCCTCGCTTGTGTTATGTTCAAAACTTTTCAAGAAAAATGAGTCACCTGATGTCTCAAGGATGGCACATGTGTTGAAATCCTGCAATAATTATTTACTCTTATGCAGTGTTGGCAGTAACGCGTCACAAGTAACGCCATTACCGGTAACGCGTTCCTTTTTTTGGTAATTTAGTAATGTACTCGTTAACATTGCGAGACTGTAATAGGTAACGTACTTACGTTAACATTTTTCGGTAGCGCGAGGTGTCACGTTACTCGTTGCTTTTTATTCCAGTTACCCCGGGAGTCTTACACAAAACTCCTGCGTCTCATAGGCGCCACATTCCTGGGGCTATCCTTATGTCGCAAGCGTCGGAATGCTATTGGCCTGCGGGGTGTTGACAATAGGAGTATCATCTAACGCATTCGTCGAGCACCTATTTGCCGTAGCTGCAGACATGTTCACTAAGAAGCGAGCCACGCTGTCCGATGACAACTTAGAAATAGAGCTGTTGCTTCGATTCTACGAGTTGTCCCTGCAATATTATAGGGCTGTGTATCAGTTCTGTTTTTAAAATAAAATTCGCTTCTATCCGCTTTTAACTGTGGGTATATTATTCTGGTTGTTGAATTCCTGAGCAAGCGGGGCTGTCCTTTAACGCCTTCACATGAACACCGGCAATTTTCGCGGCAGTTGTACAGGTTAAAGGGGCAAAAATAAGTTATGCTGGAATGATTTTTTTCTGGCACTATGCAATTTAAGGATTTCTTTATTCCTACAATATCTGCGCGTACGTTTTGTTCGCTAGTAGAAGCACACTGTCAGAATTACTGTAAATTTGTTGAGAGATCAGTTATGTTTTCTTTCCGGAGAGCGTTGATGATGGCATGTCATTTTATGTTGACTGTCACGTTGAGAAGTGGCTTTACCATGTGCTACGAAGTTATCAGCCATCACATGCAACTCTACAATAAGCATTAGGCCACTGTAATATTGCTAAAGTCTGGCACACTTGTGCAAAGTTTCTAGTTATATAGTAAAAGCTCGTTAATTCAAATTTCGAGGGACCAAAAAAAATGTCCATATTAACCAAATGCCGAACTACCGAAAGTGACAAAAAACAATAAACAAATGTCTGTTAGATAAATACACTCTCATTTTCTTGATGAATACATAAATTCTGCACTTATTCTGTAAAAGCCACAATTTTCGTCATCCTGCGACTAAGCTCTCAATGCGACCATGGAGCAAGATTCCCGTGTTTAATTAGTAGCCCGAAACGTGCTCTGCACCCCTCCCTTATTACATATCGCCACCACCAACACGCGCATGTGACGACAGTTCTTTTGCCAGTAAAATGGCTGGCAACTGATTGTTCGCCCATCACAATGTAGCAAGCGAATTTTATGCCAGCATGTGGACTGCGGCTGAAAGCTCTTTAACTTCAACAGCTTCCACCATGTTAGGGTTTTGTGACGTTGGGTGCGCATTGCATCTAGTCGAAACGAAGCTACTGAGGGCCGGATCCGCGGAGGATGAAACCGTGGTCACTTGCCCGCTTCGGCCGCTCTGCCTTGTGTGAGTGAGCCTTAAATGATGAAGATAGCGATGCAGACAGTGCCGCCTCGTTTCGATTGTTCGCGAACACCGTTTTCTCTGTTTTGCGTCGCACTAATTTAGCGCTTCGAGGATCGTCCGAATTAACCGGGCTGCGGCCAAATATGACCGAATTAGCTAGAGTTTGATGCCATTAAACAATGCATATGCTAGCCGGGACTAGAGAACACGTCCGACTTATCCGATTCTTAGGTCTTTGCGAATATTCAAGCAGTTCAAATATTCGAACGAATATTACAGTTTTCTAATTCGCTACGAAACGAATTTAAATTAATCTAAATTTTATAGTATTCGAAATGAATGGACATAAACCGCACGTAACCCCCTGTAAAGGTGGTTTCACTGCGGTGCAGGGTTGCTGTACTGTGAATACACCTGTCCAGGGGAAATCCGCACTGCCGCGAAGCCCCACTTCAAGGTTAAATGAACTACTCTCACATCGATTCATAAATTTTAAACTTAAAAGCTCGTTATACTGGCTTATATGCTTTAAGTAAAGTAAGTTTGAAAACAAAATGTATTTTACAGGTTACCACTCGTATTCTACCTAAAGTCAAATCCTACTACTATTCGAAGTTGCTTTTACTTGCCTTTGAACCAAAAAGAATGACATTTGTACATGTCTTGTTTAAAATTTTAAAAATATTGTGCAGGTTAGTTGGGTCATGACATATATTCTCATTTTTCTTTATAATACTATAATATGTTATACAATATGTTATTATAATATGTTATAAAAATAACAACCACCATCTTGACTGCTGGACTATTCTATATTGTAAATTAGTTATAAATATATTCGCAACAGTATGTAATATATACTATTTGAATTCGGTTCAAAATTATTCAACCAAATCACTGTTCGCTTTGAATTCACTTCGAACCTAAAATGCTCTATTTCCACAAGCCTACCAACTTTCCAAATTAACGAAGGTTGTATTAAAGAGCTTTTGCCATACCAGTAATTTAGTTAATTGATTTTGTTAGAGGCTTTATGTGAAATATAAATGTTAGGTTTATTAAGTTGTTATGATAGTTCCTGCAGCGAGGGCGCACTGATTCAAATTTGTGACCCTGGGAAAAGTAACGTGCGTTACTTTTTTTCGGTAACGGTAACACGTTACCTTTTTTTTGTAAGTAGCATAGGACGATAATGCGTTCTTTTTTTTGTTAGCATAACGAGTAACGTATTTTGTAGTTACCTTTTTTTGGTAATGCATACAACACTGCTCTTATGTGTGATTGTAACAGAGTTGTCTTCATGGCAGCATTAAACCATGGGCTGGGTGAAAAAGCAAAGTGCTTTCTTGAGCAGGCTAGCACTAGTAGTACTGTATTAACATGCTGAATTGAGCACAGAGAGACTGCGACTTATGCGCACTGCACATTTGCGATCTTAGAATTTGTGGCTTACAATCGCATTTTTTTCCAGGTGTCCGAAGCTATCATGGCCGAAGATATAGAGGAAAGCAAAGCAGAGCGTGACATTGAAGAAATAGACGAGCAAATGTAAATATGCCTCATTTTTGTCATGTCTCGTCTTCATCTGTTAATGGCTGATGCAGCATGCATGCTTATAAAATGAGACGCCTTAGTCTCTTTAATATGCAGTACTATGGGAAGATGGCATGTTTTTATAAAGTGCAATATGTATTCAAGAATGTCTGAATGCATTAATGGGGCCCTGCAATGCTCCATTCCCCGGGTACTGGCCAGGGGATGGTGGTTTCTTCGTTAGATTGGAAAATTCGTAAAATCGAGTTTCGTTAGATTAAGTCTTAACGGTACCACTATTTCGTGTTCCACAAATATTTTACTGTTGCAGAGCATACAAATGAACTTTAAGCTTTGCTGCGTATTGAGAAAGTAGATGTTTGATCTGCTAAAGTGGACTTGACCAAGTTAAACATAACAGTGTGCCAACTAACCTGAGCAACACCTGACCATTTGATAGAAATACAGTGCAGTGCATTAAAGTCCATTAACACTTAACTTTAGGTTGATGTTAAAAATTCTGACCACGGCAGTTGCCTTATATGTATTGCCCTATGAAATGATGGCATTAATGCTTACTCACCATGGCTGTGCATAATTCTTCTGTTCCAGTCACAACTGGCAACGGGTTGAGCATCTGCAGCAGAGGAAGGAAGAGCTCATGAAAAAAGAAGTTACTGCAGAGGAAGACAATCAAGACAACAAAAGCGATTTGGAAGATGAAGAGTACGAGGAGTTCCTCAGCTGGCGAGCAAAGGGCGTATGGAAAGAATGATTGCATCTCATTTTGTTTTCGCACCGAGTGACTGACTGATATCTTGCTCTACTGGTATCTCCTTCTGAGGAGTTTCAAGACGTGATGCCCATCAATGCCTCATGTACTCATCCTGAAGCTTCCAGCTGCTCCAGCTAGACTTCTGTACTGTGCAGAAGAAACCGTTTCGACCTAGCCTCTACATGCGAGTCTTGCTGGGTGTCTGAAAAAACAGCTTTGCAGCAGAGATGTTAAGTGTGTTGCATGGCATGTCATCATGCCACTGCAACATCAGCATTGTTCATTGCCATCATCACAGCTTTTGATTAACATTAAAGTTGTATAAAGTGTACAGTTTTGATAACATGGTTCACTGTATTTTAGTATTTATTCTTTGGAAGGTGCATGTAGCATGTTCCTTAAGTATGGAGTTGAGTTTTATGCCAGGTATGTTTAATAACATTTATTGTTAGAGCTGTGCGAATAGCAAAATTTTGGGTGCGAAGCGAATTCGAATATTGAAGTGTGAGTGCGAATCGAATCGAATATTTTTCGAATATTTCTAGAATATTTCTAGAATAGTTTTCGAATACTTCGAAGCGAAATTGCAGAAAAAAAAGTTAGAGAGGATTCCTAAGCATATTCTTATGAGATGGCAATGTGAAAGTGTTTCTTTTCGCTAGGTTGATGAAGCATTGGCGGGGTGGTGTTTCATAGTTGTCTTATCAAGAATGAGGCAATGTAGAGGCCGAATTCTATTTATGTACATGATTTGGTGCAACCAAAGTGTTGCCGACAACACTTTACATGTGATAGGCAAAGATGCCATTTCCTCAGCCTTTCCTCGTCTTTCAACTTCTGTGGAAGCCCAACTGATGTGGCAGACAAGGGTGTGCTCCCTTCAAGTCCGGAGTTCCAAATGTGCCTCGTAGATGTCGATATATAAGAACGTCTGAAATTTTGGATGCTAAAAAGCTTCGGCTTCTGATTTTTCGGACTTCCTGTCCAAGTTTCAGGTCCAAAACAGCATTAATTGAGCCCCCACCTCTGCTACATTTTTCATGTTCATGTTGGAACCAGCGTTTTCTTAAGTTAAAGGGACACTAAAGAGCAAAACGATTTTTCTCGCATTAGTAAAGTAGCTTTCCATGATACCAAAAACACGACGCTTGCTGCGAGAAGACACCTAATAAGCAAGAAAACGCGCAAAAAGAAAATAAAGGTGGCGACGCCACCTTGGAATTCCCGCACCATTTGCCATGACGTCACATATTTTTGACGGCGCCTGCTTGGGCCTACGTAGTTCCTAACCGGTTAAATCGAAGTACATTGTCCTCTGAGGGGGCCAGAGGCTTGACATAACTAGTTTGTGGAAATTTCGTCAGGCCAGTGGCGCCAAAATACGTTAAATGCTCTTTGAAATGTTTTACGTCACGAATTACAAAGTTCGGCGCGAAATTTAAAAATGAAACTTTGAACTTGGTTTCCGCCTCTAATAATAAACCTATGGTGGTGAAATAAACTACACAAGGGTTCTCCGAGCACACTTTATCAATCTAAACCAATTCATTGTTTCTCTTTAGTGTCCCTTTAATACACTTGCGACAGTAGCGGAGCTTGAAAGGCAGCTTTGCCGCAATGCGGGGGTGTAATGAGGTGAAGCATATTGAAAATCTAGAGACCACTTTTAATCGGACGTTGGCTGTCTCTTGGCTATGTTCGACCGTAACGGAGCTTGAAAGGCAGCTTTGCCGCAATGCCGGGGTGTGATGAGGGGAAGCATATTGAAAATCTAGGGACCACTTGCAATCGGACGTTGGCTCTCTCTTGGGTCGGGGGGACTAGATGCGGCCTGGAGAAACGAAGACGTGGACCTGGGCTCTGACCACAGCGTGATCGGCATCATCATCAAGGGACCCCAATACCGTGCTGTGTTGGGGACGGCACGTGTAACGGACTGGGACAAGATGCGGAAGGACACGCAAGAAGCAGAAGAGGCTTCGGAGAACGATGTGGAAGCCGACAGAAAGCAAACGTACGCCGAATGGGCGAGGGATCAGAAAAAGGCCCTCGAGAAGTTTACGCAAGAAATAACGACGACGGCGCAGACACCTTTCGTGGATGCCAGACTGGCACACATGTGGGCGGCCCGGCACTCGCTAACGCGGAGGTGGAAGCGCCAACGTCACAACAAGAAGCTGGTCAAACGTATCGCGGTCCTCAACAAACAGATCACCGAGTACGCGGCCAAGCTATGCCGAGAGACCTGGCTGAGCACTTGCGACGGCTTGCAGGGCAAGCTATCGGCACGGAAGACGTGGTGCCTACTGAGGCACCTAATCGACCCGCTGAGCAGCAAGACCGCAACCAACCGCAATCTCACCAAGGTCATCAACACGTACAAGGGGGATGGCCGAAGGCTACTGGAAGAACTGAAGACAAAATACCTCAAGACTGAGCGGGGCCAATTCCCGACGCCTGAGAGGTACGAAGGTCCTGAAAACGAAGAGCTGGACAGACCGTTCACCATGACGGAACTCTGGTCGGCCATTGATGAAAGCAATAGCAAGAGCGCCCCCGGCAGGGACGCGATCACGTATAAGTTGCTCAGAAACATGAGCGAAGCGGTGGCCCGCGGCCTCTTGGGGCACATCAATGAAACCTGGGAGAGCTCGCGGCTGCCGGAAGAATGGAAAGAGGCTGAGGTTCGATTCATCCCGAAACCCGGCAAAGCGCTGACGATCGACAACATGCGGCCCATCTCCCTCACGTCGTGCGTGGGGAAGGTGATGGAACGTATGGTTCTTCGCAGACTTCAAAAACACCTGGAAGAAACGAACCAAATGCCCGCAACCATGTATGGGTTCAGACAACACCTAGGCACCCAGGACGTCCTTATCCAACTACAAGAACTTGTCGTCAAGAAGGCAACGAGGAACGCGCCGCGGGGGATACTCGCCCTAGACCTAAAAGGGGCCTTCGACAACGTGTCTCACGCGAGCGTGCTCCAAAATCTAAACAAGACGGGATGTGGTCGGAAAACCTTTGCTTACATCACGGACTTCTTAACGAGAAGAACAGCGACCATCAGGATAGGCGAGGAAAAGTCGGAACCTGTCGAACTTGGCGACAGAGGAACCCCTCAGGGGTCGGTTCTGTCGCCCCTGCTCTTTAATCTGGCCCTCCTACCCCTACCCAATCTGCTCCAGCAAATTGAAGGCGTGGACCACGCGTTCTACGCCGACGATATCACGGTGTGGACGAACCGAGCCGGGTCCAATGCCTGGGTAGAGGATGCCTTACAGAGGGCGGCAACGACCGTACATGACTATGCAAAGACCTGCGGGCTGAGCTGCGCTCCACAGAAATCAGAGCTGCTCATGGTCCAGCCGGGAAGACCCAAGAAGGAACCGCCGCCGAACGTGACCATCACCATCGACGGCATGGCCATCAAACCGACGCAACAGATCAGAATCCTCGGTCTGCTGCTGCAAAGCGACGGTCGAGCGTATGCGGCCGTCACGAAGATCAAGAACACCTCGGAACAGATATTAAGTATGATCCGAAGGGTCTCTAATCGTAACAGAGGCCTAAAGGAAGACGATGCAATGCGTTTAGTGAGGGCGTTCGTCGTATCAAGGGTGACCTACTCTGCCCCGTACCTCCAGCTAACGAAGGCAAACAGGGACACCCTGAACACGATGCTGCGCAAAGCAACCAAGCAGGCATTGGGCGTGCCGATCTACTCGTCCACGCAGAAACTGCTGGACATGGGCGTTCACAACACGGTGGAGGAGCTGATTGAGGCTCACTTGTCTAACCAAAGGGTAAGGCTAAGTCAAACAGAGCACGGCCGGGCCGTCCTACGGAAAATAGGATGGCAGATAGAACCACTTCCAACCAAGACGGCCCTTCCCGAGCAATGGAAAGAGGCCATTCAAACCAAGCCACTCCCCAGGAACATGCAACCGGGGAAGGACGACGGGAGACGGTCCGCGCGAGCCAAGTCCCTGGCCCGACAGCTGGAGGAGAACCCTAGAGTACTCTACGCGGACGCCTCGCTCAGAAAATACGACGACCGAGCAACGGCGGTAGCCACGTCCGTCGACAAGCTTATTGTCAGCGCGTCGCTGAGGACGACAGACCCAGCCATTGCCGAAGAAGTGGCTGTGGCCCTCGCACTCGTACAACCGAGCGTGGACTCCGTGGTCACAGATTCGAAGTCAGCATACGCAAGCTTCCGCAGGGGGTTGATCTCTCCCGCTGCCCAGGCCATTCTCTCCAAGCACAAGCCTCCGGGACGAGCCATCGAGCTCGTGTGGATCCCGGCTCACTCGAAGGTGGAAGGCAACGCCCTCGCCGACCACCACGCCCGAGAACTGTCCATCCGGGCCGAGGACGAGCCGGCTGAGCTACCCCATCCCGTGACGAGCTTTAAAGACATCACTAAAATGTACAGAAACGCGAGGTGCAAACTTCCTGTACCACACCCGCAACTAACCAGGCAGCAGCAAACGATCCTGCGGCGCACGCAGGCGGGATCGCTAGCGCATCCCGTTCTGTTACACCGAATGTACCCGGCGGAGCACGACACACTCTGCCCTTTCTGCAAAACGGAAAGAGGCACTCTGGCACATATCATAGCTGAATGTAAAGAGCTCAAGAACCCGCCACCTCCCCTTCCCCCCAACATCCCCAATTCTCAACCCCCAGAGCGATGGGAGACCTTGTTGTCCAGCCCCGCCCTGCCGACTCAGCTCGCACTGACGGCCAGGGGCCAGGAGTTGCTGGAGACATATGGGTCCCGTGAATAGGGAACCACCCCGTCTGGTACCTGCGCGTACCATCGAATATTCGGGCTCAATAAAGTTGATTCTCTCTCTCTCTCTCTTGGGCTTGGCAAAGTTCGACCGTAACAGAGTTTGAAAGGCAGCTATGCCGCAATACGAGAGTGTAATGAGGTGAAGCATATTGAAAATCTGAAGGGGTCACTTTCAGTCGGACGTTGACTGTTATTTGTTTTTGGGAAGTTCGAATAGTAAAATTCCAGTGCGAATCGAATCGAATAGCAAACACTATTCGAAAAATATTCGAAATTTCGAACATTCGCACACCCCTATTTATTATTCAATGTGCGGTACTGCAGATTTACAGGTTTAATTATTTATTTCACATTACTGCTGAGCTTTCGGGAGATCATAACAGGTAGGTCTCATGAGAATTCTAGTACAGAAAAATTTTTAGACAGGCCATAATTAAGAGGCCTGCACTGTGTAACATATGAAGGTCACTGCGAAAAATAAATACATGTTTTGCATGCCTTGGCATCTACATACACTGAAGGAAGTTTCGCAGCTCAATGGAATACAAACATCACATATGTGAAAACATATGTGACCAGGCATCAACATTGATGCATCTGTGTCAAACGGTGCTGTACCCACCAAACACTAATATACATTGTGCAAGTTCTCATCTATCAATGTACAATAGATGTTCAACTATTTCTGTGAAGTCGCATTTTACTTTTGTGTTGTACCAATTCCTGTGACGGAGGACTCAACCGTGGATTTTTCTTAATAAGGCTAAAGCCTTGGATGCCTCATCAAACGCGAGAATCGACCGGCGTCCCGCGTCGGTGACGTTAACACGAGTGATGGAAAAAATTGTCATCACGTGATGATGTCATCATGACATCACAGATCGCCAAAATTTGTGACGTCATCATGACGTCACATTATAACGTCATCACATGACGTCCTGCTTGCTTGCTCAAAGGTGGGCAGAGCCCGGAGGGAGTGCAAAACAAGGTGAGGCGCAGAAAGCTTAATATGATAATTGTTGGGGTTAATGCGCGCAGAAAGCTTACAATGACCCCGATCCTGGAGGCATTATAAAACCATCTTAGTTACAGAAAGCTTTCGAACTGGAGCGCTGGACTTATAAGTAACGACTTATAAGCATCGACTTATAAGTAAAGAACAAGAAGATGGCTCTCGCCTTCGAGTCGACTGAGGCAGATGCATAAGGGACCCGATGAGTTTTTATTCGCAGATAAAATAACAAGCAAACCCAAAGGCTACCGATTGTTTCCAAGCTTTACTTTTGTGTCGAAAGATGCATACACACGTCCTCTGGAGGGCTCATGAGCATTGAGGCCACTCTTGGGCATGACTGCAGAGATGGAGTGACGAAGCTGCGCACATGTAGACAAACACGTGGCTAGCACACTGCTGTCACTACCCGCCATCTATGCTGATGCTGCGCGACAGTTTCTAATTCTGATGCACCACGCGTGTTCTCGTATGAACTTCACAAAAACAGAGATCTAGAACAGTCTGAAGCTGGACTATACTAATAAATTTTGATCTATGGCTTCAAGGAAAAATGCTATTTCGATGTTTAACGTTATACCGAGTTTCTGACTAGAATGTTCAAAAATGATTGTGCAGAAACTGACTAGGCATAGGTTGGAGCGACTGGGCCACACAAAACAGAACCTGGTCTAGTCGTCTCCGTTGACAAATGACGTCACATTCGTATATCCCGTTCAGCGGCCGTGAGCTCAGCCGGCCTCTTTCATTTTCCTGTGCTGCCCTCTGTCGTTTTGATAGGGGTTTGGTAGGGGTCGGGACAGCCGGTATTGGCAGAAGCAAAGCCTCCGAGATGATGAGACGTTTCGCGACTTTTCCGCTAGGAGAGAGCGCATGCGCAGGGGCGCCGTGAAAAAGGCGGATTGTACACGTACATAAAGTTGGGAGGTGCGTCGAGCACCGCGTGTTGCTTCTAATGGCTTGAAATGCAGTGTGCACATTCGTCCAGGCTTCCCGAGTGGACAACTTGCGGTTATTTTACTTCATTGTACTGCGTATTGTTGGAGAGGATCACTTGGCTGGAGGCATAGGCGTGCCCACGAGGGTGGGCGGGGGGGGGGGGGGGGGCGGTGCCCCCACTACTCACCTAAGAGGGCGGCGCAAAGTCAGCCCCACACATTGGCATAGTAGGGAGGGGGGGCGCAGTGTCAGCGCCATACATTGACATAATTGGGAGGGGGGGCGCTGCAACAAACCTTCCCCCCCCCCCCCTCCCTGAAGGGGAGCCCTGCGCACGCCTGGGCTGGAGACATTACCATATTGTTACGGGGATGATTTATTCAGTTAATACATCAAGGAATATGGACTTATTGGTCTCAAGTGTACGAACCTTGATGATTGCCTGTTCCCGAGGGGTTGTGCTGCTCGGCGTGACCAGGCCCATCGAGCCCTACTTACTTTCTTAAAAAACACCGATTTGGCCTCGCGCGTATAGACAATTTTCCCTGTGACCACTTATTCGTGTTTACGTCTGTGTTATTTGTTTTTTTTCTTACCTATTTTCGTTCCTTTTTCTTTCCCCCCTATCTTCCTTTCCCCAATGTTTCCCCTTTCCCAAATGAGCAGGCAGGCGTTGTGCCCCTTTAGGTGGCAGTTGTCAGCCTGTTCCCTCCCTATTTCCTCTGTGTCTTCGTGTTTTCTATGTATTCAAACCAAATAAATAAATAAATAATCGAGTTAATGCTGCACAGGGAGGACAGGATCGTAGGACAACAGGGCAGCCTCAGACTCAAACCCACAACAACAACGTTGTCGTCTTCCTCCATTGGGTGTCATTTCAGCGCCCGTGCCTGAGTCACCTTTGCATACCCGTGATATTACCCCGGCCGGCAAAGCACCGTCCCGGTGCCTGTTATGGTTAGAAGGGCGTGTCACCGTTGTAGGGCTTCAGGCGAGAAACGTGCACGATGTCAGTTCTGGGTGTAGCAGTCGATGAGTTTGTGGTCGGGGAAATCTCATAGGTGACAGGTGTCACCTGGCGCAAGACTCGGTAGGGCCCGACGTATCGCGACAGAAGCTTCTCGCAGAGGCCAACACGACGGGATGGGAGCCAGAGTAGAACGGGAGAGCCCGGAGGGAAATCGGCATCCCTATGTCGGCTATCATAGAGGGACTTCTGTGCAGTCTGGGACGACGAGAACCGAGCGCGGGCTACTGTACGTGCGATGAGAGCACGGGTGATGGCATCTTGAGCGTACGAAGTGGTGGAAGGTGGGTCAGACGGAAGCAGGGAGTCGAAAGGTAGTAACGGATCACGGCCAAAAAGAAGATAAAACGGTGAGTAGCCGGCTGTGTCATGACGCGACGAGTTGTAGGCGAAGGTGACGAACGGGAGGGCAATGTCCCAATCGGTGTGGTCGTCAGATACATACATAGAAAGCATGTCTGTCAGGGTGCGGTTGAGGCGTTCCGTAAGTCCGTTAGTCTGGGGGTGGTAAGACGTGGTGAAGTTGTGACGAGTAGCACAAGATCGAAGTAGGTCATCAACCACACGAGACAGGAAGCAGCGACCACGGTCTGTGAGTAGGTGACGAGGAGCGCCATGCTGGAGAATAATGTCGTAGAGGAGGAAATCTGCAACGTCAGTCGCACAGCTGGTCGGTATCGCTCGAGTGATTGCATACCGACGGGCATAATCCGTGGCTACTGCAACCCATTTATTTCCATTTGTCGAAGTTGGAAAGGGACCTAACAAGTCCAACCCCACTCGATAAAACGGCTCGGCTGGGACTTCAATAGGCTGAAGGCGACCGGCAGGGGGAACCGTAGGTTTCTTTCGGCGCTGGCACAGGTCGCAAGCTGCAACGTAGCGGCGAACGGAGCGATAAAGACCCTTCCAGAATACCCGTCGTCGAACACGGTCGTAGGTTCTGGAGACGCCTAAATGTCCGGAAGTAGGGGCATCGTGGAATTGTTGCAGAACATCCTTGCGCAGATGGCTTGGGACGACGAGTAAAAGTTCCGCGCCGGCGGGATTCAGGTTGCGGCGGTACAAAACGTTGTCTTGAAGCAAGAACATGCTCAGTGAAGGGTCGGTATTGCCGGATTGAAGGCGGTCAATGATGGAGAGTAACGATGGATCTCGACGTTGTTCATCCGCCACGTGTAGAAAGTCAGTGATGGCAAAGACGCAGGCATCGGCTTCCAAATCGATGGAGTTGGGTGGATCAACAGGGTGTCGGGATAAGCAGTCGGCATCGCTATGGAGCTTGCCAGATTTGTACACTACCGAGAACGTGTACTCCTGTAATCGCAATGCCCAACGGCCGAGTCTTCCTGTAGGGTCCTTAAGTGTTGACAGCCAGCAGAGCGCATGATGGTCTGTGATGACTGCGAAGGGGCGTCCGTATAAGTACGGACGGAATTTCGCGACCGCCCAGACGAGAGCTAGACATTCTCGCTCAGTAATGGAATAATTTTTTTCTGACTGCGACAGAAGGCGGCTAGCGTAGGCTATTACACGGTTTGTGCCATTTTGTATCTGAGCGAGTATAGCACCAATGCCATGGCCACTTGCATCAGTGCGAAGCTCTGTTCGAGCGGCTGGGTCAAAATGAGCCAACACTGGTGGTGATGTAAGGGCGGTAATCAGTGACGCAAAGGACTGTTCTTGGTCCTCACCCCAGGAAAAAGCCACGTTCTTTTTGAGGAGATCCGTGAGGGGCCGAGCAATGTCCGCGAAGTTGATGACAAAGCGGCGGAAGTATGAGCAGAGCCCAAGAAAGCTGCGAACCTCTTGCGTGGAACGCGGAACCGGGAATTCGCGGACAGCGCGGACTTTGTCAGGATCAGGTTGGACACCAGTAGCGTCTACAAGGTGGCCAAGTAGTTTAATCTGCCGACGTCCAAACGTGCACTTCGACGAATTGAGCTGAAGGCCAGCAGAGCGAAAAACGTCAAGAATGGCCGAGAGACGAGGAAGGTGGCTTTCAAAGGTGGGCGAGAAAACGATGACGTCGTCCAGATAACAAAGGCAGGTAGACCATTTGAAACCGCGTAGGAGAGAGTCCATCATCCGTTCAAAAGTGGCAGGAGCATTGCACAACCCAAAAGGCATGACCTTAAATTGGTAAAGTCCGTCGGGTGTGATGAATGCCGTCTTCTCACGGTCGCAGTCATCGACTGAAATTTGCCAGTATCCAGATCGAAGATCAAGCGATGAGAAATACTTGGCACCATGGAGGCAGTCGAGCGCATCATCGATTCGAGGTAGAGGATAGACGTCCTTCTTGGTGACCCGATTGAGATGGCGATAGTCGACGCAAAAGCGCCAGCTGTTGTCCTTCTTTTTAACTAACACGACAGGTGATGCCCAAGGACTAGAGGAAGGCTCGATAACGTGTTTGCTGAGCATTTTCTCGACCTCCTTCTGTATAACTTGGCGCTCAGCGTGAGACACACGGTAAGGGCGTTTGTGAAGTGGACCGGCGTCACCGGTGTCGATACGGTGGGCTACGACGCTTGTGCGCCCCAGGGGACGGTCGTCGATGTCAAAAATATCCAGGTAAGAAAACAGAACACCGCGGAGTGCTTCAACTTGGGAAGGTAACAGGTCGTCGGATATCATTTTGTCCAGGAATGCCTTATTTTTCGGAGCTATGACAGGTTTGGCTACGGTCTTGGAGTCAGGGGTGAAAGATGAAATCGTACATTCCTCCAGAGTTGAAAGGTCGGCTAAGGTGATCCCTTGAGGAAGAACCTGGGTTGACGTGGAGAAGTTGAGAACAGGAAGAAGCGTCCTGTTGTTGGCAACAACTACTATCATATGTGGAATTGCGATGCTGTGGGTAAGGGTCAAATCAATGAGGGGAGCTACCAGATAGTCTCCATCAGTAACTGACGGTAACGGCGACATAGGGACGTACATAGCAGCCTGGGGCGGTAGCCGTATACACTCCACGGACCGTAGCCGAGTGCGACAGGGGACATCAGAGCACAAGGGCAACTCAAGCCGTAAAATGCCGGTTGAACAATCGATGAGGGCAGAGTGAGCGGTCAGGAAATCAATGCCAAGAATGACATCATGCGGGCAAGAGTCGAGAACTGCGAAGAGCACTGAAGTGTGGTGACCGGCAACAGTAACGCGGGCAGTGCACATTCCCAGAACTGATGTTCGGCTTCCGTTGGCCACTCGCACTGTAGGGAACATAGCAGGTGTAAGAACTTTCTTTAGTCGGGAGCGAAGCGTAGAACTCATAACGGATAAGTGGGCACCAGTGTTCGACGATCGTTCCACGTCCCACGTTCCAGGACCAACGTCAAGCATATTGTAAGGTTCGGAAAAACCAGCGAGCCGGCGGGAGGCCGTTGGTGCCTGTATGCCCGCAACGTCGCCCGAGCAGACAGAGAGAAAGCGTGGGGCTTGCAGACGGCGGCCACCGAGGCAATGGACAATGCCACCTTTACTGGACTGCAAGGTCAGTTACCGACGCTGAGGTACGTCTCGACACTATAGTGTTATTATTTAGCGCAACAATAAGAAAATATTTAAAATTCGTGTCAGTACTTCTAATTGTTTATATGGGAAAGTGTAGGGCATCTTTTAGAAAACGCGAAAGTTGCACGGGATTTTATATTCGTCATTGAATCTTAATGGCGATATCAAAACTGGCCGCACCCGGCGCGCAGGAAATACGGCCGCTCTTTTACATCAGACCGCTGGCTACCCGTGACAAGGACGCGACGAAACTTGAATCAAGGCGCGTCGAAGCAGAATCTGGTCAGCAAAATAATTTAGGCAGCTTGCACTAGTGGTGCAAGGCTGGACTAACAGCGGAGCTGGTGGCCAAACTAGTACCGACTCAGGCAGGGCACGGATGAGATTAGCTTAATCCGGCACGGGCTCGAGCTTAATCAACCTCGACTCCATCTGTATTTGTCCTAATACGGTTTAATCTGGATAACTTTATACACATACCAAGGAGGTTTAATGCCGCATGCAGGACACATACGACTGATTTCGTCACGGAGGGTCGGAATTGACAGTTTCGATTTTTGTGTTAAAGCGGATTAGCTTAATCCGGGTTAATCCGAATTAGCTTAATCCGATCTGACCTAACACGCAGGGGCGTAGCCAGAAATTTTTTTCGGCGGGGAGGGGGGTTCAACCATACTTTATGTATGTTCGTGCGTGCGTTTGTATGTGCGCGTGTATATATACGCCAACAAAAGTGAAAAACTTCGGGGGGCGGGGGGTTTGAACCCCCAACCCCCCCCCCCTGGCTACGCCCCTGCTAACACGCGACCTGTATACGCAAACTCGACTTAAACTGGATTAGCTTGCACCATATTCAGTTAGTAATTAGGCTTAATTATATAGTCAACTTAACTAGGCTTGGCTTAAATAGGCTTGGCCATGCGTTTAACATGGCTCAACTAGGCTAAACAAAGCTTAATTCGGCCATGTTCAACTTAGCTTAATTATACCTGAGCAGGGCTGGGCAAAGATACTTTGAAATTGTATCGCGATACGATACAAGATACTACAACACTGATTGTATCCGATACGATACATTCCAATTGTATCTTAAGATACTTCGATACATTCGCAAATTTGTTATTATATATCCATATAATGTAGCACTGAAGGCCTTTACGCAACAATTGTCTCTCCAAAATTTATTAACTGCGAGCAATTTTGTTTCATTTGAATGTAATCTGTTCGTATCTCAAAAGATTTGTACTTCTAGCTCAAGCTATGTCAGTTTCATTCCGAAACAAGTGATGGCGCTTCTTTAGCTGCTTAACATAACAGATCTTTATGCACTTCGCTGATAGCGGTTTCTGCTTGTCGCTTTTGTAATTTATGGAGTCGCTGCTCTGCTTGCCGACCAGATAGCGGGTTGCCATCTACTTACAAGAACGTCAGTAAGAAGCCTCTGCACGATGGTGGAAATACCGCTGTGGAGCTCTACCTTGCCCGTAAACGTATTACGGTTTCCACCAGCGGTGTATCAAGGGGGGGCGGCACACCAGGCCCATGCCCCCCCCCCCCCCCATATTTTTGCCATGGCATAGAGACCACGAAATGGCACTCGATCACATCTGCCTGCCCGGTCCCCATTTCAGATCAAGGAGGTGCGCCCCCCCCCCCCCCCCCCCCGAAAAACGTTTCTGGCTACGCCCCTGGTTTTTCGCCATAGCGGATCACCGGACAGGTGCACGACCCCGAGAACAAGTGCAGCCCAGAAAGCTTTCAGACGTATTGTCCAGTTGTACAAAGCGCCGCAGGACGCCTCCGCTATTAACACTATTAGCACTGATAGCTCCGAATACTCACGAAAACAAACATATCTAAGTAAAATAGAAAAGTGGTTCTGTATGAAACACATCGAATAAGTGTAGAAACACGATACAGACGGCCACCCCAAGAACTAGTGATATATTTAGGAGCCCATAATATGAATAAGAATAATCGTTGCATTTTGCGTCTCAAAACCACGATATGATTATCAGAGACGCTGTAATGGAGGGCTCCGGATATTTCGACCACCTGGGGTTCTAAAACCTCGATATAAGCGCACGGGCCTCAAGCATTTTCCCTCCATCGAAATGCGGTCGCGCGACCTTCGGGACAGCGGTCGAGCACCATAACGACTAAACCACCGCGGCGAGTAACCCCTAATAGCTATCACAATTAGGCATTTAGGGTAAGACAATAGAAAATTCAGTGCCTATGGAAAATAGCGTAAAACGGCTCTTTGGGACGCTCATGAAAAAAAATGGAGCATTTAGTTTCTCGAGTTCTTTTGCTAACAACTTTAAGATGGCTATCATATTGAAAACTCAATTTCGCTAATTTACTTAGCAGTAAGCAAATTTGCTACTGTATACCCTAGGGACGCCAGGATAATCGTATCTTTGTTCTCAACATCGCCTTTACATGATAGTAAATTCAAGTGGAATATAAGTATGTAAACAGTAGCACAAATGACGCAGACAGTTCAAAAGTAAGAATAAAGCAAAGAGCTTACCTTGGCAGCACATTAAATACATATTACAGTAAGCAGACCGAAAAAGAAACGATATAGAGACATAGATAATGTATGGAATGAAAAGAAGGACAGCTAAGAAAAAACGTGTGCTTGTGATTTTAAACACATGATTATGATTTTTTGTGCTTGTGATTTTTTTATAATTTTGTGCTTGTGATTTCAATTATGATCTTAGAACTCTGAATAAAAGAAGAGACGTATGCCATGATAACTTTGGTTAGGTCGATGCCTGTTCTGTTGGATCCGGCATCGGTACCGGTGCACGGTGCTATAGCTATTAGAATCTCATTTGCATATAAGTCAATCTCATTGCATGTAAGCGAAACTTACATCCGCGAAATCCTTCAAATCGCCGATGTGTGAAAGCCAGGATATGCAAGAGAAACTTTGACAACGACACTACAGCGGCATCAGAATGTGTGCGAAAAACGCCGCACGCATTGGAGCAAGCGGCACAGGAACGGCCAAGTGCCTAGCACTGAAAGAACTTAAAAGAAAAAAGCCAGGAAAGAAAATGTCAGTTAGGCATAGACGTTCGCGCGCTTCTCTCTCGAGTTGATGCGAGCGGCACCACGTGAATCTGCTTCGCCAATGCTCGGAGCTCTTCGTCTATCTTCGCTGGAAAACTCTGACGTAAAGATGAAATAATGTGTCACTGCCTTTAGTTATATTCTGGTGACAGTAGCAGCAGTACCAGCTTGAGAAGCGGAGATCAGCCAACGTTTATTGTTTCGTCCGGTGCTGGTGCGATTGCAGTATCTTGTATCTTAAGATACACGATACATTCTTCAATGTATCGGAAATACAGATACTGATACACGTCTTGCGAGACGTATCGCGATACAGATACAAGATACCCAACGAGTATCTAAGATAGTATCTAAGATACATCTATCTTCGATACTGCCCAGCACTGTACCTGAGTTAATTAGATACCTTAATTTGTTTAGCTTAATTAGCTTGATCATGCTTAACTTATTGCGTTGCACGCGCTAGGCGCAGCTGTACCAGGTACTAGGCGACGCGAGATACAGGCCGTTCATGATGATGATAGTTTCTGTTCGCACGAAATGGGCAAACGGCGCGTCGTCTGAGATACACAAGTATACCGCTTGTTTTCGCTTGCGAGGCGGGGTGCTTATCTATTTCTTTTTTAAACTATAAAGAGCCGAGGGAAACTCCCATGTATCCAAGAAGCGCCGCAGGGGCTGTCCCTGAGTGTTATGCTGTACACAGAGAGAAAGAGTGGATATTGCGGTTTTCTTGCGACAGTGCGGAAGAAACAGATAAATACTAAGCATCACACGAAAAGGTAAGGCTATCCGTCAGCGCGAGTGAGATGACGCCGCTTTCCACGGCAAGATACTGCCGCGACCTTCCTTCATTCACCTCATTATCACGGGTATTTCTGGTCTGACATAACAGAGCGGCCGCGCCATGGCGGCCGTGCTTACTGCGCGCAGGCGCGGTAAGTTTCGATATCGCCATTAAAATTCAATGATGAATATCTCAAACCACGTGCAACTTTTCTGACTTCTAAATAATAAATATGCCCTACAACTTCTGCATATAAACTGCTGCCGTTAAGTCAATATTTGAGTTTTTGTCAATGACTTATTTCTATGTAGCTTTAGGTGCGGCGAAGTATTTCCGCCTCGACGTAAGATTCGTACGCGAAGACGACAGGAGCCGTCATAACATTTTTATAAAAATTCCGTATTTGTAAGCGAAGTAGTCGGCACTTTTGACGACGGCTTTCTGCTGAGTACGCTTGATGTGTTATTGTTAGCTTTCTAACACGTTATGTGGAGGTGCACTGAATTTATAAAAAGCTTATTTGCTACTCTTGCTGTTTGAAGATCAAGCAAAATGGAAAAATTGTGCTCTTTGTTCTAGCTAACAGGAAATGAAATTTCTTATTGTTTGATAATGAACACTCTGTTCGTAATATCTCTCAAGTTAGGTCATGTCTTAAAGTGTGAAGTTGGTGAAATTGGCACGAACTCACGATGAAAAACAGCGCATAAAGATGAGAGACGGGTTGAAAAAAAAAAAAAAGAACAGAACAGCGCCTGTTCTGTTTTCTATTCAACCCGTCTCTCGTCTTTATGCGCGGTTTTTAGAGCGACAGCTTTACTCCTCCCGCTACAAACCCAGAAAACGATCTTGCGTGTGCTTTTGACGTTGAAGCTCAGCCAACAACAATTTCCCTCTCTTCCTCTTTGCATGTGCGTCGTCATAGCAACGGACATGCGCAGTGTCTATTTGTTCTCTTCCGCGCACTCCTCTCCGTCGGCCGCGAGCCAGCGCGTCTCGAGACCTCAACCCTTGTCACGTGACTCCCGCGCCGGCAATACGAAGAGAAACGTGCACAGTGTAACAAGATAGCTATAGTTGGGCGAGTTGGTGCGTATTCATATTTGAAGAAATTCAGCGCACAGAAAAACGAAGACTAAGAAGAGATGAAGCACACCCCTTCCACACATGCGTGCGTGGATTTCCATCATAACGGACAAGTATAAGCACTACATATCAGCTTACCGCGTCTGGTGTTGTTAATACCCATTACATGTTGATGTTGGGCATCGTTAAGCAACTGAAACAACTGGTTATAACACATGTGCGACTCTTCAACATATGTATGTGCGTATACCATTTGCACATATCTTTAGCGTCATTTCGTAACATTTCGCTCAATGTAAAAAAATTACGCCACAGTCGCCTTCCCACCGCATGCTTCGCATAACATTCTTTCCCGCTATACGTGGGATCTGCCGAATTTTTTTAGCTATATGCGCAATCTCTGATAATCAAGTGCGCAGCCACCCTTAAAAGAAGCGACGGAAATCGTCGTATAGCAGTTAGGAATGACCAATGAATACTCAAGCGCTCCTCTGCTTGCTTTCTTTCTTTCTTTCTTTCTTTCTTTCTTTCTTTCTTTCTTTCTTTCTTTCTTTCTTTCTTTCTTTCTTTCTTTCTTTCTTTCTTTCTTTCTTTCTTTCTTTCCTTCCTTCTTTCTTTCTTTCTTTCTTTCTTTCTTTCCTTCTTTCTTTCTAGCTTTCTTTCTTTCTTTCTTTCTTTCTTTCTTTCTTTCTTTCTTTCTTTCTTTCTTTCTTTCTTTCTTTCTTTCTTTATTGGCTGTCAATGATTAGTGTGAAGAAAACGTTCGTTAGGGATGCCGAAACGCCTTTTCATCTTCCTTTTATCAGTGGCAACAGAAGGATTTTATAATCGAGTGTGGAACGAGGCAATGCCTTCGTGATTACTAGAGAAAGACGTGTATGTGTCCATTCGGGCCAACTTATAATGGGGCGGCGACTCCACTATGGCTTCCCTTTCACTGCACCATCACCGTTACAGTTACGTCACGCTATTCGTTTGGCACACGCACGTACAGAAACTCAATTCCATATGCGCGTACGCACCAGACTTGCATGTAGTACAGTGCTCAAGTTATCTAAACAACTTTTCAGAGTATCTTAGTGTCTAGGAAATACTCCGAGAGAGGAGTATTCGTGGTGCAACTTATTCTCCATTGCAGGGTATCTTGTACTCAATAATTTCAAATACTCGGAACGAAACTGCAGTCCTTTAGCGAGAAAAACCAAGACCAAGCCGCCTCGCAGCGGCACGCACAGTCTTCAACCAATAATAATAATAATAATAATAATAATATAATAATAATAATAATAATAATAATAATAATAATAATAATAATAATAATAATAATAATAATAATAATATCTGGGGTTTAACGTCGCAAAACCACGATATGATCATGAGAGACGCCGTAGTGCAGGCCTCCGGAAATTTTGACCACCTGGGGTTCTTTAACGAGCACCTAAATATAAGTACACGGGCCTTAAACATTTTCGCCTCCATCAAAAATGCAGCAGCCGCGGCCGGGATTAGATAACGCGACCTTCGGGTCAGCCAATCGAGCGCCATAAACACTAGAGCACCGTGGCGGGGCTTTCTTCAAGCACGGCCGCACTGGAAGGGCACGCGAGCGGGCCTTTCCAGTCCGGCCGTGGTTCAACATAAGCCTCAAAATTGCCAAGGTTTGCCTACGCAGAAACACAACTGCGCTGCATTTCGCCCCACTGGAATCAATCTCGCGGACCAACAAAACTTTCTGGTAGTAAACAGCTTCGTAGAACATTGTTTTAAACTTCACAAGAAAACGGGCTTTGGGATTATCTTCAAAGTAACGAAATAACTTTTACGAGTATTCTGCATACTTCTTGAATATTAATATTAATTCGGTATTTTGTACGTTACTCCAACACTTCTCCAGTCACTCACCTGATTGAATGATCTTGCACGAGTCTGATATAAACTGACTAAAGCCCATCCGTCCACGTTTTCTCCTTTCCTTCTCTCCCTTATTACGCATAGCAAACTTCTCCTCATTGCAACTTGTGTCCGAGCACCAGAGCCGACTTCAATCACGTCTTTGTGAATTGCCCAAACAAACCCAAGCCCCCGTGGCAAGGGTCAGAACACCAGGAGCGATGGGAGGCTGCTCTGCGCAGCTCACAACAACCGGAGTTACAGCTCCGGACAGTGGGCTGGGCCAGAGGGGTCGCCGAAGCACAGAAGTGTCCGGCCACCTAGAGCGGCCCGAGGGCTCATCGTCGTCCTGCTTCCGCTTCCCCCCCCCCCCTCACATGATTCTTTCACGAATCAATAAAGTTGTTTACCTACCTGTGGTGATGCAAACGTATAGGGGCTTTAACACCCGCAAGATAACTATGATGTTAACAGTGAGCAATGCAAACCAAGCAAACTTCATTTGCCCGCTCTCTCTTTTGTCGTCCAAAAGCTACAGCCATCACCCAAATCAATCAGCAGATACGAGGAAAGCAACCTTGGGGGAAAATGTGACAGCTTCTGCGATAAGCAAGAGATAATCCGGTAGCACGCTGGGATGCGGTGAAAACGCTATATAAAGCGTTCACGCAAAGCTTCAGGCGTGATTCTTACCTGCAGCACAGTCGGCGTACGCGCGCTACCTTCCCGGTGATCGCAAAGATGCAGGCCGTTACGCTGGCTTCCCTCCTCGTCCTGCTGCCCCGTCTGGCGATGGTCAGCGGTAAGGATTCTTGAGAGCATTTTTCTTTCGCGTCTGACTTCGCACCTCTGCCGGGTTCATCCCAACGCTGAAGACCGTACTGCTTAACGAAGCGTGTCTATCGTTTCCGTTGTTCTTCCGTGAAACTGAAAATCGCTGCCTGTTATGCGGCGTGCCTTTCTTTGATCTATGGCGATACTTTCCCGTCATCTTGTTGAAGCAATTTGTTTAATGACTGCAGCTGTACTGGTGATTTAAGCGTGAGGATTGTATTGTAGCTTACTGTATTGTATGCTGATCGCCGCATTATTTTAGACAAGCAATAAGTGCACCGCCCCTTTCACATTTGATATCTCGGAGCCTTTCCTCTAAGCAACTTCGTGTGCTTTTTTTACCGTTTTTCTTTTTCAGGCAGCAGCATAATGTTCAACGTGTCGTCGGAGGCCACCACCACGGACGTCTCCGAGGCCAGCCGTTCGATTCCGGTTTCGCTCCTTCCTCTGGCTCTCGCACTCGCTGGTCCGGCCTTTGCCGTAGCCCTGGGCACTCTCAAGCCCGTCCTGCTGGCACTGGGACTCCTTTACTTGGCTCTATTCGGACTTACGTACGTTCCCGTTGTCGGCGAACTGCTGCAGGCCAGCTTCCGCACATTCGGCGC
This sequence comes from Rhipicephalus sanguineus, assembly GCF_013339695.2. Taxonomy (NCBI): domain Eukaryota; kingdom Metazoa; phylum Arthropoda; class Arachnida; order Ixodida; family Ixodidae; genus Rhipicephalus; species Rhipicephalus sanguineus. Next base: position 124,663,203 of record NC_051180.1, on the reverse strand, counting down.
CATCGTCACGGACAGCGTGTCTCCCGACATGGGGCGTGACTTGCTTCGCGTGGTGGGCCTGGACACCGAAGCCTGCCGCACTCGCGCGGTCTGCGAGATCACCGAGGAAGCCGTCCGAAAGTACCCCACGGTCGCGGCTATGTTGCGGTCGCTCACCGGTGCCGTCCAAGCCCACGGTAACAACGAGAGTGTCCTCAAGGGCCTGCTAGGTGGACTGTCCGGTCTTGGCTGCGAGTCGCTTTACTCGACGTGTTCTCAGTCGCCGATAGGCAGGTTTCTCGAGCACACGTCGTAAATATTGAACAGAAAACTAGGTTCTTCAAACTTGGACACTTTTAAACAGCGATTTTAAACCCTCCTCATGGTTGAACTGTTGAAGCGCTTAAGCGTTGACTGAAACAACCTTTTCATCGGTGCGCGTACGCAGGCTCAATTTTATTCTCTCGCAAGCGTGCTTATTTCGCACAGTTCCCACATCATCGCATATCAACCACTGTGGATACAAATAAAGATATGCTATTGACAACGACCCACGATTTCTGACTTTTCTGAGTTTTATGCACTGCGCATCGGCGTAGTCCATCCCGCGTGCAGTTTGGAATGAAAACGGATGTACAGTCAACCACAAAAGCTTACGGACCATTTCCGCTACGTCAGCGACGATCGACAGCCTAAGGCGCATCCATCCCTTCATCGATGGTCTGGCCATTTTACCAGTGCACAAGAATGTTTTCCACTTTTTAACGCTACGTGCTCTTCGTCAAGCCGTGGCTACGTGCTATCAGCCGCAAAATCTCGCGAAGTGATATCTACCCAACGGCAGGCCGTTCGAAGCATGCTGTGATAGCTTTGATTTGTGCTGTAGAGTTAAAAGCGCGAGGTTCATACCGCAGATAAGCACTTCGCGTGAAAACAATGTGCTGCGCGGCAGCAGAAAATCGCGTGTCCGTAAAGTTTTGTGGCTGACTGTACATCGAGCTTCGCCGAGATCACGCTCACGAATCTTCGCGATCGCGACATGTGCACTCGCATGCGAGTCACGTGCTTCGGTTATTGAACAACACTAATACTCTTTCGTTCACATGAGATCTTCCTCGCCTCGATGTTATTTTCCTTCCGCCAATCACTCTTCAAGGTGTTCTGGCAATGTGGTTGCTTCAGGAAAAGGTCAATGTTGTCAGCTACAGCTCGTTCACACGTCCTGCAGCGTAGTTCGTCCTGTATAATTGCAGTATATACCTCTTACAATTATTGACTGCGTAGTAAGCGTAGAAAAGCATAGTGGAATTTTCTAGTATAGCCTGATGTGTCGGCTATTCAATTCTCGTGTAGCTTCGCGCGTTCATGTCCTGCTTAGCTTTAACGGTAATCGCGAACTACCACTCGCAATGACTTCGTGGAGCACTTACAATGATGTCTGGCAGGGCTGGAAAAATTTCAAAGCGCAAGCAGCACACAATGATAGCCGAATCAGGTGCTCAGTCTCGTGCTAATGGAACGCGCGAGGAATCTGCGGTGACATAAACGGTATAAGAGCTCAGTTTTTTTCCCCCGATTTTTTTTCTATAGTTGTGCGTCGCTCATTGCAGAGAATTGCAGTTAACGCAAAGGGTATATTCCGCTTCATGATCACATCATTGCAGGTAATCGCACTAACGTATGAGTATACCTTCATCAGTGGCGTAGCAGGGGAAGGGGGGAGAGGGGTCAGGGGTGTTCAATGCCCCCCACCCCAGAATTTTTCAATTTTGCATGTGCATAATGTGGAAATATTAGGGGTGTGCGAATATTCGAAAGTTTCGAATATTCGTCGAATATTACATTCGAAATATGCGTATTCGATTCGAAAATCGTGTATTCGAAAAGTTTCGAATATTCGATAACTTCGAATATTCGAAAAATTCGAATATGCGATGCGATTATCATGCATAAAATAACTCGTCTTCCACATTTCTGCTGCGTTCGTATAGCTAAAAACGTTGCCGAGAGGAGCGATAAACATCGTAAGTACACGGAGGCACGATCTCTGCCTACGACGAGCGCCCCAATACGTATGATTTATTGCTGGTGCATCTCCGACGTGCAGCGCTGTTGGCGATCATGTAACCGTACATTTTCAATATTATGCGGCCGTAACGTGCCGCACTACCACTCGTTCACTATGCGGGACCACTTCTGAAGAAAGACAGTGACCCATGTGACTGGTGGCGGACTGTAGGCACCTTCAGATACCCCAGTCTGGCAAAGCTTTGCCCCATGTACCTCCCTAAACCAGCCACTTCTGTTCCAAGCGAGCGTGCCTTTTCAGTGGCAGGGGGGGTGTCTCTGTTAATTGGGAGCGCCTGCTGCCTGATCATGTGGAGCAACTCATATTTCTTCATGATAACATCTAGTCATTACTTTCATTGTGCCGTGATATTTGCTTGCGTTGTGATGTGCATTGTGGTAGCCTGGACATTGTGTTCTGGAGATAGCAGTGTATGTTTTGTTGCCAGTCAGGCTGTTAATGTTTTTTTTTTTTTCAAATAGCTACATATTAAATAAAATATTGTTACTGTGGAGGCATTTTTCCTTTGATATTCGATTCGATATTCGAAGGTGGATATTCGTATTCGATTCGTATTCGAAAAATTTGATATTCGCACACCCCTAATATATATACACGCGCACATACAAACGCACGCACAAACATGCATAAAGTATGGTTGAACCCCTCCCCCCGAAAAAAATTCTGGCTACGTTACTGACCTTCATGATCGCATGCACGCACAAGCCAAGACGGCGGTGCTGTGGTGACCGAAGGTGCGTGCCCTTACGACCTCTCATTCTGCTTAAAGAGACGTTGAATATGGCGAGGTTCCGGCGCATCGCGTCCGCTGACAAAACGACGCGTAGAACAACAATTTATGGCGGCGGATATACTCGGCTTAAGTATAAAGTGCCTTAGCACACGTCCCACTCGCCACCGCCGCGATGCCTTTTTTCGCAAGTTTAAAGCTGGACATTCGACAGAATTCTGTCTATTGGGAAGGAACCTATGGATGAAACAGAGGGACACTAACCAAGGTAAAGTGTAAAGTTAACTTTTTTACTTTAGTTTCTGATTTTTCGCTTCGTAAAAATGGACCGACAGAGGAGTGCACTCGCTGAGCCCAGCGAGTTGGGCGACCACCGCATCGCTTTGAACAACTCTCGCGTCGTCGACTTCGAGGCCAACCATCACAAAAAGAGGCTGTTTGTGGAATCGTGGCACACCCATGCATAGGTCAAAAGAAGAGGATGGGCTCACTCAGACCTACCCAAGAAATATATTTTGCGCTTAGGGCTCACTCCGACTCACCAAAATTTTTTCTCAGCTGGACTCACCCGGATTCACTAAAATTTTTTTCAACCGGACTCACATGGCCTCAGACTCACCAAAGTACTACTCAGCCGGAATCACTCAGACTCACGGCTTAATCCGAGTCTGAGTGAGTCCGAGAGAGTCGACTAATGAGCGAGTTTGCTGACATATCCATCCAGGAGACAGCCGTAAACGTCAACCGGCAGGCACTTAGGCAAGCGGGAGGGCAGCCCCCCCCCCCCCCCCCCCCCCCCCCCGAAATTCGTCCAGCCCTTTCTTTTTTCTTTTTGCCATGTAAATACTTTCTTTAAAAAAATTAGGCCTCGCTTCCCCCCCCCCCCCCCCCCCCCCCCCCCCCCCCCCCCCCCGAAAAAAAATCCTGGCTACGTGCCTGTCAACATGTCAACAGGTGCGCTCCCGAGCGTTTGCTTAAATGACTTCGACACATCATGGAGAAGAGGCGTGACCCCACGGTTCGAAGAAAAGGAAGGTTATATAAACACTGCTGTACGGTGCCCCCAGTCACCCCTGAAGAAGGGTACGAGTGGGAACCGAAACATCGGGTTTTTCGTTTTCATAAAGTAATAATAATATTGTCTGAGGTTTTACGTTCCAAAACCACGATATGATTATGAGGGACTCCGCAGTGGAGGGCTCCGGAAATTTTGACCATCTGATGTTCTTTAACGTGCACTGATATCGCACAGCGAACGGGCCTCTAGCATTTCGCCTCCATCGAAATGCGACCGCCGCAGGCGGGATCGAACCCGCGACTTTCGGGACAGCAGCCGAGCACCGTAACCGCTACGCCACCGCGACGGACGAAGTAAAAAAAGTGTTTGCTCTGACTCTTTACCTTGGTCGGCGTTTCTCTGTATCTTTCGCAAGTGTCGCGATGCTCCTCGGCGGCACTTCCCACCATTTCTTGTGCCACCTGGGCACCCTGGTGCAGCGTTTCGTCTAATGATCGCGGCGCCTCGGCTGCTTACCGGTGCGATTTGTCGAAGATGGCGTAAGGCCAATGTTCAATATGTTCTGGCGGCTCGATCACAGCTCTGAAACTTTTGGTACCGATCCTGTAACCGCAACGGCACAGGCGTATGCCACATCTGGAGGAACAGAACACCTCTAAGAATGTTCCGCGAGCAAGCAAGCGCGTTCACAGGCTTAGCGCATTTACTCCAACGTCTATGGTTTTCTTAAGAATTCCCTTTGTAGAAACTACGGCGTGTTGAGCCGATTTGGCTAATTTTCACAAGACTGACGGAGTGTTAGTCGCGATTTGCTTCCGAGCCATCCACTATACGGCATTTCTCACAAACCACCGGTACGTTAAACCCGACAGAGTCTAATCGAATCGTCTCATAAGAACACGTTAAACAAGTGCTCACGGTAACGTAAAGCGTAGACTTGTGCTACAATTTAATGGAGCAGAAGGCATCAGATGTCAGCCATATATATCAAGCCGTAATTCGCTCTCTTGTCTAAACGCTTGTCCTGCTCCTATAATGGTGGCAACTCAAATTTATCGATATTAATATTTCCGTCTGCTCATATATCGATAGGTCCATTGACGATAGATTTCAATGAATAGGTGACACATTAGGAATGTTCGTTCTCTTTTCTGAAGAAAGGCAGGATGGGTGTTAAAGAAATCCCGAAGCAGCGGCGAACACCTACCTGATTTCGTTGAGGGCAGCGCTTTGTCCACCTCGATGCAGCGACCGCATATTGAGCCGACAGAGCTTATGCAGCAAGTGACGAGCAGGACAGTCCGGAACAGTAAGTTCTCGTGCCGGCCAGGGGCCGCATTCTCAAACGATAATTTTCGGCGGCACTGTCGATTTCACGAGATAAGCGCCGGGCGCCTCGGCATCTAGAAGCACGGCGCTTATCTCGCCCACCATCTTAACACGGTTCGCACCGTGCGAAGTCATTGTGACCCGTAGACGGCTGAACGCGTCCGGCGCTGCTATTGTGACATCTCGCTGAAGTACAGTGTCGCCTAAAGTTCCCGTCGACGTCCGATCATCATCCGAAGCCCCGTGTCCGGCCGACATACGCACAGCCGGATACGAAAGCCGCTCGAGCGGCACGAAACACCGGACAGAACGCAAAAAAGGCACGAACGCCGATCGGTGTCGAAAAAAGAAGCGCTTAGGTAGATCGAGTACTTTGTTCTTTTTCTGAAGACTAAATCGTGCTTTCTGACGCCGTGGTGGTTTCCGCCACTTCGGAAAGAAAAATCGCCAGGCTGCGACGAACACTCCGCACAGTCACAGGGAAAGCTCGAAGAGCGGCATTTCCAGAGCCCGTTGTAGAGCCTCTAGGGGCAACTAATACAAGTACACAGGCAAGGTACCCACTACGCAATAAACCACCGTAAGTTTCATGAAGTAGAGAAGCGCCCGTTGTGCCATTATTCGTCATTCTGCGGATAAGCGAGGCAACCGCTACACATCTGTAAGGCATTATGTGCACTTTGTGCTGTACTGGTGGTGGTGGCGTACTCTTTATTACGCCCAAAAAGAGGGGACCAGTGCGAAGACTGGTTGCGCTGGCTTAGAGGAGGTCGGCGGGGATCCCTTCGAAAAGCGCAGCCTCCACCGCGCGCTGGATAAGCCGGCGTTGGTCTGCTGGCTCGGAGGAGGGACTCCCACGACTCTGGGGTGCTTGTGTTGTCTGTCTTGTAGTGCATGCAATATCATAGTGTGCTGTGGCTGATGGCGATGAAGAATTATGGCTGAGCCTTTTATAATGGGTCGGAAGCTTTCAACGACACTCGTCGCACAATTCGCATTCTGTGACGCCTGGTTGTTATTTTACTCTTCTACGTACGACGCTATATTGCATATGTTAAGACGATTCCTTGCCCGACATGACACCTGTACAGGGTGTTTTTGCGAAGGAGTTTCAAGCACCAGCGTGACTCTGTGGTAGAATACTCGAATGCCACGGAGAGGGCCCGGTTTCAAATCCCATCCGTTCCTATAGGAACAGATGGGATTTGAATAAGAAAAATAAGATGGAATAAGAACAGAATAGGATTTGAAATAAGAAAAAAATTCTATAGAATATTTTTGTTATTTCTCGCGATAGCGGTTACGGACACCAGCGGCGGCGGCGGCGTATAACTGCGGCGCCAAAATCGGCTCTTGTTGCGATCTCATAACAGCTTTCGCTGTAAAATATAAGGGCCTCAAACGCCATCACTGTCACCAGAGCCATGGCCGACAGCACAGAGTGGCTGCTTACCAATGGCTAGGTGGGTGGTGGGTTAAAGCAAAGAATGACAGCCACAACCGGTGGCATCTGTCACCCAGGTTGGCGCCATCGCTTCATCTTGAAAAGCGAGGTTGAGGGCACGGAACCTTAACCGCTGTTAAAGCGCTCTTTCGCTGTAAAATGCACTGTCATTCGCTGTGCGATGGTGGCTGTTAGACGGTGGCGAATTTTGCTGTGTCATTCCCAGTACACAAGAAGTGGAATTATTCGAGGGGTTCGTTTTTTTTTCTTTTGTTGGACACGACCCAATGAATCCGACACACAATTCAGCCAAGGATAATCATAATATTAATAATTGTTGGGGTTTACCGTCCCAAAACCACGACATGATCATGAGAGACGCCGTAGTGGAGGGCTTCGGAAATTTAGGCCACCTGGGGTTCTTTAACGTGCATTAAATCTAAGTACAAGGGGCCTCAAGCATTTTCGCCTGCATCGAAAATTCGATCCCGCGACCTGCGGGTCAGCAGTCGAGTACCATAACCACTAAGCCACCGTGGAGTGTAATTCAGCCAAGGAAAGCGTAGGGGACACTATTTGTTATTTTCAACTGTAGTGCAGTAATTATTACATAAATGTTAATGAATTAAAGTGGACTAAAAACACCTTTGCCGTCGTTGGGGCCCGAAAACACAAAACCTTTAGGCGCCCGATGATCTACCAATGGATATACAAATTTCGAAAATACCAAATATGAAAAATCAGTGCTGTGGAAGCCCTCAAGGTACATATACTATATAGGAAAGTTCATATGAAAACGAAGAACTGTAAGCAACACGGGCTTAGCCTCCGCATAATTTCGTGCTATACGGTCTAGTATAACACAAAAATAGTTTTCCTTGTCGACGATACAAGCCACACGGTCGTACCTTCGTGTAGCTTATTTAACGTGTCAAACGCAGGCGTGAATAGATGGCGTGAACTCTTGTTCTTCGCAAGTCACGTCTGCGTGACTTGCGAAGACGTGACTTGCAACGAACAACAGTCCCATCTATTCACGCCAATAGGATACCAGTCACGCAAAAGATAATTTTAGCAAACATTTAAACATGCTTGACTCAATTTTGATGCTTATCTGAGGAATGGACAAAGGACAAGATTAGTTGGTAAGATTGTTTAAAACTTCTATTGGCGACTATCGCGCAAATACCTGTAACCACCGCTGCTATGCGATTTCTGCGTAACGTTATCGTTTTGCCTAGAGTTGTGTAATTTAAATGATCTCCCCCAGCCGCCACAAAAAGACGCTGTATATACTTGTGCTGGATTTTTTTTTTTTTTTTTGACACTTGCTGAACTTGTGGAGCCATTTTGTGCAAGTTTATATAATTTCATGCGCCGCTTCTTATAAAACTTATGCATTTTGTAGGCACCCTTTATTTATACCATCCACAAGTTACTTCCCCCACGCTTTCATCGACTTCGTTACACGTCTTTGGTTGATCTACGAGTGACAAAAATCAAGCCCTTCTTTTGCCCGTTTCTTTTCGTTCAATCATGTTTGCTTACTGGATACGGAAAAGCAATTCTTCAAAAATCCGCCAAGTGGAGGAACGTTTCTTAAAAGAGAAAAATTGTCATCGCTCTTTCATACCACGAAGATATATAGAAATGGAAACCAAACAAATTTCTCGGAACGCTTTCCACTGGACGAGAAAGTTCGTCCAGGCGCGGGTCTCGAACTCGGAACCAGCGCCACTCTGGAGCAGTCGCTCTACCATCCGAGCTAACACAGGAGGCTGTACAACAGATCGCAGCGCGATGGCGAACTTATCGCCCACTCGAAGAACAAAGACGTGAATAGAGCAAATCAGTTATACAGAATATAATATTTCTTGGTTTTTACGTGCCAATACCAAGATCTGATTGTGAGGCACAGTTCGCGACATTCGCGCGCCATAGACCGCGGATTTAGTTTGTTCGTTTGCCAAGTGCTCGCCATTGACACTATTGTGATGTGTGCCTCATTGACGTAACGCCAGCCGATAGCTCAATTTTCAGTTCCAGCGTGTATAAACCGTAGCTTAATAGGTTAATTTGTACGGTGTAGAAGCTGGGTTCCTTGCCATCATTATCGGTCAATGATCGCCTTTATCCGTCTATAGGCTTTTGCTCTAGCTGTCAATTTTTTCCTTTTTTACATTACAGGCTCTGTTTGGCCTAATTTCACTGCCGAAAAGTGTGCGATAAACTCTGTACGCTGCCTTTTCACCTAAACCTTTTCATTCTCTATAACAATTGGTTGCGATGCTAAACTTGACAAGACTTCAATTCAGACACAGAATACGAAACAAAGGCGACGTTTTTATTTCACGCAATAGTAATTACACATAAATCAATTCAGTTTATACACATAAGTGTGAAGTATTAAATGAATCGACAAACTAAATATTTACATGAATAACGACCAAAGTATGCCACAGCCATTATATAAAGCGGGTTTAACTGAGCGATATTTACTACTCTGAAAGTGGGCGCACCTGCGCCGCTATACACGATTGGAGGGCGCATTTACTTCCACTTGATCTCCGACAAGTGGCGCTGTGCTCGCCGTCCCCAGTAAGAGGAGCGCCAGTGGAAGGAGCGCTTGAGCTCCTTCGCTCGCCGGAGCCACTCCTTGCAGCTTTGGTCCAGGCCGCAGGACGACGTCCTGCGCGATGCCGTCAATCAATCAATCAATCAATCAATCAATCAATCAATCAATCAATCAATCAATCAATCAATCAATCAATCAATCAATCAATCAATCAATCAATCAATCAATCAATCAATCAATCAATCAATCAATCAATCAATCAATCAATTGTTGGTAATAAATGGGAACCTATGCTAACTCAGGCGCTCCAATGCGGTACATGGTGTACATGGTATATGTAGTGAGTAGCGTGCGAGGACACAAACGAAAACCGGTTGGAATTCCGCACTATGTTGTCGCTTGTTCTCTTCTTTGTCTCGCGCTACTTCGTACGAAGAATTTAGGAGTTCTGCCATAACTTTAAGGAAAACGAAATTTGTGAGAGCCGAATTGATGTGACGGTGTAGTTATGCGTGTATCCCCAAATTTCAAAGCTATAATACATCTATAGTACAGTTATTGTGGCCTACACAGTGATAGATTAGGAATGCCATGCTTTCCCAGAAATTCTCATTTGTCGAGAAACCCACACACTGCAGTATTCCGCAGCCGCGAATAAATGTGCATATTAAATCAAACAGACAAAAGGCTTTACGGGCGCAAATACAAAGTGCACTTTAATAGCAAGTAATAAAGATAACACTTGCCTTGAATAACTCTACATCAAGTAATTTAACCTGACACTCTCCTATAAAGAACCCCTGAGGTTTGAGAGCAGCTATGGGTAGGGGCACTTCATGCATATTTCATGCATTCAGCTCGAAAGCGGTGAGCCTGCCGGTGTAATGTTTTACACAGAAATATTGGTGTACTATAGCTCGGATTACGTCCTCAGGGTCATGAACCGGGTCCCTCCAAATGACTAAGCTTTTCTTTAATGTGAGGAGCTGTTGGTCTACTGAAAGCGAACGAACAATCGATCCAGTAATTACCACATTGCCATGGCCGCGGTGAGGTAAAACTCGATCTCGTTGTTGTTCGTGTATGGCGCCTTGCTGCACTGGCTGATGGCGAACTCCAGGCACGTCTTGTAGAGCTCCTGCACGTTGTCCAGCGCCGGCACGTCGATGCCGACTGCAGTGTCGAAATACAGCGCACTCGTACATGTTGTATTGTGACCGAGACACAAACAAGCGAGGCATGAAGGCGCGCGCGCGCGCAGAACGAATGCAAACTATCAGCCAGTCGCTATAGCCGATAAGAGATTATTAGTTACAGATGAGAAAACATTAGAAAAGCGACATGCTATTGCACCGTCATATCAGGACATCAAAAGTCAATGTGATATGAAGGCCTGAACGGACATCGACAGAAAAATGATTAGAAAAGAATAGAAAAATGACATGGTAAAGCGCCTCAGGTTACCTTGGCAGTAAAGTGTGGGATTGGGCTAGTTGTTATTTCATCATTAAACTGCTCAGCGCAAAAATTTAGACACGGTACAGATAGAAAAGACGAGGACCAGCGCAGACTTTCTAATAAAAATCAGTTGTAAGTCTGTGCTGGTCCTCATCTTTTCTATGTGTACTGTGTCTAAACTTCTGCGCTGAGCAGTTTAATAACCTTGGCAGACATGTAGGTTTCCCGGAGTCACCGATCCGCTTATGTGAATACAATGGACAGTATTGTATGCGGCACCTTGGTTCACCCCATTTTTTTAACGCGTAAAGTTATACAGCACGTTGCGCTCCATAACACTCGGGCAAAAGAAAATTAAGGCCAATGCCTGCTTCCCACCTCGTAACTCTTAATTTATACAATCACAATTATTGAGCAACGGATAACGAGTCGCAGTGTGGGAGACTTGCGTTAAATTACCTTTCACATTCATAGTCGATTGCAATGTGTCTCCCTCCCTGCTTAATTGAATTGAATTGAATTTATTTGCAATTGCTTGCGAGGATGATCAGGCAATTAAAGCTGCAATTAGCAGCTTGGGGTGAACCTGGCCACGCCATACGGCGGGCAGCTTCATAGCGGGCAAATAAAACCGACTAACGCATTGGAATATAGTACGCACAACCGTAACAAAGAAGGGTAATGAAACGAACATGAACCTCTTACACGAGTATTTACAACTATACAAATATATGGCGTAGATCCTTTACAGGCAGAACAGATATATTTAGGTTATATTCTCTTTGCATCTGAGTAAATAGTTTCGATAAAGAAAACTGCAGCATTTCTACTAGTGTTAACGTTTCAGTGTTCTGGTTGACGTACCTTATAAAAGGAGATATGATCTTCTAAGGAAGCCAGATTGGTTTAGCTTTTTGCACCTCACAAGGGCCGTCAACGAACGAATACAGAAAAGCGAGAGCTGGTGTTGCGCATCACTTGGTGTCGCCCTATCACCGGGATCGGCTTACCTTTGACCGAACGACGATGTCACCTGATGACGTCACAAAATTTTCTAGGACCTCTAACGTCGTGATAACGATACACGATGATGTCCAACATGACGCCACAGCATCATGTTATTAGTGGCGTAGGTCACGTAGATTTTTTGTAGTACTTGATTCACCTGCCGTGTTTCACTCAAGAGGCCGCAAACGAGACACCATGGTCTATCAATACATTTCTACTGGTCACGGAAACTCCCGTGTAACGCTATGGGAGATATGGCTAGAAGGCGACGCTAGGGACCCGGCGTATTGCCGTGCGAGCTTGTCCTCAACGTGTGTCTCCATGGTGACATGGATGTTTTGGTAGCTTGCACAAGAACATTGGATATAATATCCTAAGATGAGAGATATGAAGGATATGAAGCGAGCTTAACGCATTTTCGTTTTACCTGTTTATGCAACGTTTGGCCCAAGTCGTATTTAAATGTACTAACAAAACAAGCAATCTAATAAGCACATGCATGCAGGTTTTTCTTACACTTTACTCCATCGACTACGTACGTTCACCGAGATCTCATCTGTACAGAAGCGGCATAGCTTGCTATGTTACTCTATGGGAGCGCTGTCGCAGGTCTAATATGACCTTGAACTGATGGTCATTTCGACACAAAATGTAACTCGCAGCTCAGATTCCTCAGATTTATATAACATATAAGCATTAATGCAAGAACTTTCACTCAGAAGTCGTAAATGCTGCATAGATCTAGCACGCGCAGTTAACTGCTGCTTCTGCATATATCAAGATGGCTTCGTTCACACTTGCTTGTTCTAAGCGGGAAGTTCTCAGTGGCAGCTTCAGAATAAACGGTTAATTAGCAGGAGAACGAGCGTTGTGCACTGCCAGCGCGCGATAGGGTCCACCATAACTTCCTGCGCAAGCGATGTAAATTTCTGGGTAGACTATATCATGGCGCAATTAAGCTAAACTTTAAGCAATACACCAAGTTCAAGAAACGCCGGTGTAGGCATGAGCACAAGCGAAACTACATCACTCGATGGACAGCCTTGGAAGAACCACCGCTAAAGATTAATGGCTCGCCTTTGATCAACGCTCACCACTGCATTACTCCGCGAACACAATAAAAAAAATTACCAGCGATATTATTTTTTTTTCGTGGGAAACAGCCACGCAAACGCGCAAGTGCCTTTCCAAAAGCGGCATATGAGCCGCCTTTTACTCACGGAGGCGCCTCTGGCGTCCACTTCTGTCTCTATAGGAAAACATCGGCGGGAGTTTCATGACCAGATCAAAAGTATTGAAAGACCTTGGGGTCTAAATAGTGAGTACGAGAAGAATACAGCGCTCACACTGGTGCACGAGGAGCTCGGCCAGGCCACCGTAGTAGAGGGCCATGCCGACGGTGTCTTCGGCGACCTCGGCCACGTGCCGCAGGTGGCTGAGTACTTCGCGGCACTTGCTGTGACTGCAGAAGAAGATAACAAGCAAATGCGCGCCAGGGTCAGCGACTGCCTCATTTTGCAACGAGCGCAGTACTAGCAACTCACTTCTTGCTGTACAGCAGCGTCTGTGCCAGGTACGGCAAGATCTTCAGCAGCATGGAGGTGTAGTGGACGCTGAGGGCGATGCGGAAGGCTTCGTAACCTGCGCAGAAAGAAGACGCCAATGTTCGCACGCGCGCGGTGTATCTTTTCAGCGCAGCCACACGTCATGCTTAAGGCTTGTTTGGACGAAAACATTATTTGATAGTATGCGCAGTTAATGCTACAACTTGGGCACGTGAACTTACCCACGTCCACGGCCGAGGCAATTTCGGTGCGCAGGAAGCGCACCTCGACGATCTTGATGAGCGTGTTGAGCACGGCCACCAAGTCGCTGACACGGGGATGCTTCTCAACCTCCAGAGCGTGGATGCAGCTGCAGAAGAGCGGCTCGTTGATGGCAACGGTAAGCCACAGCACGATCTCCATCCTCTCGTGGTAATGTCATTAGATCAAAGGCATTCACGTTCATCTAGAATGGCCACTATCAGCGCTTCTGAATTTTTTTCTGTCAGTGCTTCACTAGTTTCTCGAATGCGACGACGCTTTTGAACAGCTAAGTTCTTTGTATTTGTTGCAGTATGAGGTGCCGGATTGTCGTTGATTTTAGAAACTAAACAATCCTCGAAATTATCCTGCTAATGCTATCTTTGTTTTGTAGACTGTTGCCTACATTATTGAACTGTCTTGTTAATACTGTACCATTTTTAATTTCTGAATTGTATTTATAGTTTAAATGGAATTGTTGTCTTTTGCCGGCATTCATTACTGCCTTGTAACACCTTCCACCCCCCCACCCCCAAAAACTATGTGGTGGCCTTGGGGCCCTTAGAGTATCCAAATAAATAAATAAATAAATAAATAAATAAATAAATAAATAAATAAATAAATAAATAAATAAATGAAGTGACAACAGCAAATTGAAGTACTGAAGTGACAACAGCAAACTTCTGAAGTACTGAAGTAAATCCATTTCAGTTCTCTTTCAATTCTCTATTAGCATTCGTGAGTGTTACAGGGTAAGGCGAAATATGGAACAATTTCAACATAACGATGGATTGGGATGCTTGGTGGCTGTTCATACCTTCTTTCGCTGTCTACACCTGAAGAGACAACGCATCCTGCTCGTTGCGTCTTTACGCCTACCCCTTCATGTACAGGGAGCAAAGAGTTTTTACAAAGCAAATCATGACCACTAGCAGCATCGCGAGTCCTCCGATTAGGAATTGAGATTTTTCAGAATCAGCCAAGCATTGCGTATGCCTGCGCCCTTAGTGGTAATTAGAATATTTTCTCAACTGATGCTAAAGCGAGCGGCAAAACAAAGCTAAATATGACGATTAGTTCAAGAGCCCGGAGCCCACGACTATATATATACTTACTGAGGTCATGGTGTTAACCTGTCTTGTCTATTGGCATTTCGTACCACGCTATATGTGTACACCTTCTACTCTATCGATAAAAAGCAAGTAGCAAGGATGGTCCGTTAAGTCTTACTCCTTGATAGCCGTGTCCTCGAGTTTCTTCTGCTTCTTGTACGCGATGTGCACGTAGTGGCTGCTCTCGATGACCAGCGAGATGGCTGGCATCTTCTGCGCAACGAAAAAACGAACAAGCGGTCACAATTGCTGCGTGTGAATACACTTTAAACGTGGTAACCGATAAATGTGATTAGTAAGGTTTACCAAGTTTAGAATTTATGCACTCAAAGCTAATGTAGCCCTTACTTTACACACAAAATCACATTTATCGCACAAAATCACATTGATCGGTTGCCACGTTTAGAGCGTATCCGCGACGTGCGTGCATAAAGGCGAGGCCGTTTCGTCGATCGCTCGCTTTTAAAAATACTTTCGCGTAAGCAGCATGGTTCGTTGACGATGATTAAACTGTCCGCTTTTCGTCGTGTCAGTAGATATCTGTAGCCTACTTATGGAAGTAATGGTAGAAATCAAGCGTCCTCGGTCATCTGCCGTGGCAAGGGGAACACCTCATGTAAACACACACAAAAGGGAGCCGCTAGGACTGCAGTGACGGTGTCACTGTTTCAAGCATTGACGGACGCCCTCACTATGATGCCTGAAGCAGCGCATTCAGCCGTGACACGAATGCAAGAGGGATTCGGCCACGTCACGTTATCACGAGCAGCAGTGTGATCGAAGTGTGTCCCAGTGATCTTTAACCACATTCACCTTGCTTTGCGATATCTCACACGGGTCACAATGTCACACAAGCCACACGGGTCCATGCTCAGCTATGTGGAGCCCATCTTACCGTTTGCCATTATAACGAGAGATACTATAGGCCTAACCCCACGTTTAATTCTAGCTACTGCACTTCCCTTTATGTGGCACATATGACCTCACGGCCCCCACCCTCCAGGGAGGGACCTGGCCCCAAAGAGAGCTCCCATTCCACACATCCCTCTTCAAGTATTCCCCCGCCCCCTACTTCTAAAAAGGACTACAATCCTGTCCAGACGCCTGCTGTGGTAGTCTACCGATTACTGCTCCCCGGCTTCCGTTTGGACTTGAAGGATGCGAGATTGACGCAGTTGGTATTCCATGACCGAACATATCCAGAACGCGAAACCTCTGTACACAGAGTCACAGACTACAGACTCCGTAACACATCTTTTGTTGCAATTTAGGGCTTGTGTATGTGTTATCCCTCCAGCGTCCATCGTTCCTGAGCGCTAAGAAACTCAGTCCCACTTGAACACCAGCTGCGCCCTTTCGCTCTCATCCATACAGATGTGTTCCCAAGCATGCGTCTGTTCAGTTGCTCAGGAGTCGTTACCACTTTTCTAATAATCGATGCTTCAAAGGTAGCCGCTCTGTTTAGCCTTGCACCAAGTACCTTGTACAGCGGAGCGTTCCGGCAGGTGACCAGTTCCCAGAAGTGGCTGGACACGTCCAGGGCCACGCGGGGGTCACGTCGGTTCAGGAACACGCGCGCCGCAGTGTTCAGGCAGTACTCCTCCTCCTCGATTTCGTCCACGCGGCAGCTGTCCGTGAACGAAAGTTCAGGCAACATAAAGCAAGGTTGTTTACGTAACTTGCGAGAACACAGTTGCATTCAGACCGAAGGCGATGTCGGTGTTAGCCGAGGTTAGCCTATATTGAAGGATGGATTGCTGACCGACTTGGTAGTACAGTGAATAATAACGAAGCACTGAACAGAAAAGAAATAACGAGTGAAGGTGCCACTACAGGCGCCTACTGGCAACTGAAGCATTGTTGGAAATACAGATATATCCCACGTAAGTTAGACGCGATGAAAACTCCTTAAACATGGGATGTCGCTGAAGCCAACGTTTCGACAAGTGGTCTTTGTTCGAGTCAGCAGCTGCCTTGAACGACACCAGACAATGACATGTAATAACAAAAGGCACCTCGTGAATACACATGCATTTCCGAATACAGTATATGGCGATAATTTTGATTCAGTACACTATGTTTACTTTTTTTGAGGCTATAGCAAGAAAGATGCCAGAACGGCGCAGGAGTGATCCTACAGTGCTTTTAACGTGCCTATACCAAAGGAGCTAGTTAGTCTTTACCAGGTTTAGAGATTTTTTAAAGAATGCATGTATACACCGCCGATGTTAAGTGTTGTCACTGCACTTTCATAGATTGACCCTTTATACTCAAGAAAGCGCGTTCAGCGGTGCATTATTGTTATAGACGCATAAATCTCATTAAGCCCATTAAGATCAGTCCGCTTTACCGATCACCACCAGTCCTTAGTGCTTGGTCCAGTCTGATAAGAAACCTTGGCGAATTGAATAATGCTCAATGCGAAAGCAGTGCACACATTAATCTAACTTTCCGCACATGTTACGTCAACGTTAAGCTGGCCAATCACGCTTCACGTACCACTGGACAACGCGCAGAGCGTAGTTGGAGGCGTTCTTGCGGTAGTCCTTCGGGATGTTCCGGCCGAGCCACTGAAACGCCAGCTTAATCTCTTGCAGCGACGCGTCGATGTTGCCATAGTATAGCTGGATCTGCCCAAGAATGACAGTTTCTCCAGTCAAAAGGAGTATTTTGCTAGCTTACAAATTTTGCAGCAAAGGGCACAGGGAGTCAAGCAACATCTACAAAGGTACAGCAATGTTTGTCGCAAAAGGCGTTCAGAAACTTGCTGTCATAGGTCGGCAAAAAGTTGGAGCTCACTCAGACTCACTCAAGAAATATAGCTCACTCAAGACTCAGACTCGCCAAAATTTTCCTCAACCGGACTCACTCGCTCACACTCAACTTTTCCTCAGGCGGACTCACTCACACTCAGACTCACCGATGTATTAATCAGCCGGACTCACTCAGACTCACGGCTTCGCCTGAGTCTGAGTGAGTCGACTCATGAGTCCGTTGGCGTAAAATTAGCTTTTTCGATCACGGTGTCAATCCTCTCTAATGCCAATATCTCTCATAATCGGTGCTCTACGATACGCCTTTTGATCTTGTACCTTCAAATATAAGTTACCATCATATATCATATATGATCATTATCATATATAAGTCCAGTAGGGACATTTTCATGAAATGTGCGACTCACACGAGATATTTTTATCAAGAACGTACCATGAAAGAGTAAGCTGGGGAAGGTCATGGCACCTCTCCTCCTAACTCACGCCTCTGATCAATAAATATCGAAGTGGCGCATGAATGCTAGTGTGCTGAAATATGTGTCAATAAACTTGAGTACAAAGGCAATCCGATATAAGGCTGATAGTTATGCTGAATATGAGTAGATAGGACCGGAATTCGGCAACAAAAGGTGGAGCTCACTCGGACTCACTCAAGAAATATATTTTGCGCTTAGGGCTCACTCAGACTCACGGCCCGACCTGAGTGGGTGAGTCGACTCGTGAGTGGGTGCCGACCTATGCCTGCCGCTGATGAAGCATACGTTTGTCTCAAAAGGCGTTCAGAAACCTGCTGCTGATGAAGCATACGTTTGTCGCAAAAGGCGTTCAGAAACCTGCTGCTGATGAAGCATACGTTTGTCTCAAAAGGCGTTCAGGAACCTGCTGCTGATGAAGCATACGTTTGTCTCAAAAGGCGTTTAAAAACCTGCTGCCGATGAAGCATACGTTTGTCGCAAAAGGCGTTCAGAAACCTGCTGCTGATGAAACATACGTTTGTCTCAAAAGGCGTTTAGAAACCTGCTGCTGATGAAGCATACGTTTGTCTCAAAAGGCGTTCAGAAACCAGCTGCCGATAAAGCATACGTTTGTCTCAAAAGGCGTTCAGAAACCAGCTGCCGATCAAGCATACGTTTGTCTCAAAAGGCGTTTAGGAACCTGCTGCTGATGAAGCATACGTTTGTCTCAAAAGGCGTTCAGAAACCAGCTGCCGATAAAGCATACGTTTGTCTCAAAAGGCGTTCAGGAACCTGCTGCTGATGAAGCATACGTTTGTCGCAAAAGGCGTTCAGAAACCAGCTGCCGATAAAGCATACGTTTGTCTCAAAAGGCGTTCAGGAACCTGCTGCTGATGAAGCATACGTTTGTCGCAAAAGGCGTTCAGAAACCAGCTGCCGATAAAGCATACGTTTGTCTCAAAAGGCGTTCAGGAACCTGCTGCTGATGAAGCATACGTTTGTCTCAAAAGGCGTTCAGAAACCAGCTGCCGATAAAGCATACGTTTGTCTCAAAAGGCGTTCAGGAACCTGCTGCTGATGAAGCATACGTTTGTCGCAAAAGGCGTTCAGAAACCAGCTGCCGATAAAGCATACGTTTGTCTCAAAAGGCGTTCAGGAACCTGGTGATGATGAAGCATACGTTTGTCGCAAAAGGCATTCAGAAACCAGCTGCCGATAAAGCATACGTTTGTCTCAAAAGGCGTTCAGGAACCTGCTGCTGATGAAGCATACGTTTGTCTCAAAAGGCGTTCAGAAACCAGCTGCCGATAAAGCATACGTTTGTCTCAAAAGGCGTTCAGGAACCCGCTGCTGATGAAGCATACGTTTGTCTCAAAAGGCGTTCAGAAACCAGCTGCCGATAAAGCATACGTTTGTCTCAATAGGCGTTCAGGAACCTGCTGCTGATGAAGCATACGTTTGTCGCAAAAGGCGTTCAGAAACCAGCTGCCGATAAAGCATGCGTTTGTCTCAAAAGGCGTTCAGGAACCTGCTGCTGATGAAGCATACGTTTGTCGCAAAAGGCGTTCAGAAACCAGCTGCCGATAAAGCATAAGTTTGTCTCAAAAGGCGTTCAGGAACCTGCTGCTGATGAAGCATACGCTTGTCTCAAAAGGCGTTCAGAAACCAGCTGCCGATAAAGCATACGTTTGTCTCAAAAGGCGTTCAGGAACCTGCTGCTGATGAAGCATACGTTTGTCGTAAAAGGCGTTCAGAAACCTGCCGCTGATGAAGCATAACATATGTGCCTCAAATCGAGTGAACACTTTTTACAGTATTAACCCTTTCACCACGAACTCACTAAATGCTTCCAACTTTGTATATATTAAAGCTCACTGAAATTGCTAAGAAGGACAATCGACACTCGCACTACTGAGCTAGTGAGTGATCCTGAAGATTTTTGACTATTTCGCGGGAAGATTGACCGTAAGAACACAGAGCCGCCAGTTCTCTTTACGAGCCGTGCGAAACTGAAAGATTATTCCCAGTTCACATAACGTGGTGTCCCAACGATCTCCAGTTCACCCTATCTCGTGCAAGCAGATTCCATTTTATCCCTGCGAACTTCTAAATTTCTTCACTCCATCTAACTGGCTGCCTTCCTCGGTTGCATTTCCCATCCCTCGGTAGCCATTATGTTGCTCTAACTGACCACCGTTTGTCTATCCTACGCATTACGTGGCTGGGCCAGGCCTACTGCGTTCTCTTGATGTCATCTAGGATATCTGCTACCCTTGTCCCCTGATCCATTTGGCTTTCTTTCGATAGGTTAAGGTTGGCTGCTGATTCTGTCAAGGTTTTCAAGTGTGGCTGTTTGGGTTAGCTTGTGAAACGCAATTTTAGAAAAGTAGAAACCTTTTTTAATGGTTAATACGTTGAAGGAAATGAAGGCGACAGGACGGAGCGCACTTGATTACCTTCAATGTTTTGCTCACCAAAAAAGATATATTTCCGAAGTTGGCATTTCGCGAAAGTTTCGCAAGCAGGTATCGGCACCTTTGGCCCCACAATGCGGTCGTTTCAATACATTGGCTAATCAGACAAAAATATGCGATAACGTCTTTCTATCAATGATAAATTCACTTACGGTTGCCCTCATGCGGCTAATAGCAATACGCTTGAGCTTGAGGTATCTTTCGTCAACGTTCTCCCAGCTGGAAGTCTTGAAGACATTCTCGCTGTTTTCGAGATACTCTTCGGCCTGCGTATAATGGCGGGCGCACGGTGTTTTTCTATTCGTTATCCAAAATATCGATACAGTCAGCACACGATCGGACAGGGTCCCCAGTACGCTGGCAGCACGATCTTCAAATATCGATAAAACTTATGCGTTGTTCCAGATTCTGAATGTCCCGTGTACAACCGCCTCTTGCTTACTCCGAGCTCCTCTCAAACAAGTTCACTTGAATGTAATGGCGAGTTGTCTTAAACGCTGCTTATTTTCGTTTCTTGTATTCTCGAGCAAGATATAAGCATTGCAGCGGTATATATCTTATATAATAAGTCACTCAATTTCTTTTAAGTATTCGCTTAGCGTAGACGTTTCGTAATTGCTCCTGCAGTGCTTACACAGTCGTCAGTATCTAACGAGACAATATCACATGTGATTGACCTGATGGCGGTTGCACATGATCTAAGGTGATCATTTCAGACACCTGTTCTATACAAAGCAAAATTTAGCTTCAGCCTGTCTGCTCAGTTAGATAGCCTTAAGCACACGGTATGTCAAAATGGCGCAGATAACAAGACGGGTGAAAAGCCAAAACATACGCACCATCGTATGCGCAGTTTCGCCAAAGTGAGCGTAAGCAACCTAGCATAGTTCAAAACTTGTGCAGAGCTATTTATAGTCAGTCCGTTTTAAGTACGCAGTATACGGTGTTGACCAGCGCACCTTCTTGACGTCGTCCACGTCCAGCGAGCACTGCGTGGCGGACAGGAAGGCCTCGAGCGCTCGTCCACGCATGCCGGACATGAAGTAGTGCTGGCCGATCTGTCCGTATGCGTTGGCCCTCATCTTGTGGCACTTGCACACGCGCAGGTCGGCTTTGTCCGGGGGCGACTGCCTGCAATTGCCATCGGCGCGGAAGTGCAGAGCCATGCGGTTACAACTGTGCAATGAATGCCTTATTGTTTACA
The DNA here is from genome assembly GCF_013339695.2 of Rhipicephalus sanguineus. Lineage (NCBI taxonomy): Eukaryota > Metazoa > Arthropoda > Arachnida > Ixodida > Ixodidae > Rhipicephalus > Rhipicephalus sanguineus. The sequence continues at coordinate 124,641,749 of NC_051180.1, read as the reverse complement.
ACTTGGCACTTTTAAACGAGTATAACAAAAAACAAGAACAAAAAAGCTTTGAGCTCTTACTTTCTGTAGCTTCGACAGGGCCGAAATATTTAGGTAACATAATAATTCAATTAAGCTGTGTAATGAGAAAAGAAAAAGGAAAACGGTTAAGAGTACTGCGTAAATGATTCATGTCTCACATGAGGACCTCGTCGGTGGCCACGGAGTAAACTTCGACACTGAGGTACTCCTTGCAGAACCGGCACTGCAAGGCGTTCTCTTCGAGGCACGTCGCGATGTCCTGGTGGATCTCGGCCTTACTGTTGGAACAAAGTGATGTCATACTTAATTACGCATGCTACATTTACGTGCTATAGCGGTTATCCTTTTTTAGTGAACCCACGACAGCAATAGCTTGATTTATGACATGGCAGCTTTGCTTCGATCTCAATGTGACGTCACAATTTTGGCGATACGCGACATCCTGATAACGTCATATGGTGACTTCAACGCGTGACGATGATTCTTGTATCCCTCGTGTTGACACCGACTGTCAATTTCCGCGTTTGACGAGGCGTCTAAGGCTTTAACCCTCGGAATAGGTATGTTGTTGCGACCCGTGCGCCATCTGTCGGCCTACCTGTCGTAAGTCAGGGTGGCGTAGATGGTCTTGTGCACCGCTGCCGAGTGGAATCGCATGAGGGAGCCAGCCTGGCCACACTGGGGGCATTCAGGGGGATCTGGCACCTTGCTCTCGAGCAGGTACACGAATGACGTCGTCGTGTTGGCCGAACACGTGATGAAGTGCTGCTCCACCAGCTTCTTGATGGCGCCGTTGATCTGCGCCAGACCCAGCGAAGGAGTCATGTGACGCAGCTTATAACAACAGGCAGCCTTGGTGAAGACAAATTATTAAATGACAGATAACTAGATCTCTGGAACAGTCGCAATCAGGGTATTTTTTAACTGCTGATGTGTCTGTATAGGAACATCCTCGGTACTTGATTCGATTATCAATGGGCGGTAGCGCTCTAAACTTTACATCAACGTTTAGAGCGCTACTGTCGCAACGCAGTGACGAAATCTTGTCTTGTATTCAACGCAACTCGGGTGGAGTGAGCAGGAAAAGGAGAAGGGACAAAAAAAATTAAGTTTGGACAGGTGCCACAATCTTCTTCACTTTTTTTTCCCCCGCCCAATCTGGCACCCTTGTGTGTATCAACATTGTGGGGAGCACAGTCCTTAAACAGTCAAAGGACCAATCACTGACGAATACGTATATATATTATTGCTTAAAGCCAGCCTGAAACAAAAAAAAAAAGCCTATAAAGTAAAACCGCCTTGCGGCCATTGCTAGAAGAGGCTATTTCTAGCTGGTTGGCCGTACGCGTAAGGTTACCGTATCGTAGCAAAATCGGGCATAAAAATAAGTGATAACAATGAAAGTCGATGCAAAAGCCGGACCTGATAACGATCTGTTGATCTTAACAGTCTGTATTAAATTCACACATTTCTTTTATAATCACTATGACGCTTATACAGACTAACGGCAGTCGGAGGCACTGTACAAGAACATGCACACCCTATTAGACCGAAATCACTACTACGCTATGCCACTCAATATCGTTCATCGCGTCATTAGTGCAACTGTGTGGCAGGCGTGACGTCACGCTACGTGATCCTCTGCGGAGGAGCGTAGCAGCTGCGATGTCTCTGAGCCTCGCCGCTGTGGCACCACGTGACCAGGCGAAGATTTAACGAAATACTTTGTGCATAGCAGCCTTTGCAAAACCAAGCGAAACGTATCTTTCGCTCGTGATAACTTGGTTTACAAGAGTTAATGACTCAGCCAATTTTGTTCTCACCTCAACTGTGGTAATGGTAGGGCTGAGCAGTTTCAGCAGAGAGACTTCGAACATCTTGCCGCAAACGGACGCCTTCTTGAGGAGCACGATCTCTTGCTCGTTAAGCATCTCCATTCGCACAACGGTCAGCGCTGCGTCGGTTAAAACGCTCGTTCATTTGACGCCACCTAAGCGCTGTTTTTATACGCATGCACAGCACACGTCGTACCTTGAAGGGAGTCTGGAACCTGAACGTCGTCCATGAGCCCTTCGCCGACAACGTCGCAGATTGGCTGACAAAAAAAAAATTAAGGACCGAGGTGAAACGTGATGATAGTATTTCATGTCATCGGTATTTCGTAACATAGAGTTTCCTATAAGTAGTCTAGAGGGAGCTCTGGCGCTAGTGTCTATGGGAGGTGCAATGCATGGCGCTTCAGCCAGCATCGGAATGATGGGTAGTACAAGGATTTGTCTAATCTTCGTTCTTTCGGCTCCGTTTGGATCTGTGTGGCCTGCATCCGCTTTGTCGCAACACGAAGTTCAGCAAACGTTCAGCTGTTCCACTTCACTTGACTTTTTTAGGCTCACCAGTTCAAACTTGTTCAGGAAGTTCAGAACGATCTATTCTTTACCCGAAACAAAACCAAAACACAACAATAAACAAAGCGACCAGTGCGTTCGAAGCCTGCAAGCACGAAGACACGGCAAATTCGTGTACTACCCATCATTCCCATGGTGGCTGAACGATCGCAGCGCCAGAGTCCCCAGCAGTTCATTTTGGGAAACTCTGTTTCGTAGTACGCAGAAGCGTCTATTTTATGTTATTCATCATTCAAGAGTGGCCAAACTACGAAGCGCGAAATAATAGCCATATATAGAGCACTGAGCGACAAAAATATAAAGCTGCATTCGTATTCGGAGCTCAGGCTTAGTAAAAGACATTTACCTAAGCAAAGTCTGGCGTTTGATGTTTTCTAACGTGCCGCTTAAAAGCTTGCGAGGTCGTGCTCATGGGCGCGCACACAAGGGGGGGGGGGAGGGGCGTTAAGAGGGGGGCACCGAGTCAGCCCCCCTTAAACTGCCCTGTCATTGATGTGCCGGATTATGGCCATGCAGGTTGTTTACGGTAACTGAGGCCTGGGACCCCATGATGTTGCATTCCAAGAAAGGCCTACTTCCCCCCTTTATCCCCGTAAAGCCGGGAAAAAAAAATGACAGGCTGCTTTGAGCAGCGCGTTGTTTAATTTTCATTTTTGCATTCATTGCGAAGCTCATTTTCTATCGAACTCGTGTAGTTGGGGGAGGGGGGGGGGGCACTGCGAGGAAACTTGCCCCCACCCCATCTTCCTAATGGAAAACCCTGCATGCGCACGCCCATGGTCATGCTACAAGCAAATAGCCCAAGACCAACTCACGAATCCCTCTCCCGGTCTATGTTCTCGCAGTTCGTGCTCGTCCTCCTTGGCAAGAGTGAACTCTCGCTTGAGGCGCGCCTCGGGAGTCGTCGTCGAGTTCACGTTGTGAATCAGGTTCTTCTGCTTTAGCACCTGAAGAATCTCCACCATTGCGGCGGGATTGCCCTTGGTGTACTCCTTCAGGAGGCTGCATCGCGCAATCGCGTGCCGTGATGATCAGTATCCGAGACACGATCGAACCATGCGAGCACTTGCACTTGGACAACTCGCGTGATTTCACATCTTCTGAAATTCGGCATCTATGGATGAAGTATTTCTTGAAAATACGACGGCATGCTTAACATTGTGCATTCAACGCGGCTGCCTGTAGACGCTGACGCGTCAATCACGATTTAACCCCTACGTCTCTGCCTATCTCCTTAAGGTGCGAATTAGAATGGATTTATTTTAAACGTGAGAAATATAGACACATTTATTCCGAGGCACTCGATATCATATTGCAACAAAGACAAAAATGTAGCGCGGTTACTTGCGCATGTTATTGCGATAGCAATTATATGGACACTTCAGAAGCATTGCTGCCGTCGCCGTCATGTTCCGTATAAAGTCCAAATCGATAACGTCACCCCGCGCATTGTATCTTCTATGCGCGAATGAAAGCGTGCAAACGCTGCCGAAGATCGCGGCTCTAGCGGAGTTGAAACGCGCCGGCCATCTCCATCGCGCGAAAGACGTATGGAGAGGTGCCGGAGGAGCATGGGGATGTGTGCCTCCTGCAGAAAATGCGCACTTTCACCAGCCTGGCGTGGTCACTCGCGGGAGCGCGCGCCGCATCTCTGCAGGCGATCAGCCGACGGCTTACACCTTTGTACGTGCTATCATCGCAAAGTTTGCGTTGTAGCCACATGCAGCACGAAGATCGCTCGCTGCAGATGCCGCGTTTCCTTGCACCGGCACTTTCTTAGTGACAATTATAATTAGAGTGCAATTAAATATTAAACATCTCCTTACTTCAAGGTCAAAATAAGTAGGTGTTAGATAAATCAACTGAACCAAATCTCAATATCGAAGCACACGCGTAATTTATTATTACTTGTATTCAATTTGGGCAAATACAAATCATACGTTTGATGTGCTGTCAGAACACGGAACGTCAAACGACTCGTCTAAATTGGCATAATGCCTTCATAGAAGTGACAGTATGCATCATTGCGCATTGAAGTTAAATGAAGGCAGTTTGTAAACGCAGGAAGTTCGAGTAATCCAAAGATCAATGTGTCATGGACCCCAATGTAGACAAAACGCCTGTAGGAGCAACTATCGCTGAAATCTTTACCAATTCTTCGCCAGTGACAGCGATCGCAAAAAATTAGCCTGTAGTCGTGTACTTTGGACTGAACTAGTCTTAAATAAAAAGCTCACTACGAGGAGACCGGGCCATGCGAAATTTATAGTTGAACTAGTTTGTGAATATTATTACGCGTTACATGTTTGCTGCGCAGGAAACGCCGACAAAACATGAAGAAAAGCACGAAACGAATGCCGAGAACACTTCCTTTAAGTTGTCGTGTAAAGACGTGACTGGTCGCCCTGTGCTTAAGTTTGTGTGTGTCTGTTTTGTAGCGGTAGGCATAAAAAAGTACACCGTTGTGGGAATCGATACACAGCTAATGCGAATCTTTGAGTGAAATTGCCTCCTCCCCCCACCTCCCGGTTGGCTAGCATTGGCTTACTATCGGCAAACACTCGGTTGATAACGCCATACCGTGGGGCAGCTGACAAAGTTGCGAAAGAACGCCATTTGTTGTAAATGACGTTAAATTTGCCACACGACACGGGCATAGCCATGTATACCATATGAACGTTTGAGAAAAAAGTGGCTCTGCGTTCGTATTACAGGTAATTCGTTTATTGCAGAAGGATCTTCAAATGTTAATAATAATTGTTGGGACGTTTTACGTCCCAAAACTACGGTATGATAATGAGGGACGCCGTAGTGGAGGGCTCCGGAAAGTTTGACCATCTGGTGGTCTTTAAGGTGCACCTAAATCTAAGCACACGGGCCTCTATAGTATTTCTCCTCCATCGAAATGCGTCCACCGAGGCCGGGATTCGCTCCCGCGACTTACGGGTCAGCAGTCGAGTACCATATCCACTAGACCACCGTGGCGGGTTTCTTCAAAAGTGTCGAGCTACAAGGTTCCGTACGATCGTCTAAAGCGACGTACCGCAATATCTGGTTGTGTATGCCTTTGACTTCCAGCCTCTGGAAGCAGAAGTCGGGGATGTACTCCTTGCTCAGTGGCTGGATGTCCACGATGAACACAGCCTTGGCCATGATCTTTTGGATCTGCAGCGGCTGCTGGACACGCTCGGAGTGCGGGATGGAGGTCAGGGCCACCACGCATGGGTACTGGCTGGTCAGCTGGCCGAATTTGTCCAGCAGCTCCCAGGACAGCGTGTCCATGTAGTTGGCATCATCAACCGCAAGGATGCACGGAGCCTTACTGCAGAGCTGCCCGCCGCAGAAGCATGTGTGCATGTATATACCAGGCCCGTCGCCGGGAATAGGGGGGGGGGGGCTAGGGGCACGGGCACCCCCCGAAATTTTCGTGAAGTAGGTGTTTTTACCAAAAATAAATAATGGAATTAGGTGTTTTTCTCAAATAGTCAAGGTTTTCAGCAAGTGCCCCCCCCCCCACGAAAAAATTCCTGGCTACGGGGCTGATACATACGTACAGTAGATGCCTGGCTATGGTCGCGGGTATTCTGGAAGCAGCGGCAGCTGCGACCAGCGTGGAGAAAGAACGTTCTCAGGAACGGTCCTGAGCACGCCTAGCGTTCACAAGCCAACCTCCTCTGAAGCCGCTTGCTCCTCGCGTTCGTGTCTCATTTCCCATGATGCTCCCGTTTCATTTCCTTTTTTTTTTTTTGGTGGGCTCATGAACAAAAAAAATTTACGAACACGTGCGCCTAGCGTCCACAAGCCAACCTCCTCGGACTCCGCTCCCCCCTCGTTCTCCACACGCTGGTCTCAATTCCCAGCATGCTCCTGTTTCATTTTTCATGGCAGGGCTTCAAAATTCACGTGACGCTCCCTCCTGGTTTTTTTTTTCTCCATGATTAGCATGGTGACAAGCAGTCTCCGTGATGCCACGTGAATTCAAATGCGCAACGTACCGATTCGGTGATCGCTATCAGGTGGTCCTTGGCCTGGGCCACGCTCTTGTTCTGCCATGAGACATCCGCCAGGCTGCCAGCTGTCGCAAGCCTCAGCGCGGGCGCGTTCTGCACGGTTAGACAATACGATGTGTTCGTGTTTGCTTCTTCGTCTTGGCCGTTATTTACCGCGCGTTCTTCGTCGACGTTAGGTGCGCAAGCGTTCCTTCGGCGCTTTTGACTAGGTAAGTTTTAGGTTTGACTGTCGTTGACGTGTATTGATAGTATAGATAACGTGACCACTGCAGGTTTTATATAAGGAACACCCTGCGCATGTTCTGTATTGTCTCGAGAGCAGTGGTTTTTCAAAAATGAACGTCCCAAAAGGTAAACGCCAAGACACATGGAGGAGGCTTGAGCTTCGCCTTCAAGAGTAGAACGCGATAGCGTAATCGGGCCCCGTGCGCATCGCCTTTTGAATTGCTAGCCTACCTTCGCTTCTCGATGGACCCCTCAACCGTGCCGCAAGAAAAGAAACGTCTGCACGCGTAACACTGGCCGTTTCAAACTATCCTAGAATGCCTATACTTCAAGTACAGTTGCGAAGTGCACACTACGCTATAATTCTTCCATTGGTGAAGCACCCCCTACGCGACCATTAGGCAACGCGCGCACCCGCGCAGCTGCACACTTGGTTGATGTTGCCACTGATGTTTAGTTATGACCGTGCGCTTTGTGATTGGTGGGCCTTTAGACCAACCACTCGTTGCGCAATTCGCATGTTTTGACGCATGGTGCGATTTTACGCTTATTACGCGATAGCGTGAAGAACTCGTTTCGCAGAAATTCCGGCGTCGGCGCCGTTGGTTGTGAGCCAAAAGTAAGCGTTGTACGTGACCGAAAAAAATCGAGAAAGATGCAAATAAAATAAATGATAATATTTGATTCGAGCGAGAATTGAACCCAGGCCGCCTGCGTGGCACGCAAGTGTTCTACCACAAGGCCGTGCCATTGCTGGAAACTATATATGAAAAAAAAAACACTATATGAATGTCATGTAGTGGGAGGAGTCTTTTTAACACATATAATATTGCGTGGGAGAAGTGTAGAATCGCGCCAGGCGTCAAAGCATGTGAATTGCGCAAGGTGTGGGTGTTTTAAAGGCCCACCCATTACAAATAGCTCAGACATATTTATCATCATCAGCAGCAAAAGCATCAACAAAGAAACAAAGTGAGATCTGTTGTAAAACACCTGTTTGCCACGCAGAAGCAGGCCACGCAGAAGTCCTGCGTTCGATTCCCATTCAAACCGAAAATTTTTATTTTTTGCATCTATATTTAGAATTCTCGCTCACGGACAACGCTGTTTTTTCGCTCACAACCAACACACGCCGATACCGGAATTTCTGGGAAACGAGCTGTAACGAAATAACGTTAAAAATTATAGTCCGTCATCCTTCGCGTCGCCTTCTCTTTCTTCCTCGTCTCGTTTCGTCTCCTCTCCTCCCCTCCCCTCACCCCCCCCCTTTTTTTTTTCACCCTGTTCTCTGCCATTCTCATAGTACTATAACCATGCACAAACTCTACCAACGAGCAAATATCTTGGTCTAATGAATTACCAGCCCTTCTAGAGGACCATCACTCTGACAGATCTCCGTGGTCTAAGGAACTCCAAGGCGAGCGAGCTTTTACAGCGAAAGCTGTTGTCAGATCACAACAAGAGCTAGTTTTGGAGGCGCATTGAGCGGGATTTGAACCCAAATACATCGCGCAGCAGTTGACTATCCTACCACAGAGCCACGCCGGTACTTGAAACTCCATTGCAAAAAGATCCTATGCAGGCGTCATGTCTGGCAAGGAATCGCGTTGACAGATGTAATATAGCGTGGTTGAAGAGTGCAATAACACCAGACATCACATAATGCGAAGTGCGTAACGAGTAAGTGGTTTAAAGCTTTGCATCCATTACAAATGGCTCAGCCATAATTATTCATAGTCTGCAGCCATAGCATCAACAAAGCGCACATAACGCCTTACAGACGCGTAGTGGATAGCTCACTTTTTCGCAGAACAGTAAATAATGGCATAGTGGGTGTTTCCCTGCAGCGCAAAAATTACGCCGATCTATGGCGTAGCTGCTTGCCTTGCAGCTCTGCTTGCCGTATAGTCACTCCAAGAGAGTTTAGAAGGAGATTTATAAAGACCGCTCCTCCAGCTTTCGCTGTGATTGTGCTGCGTGTCCCGCGCAGGCCTTGTTTTTAACATCGAAGTTGCTTAAGCCGGCCGTAAAACCTTTGGTTGTACAAATGTGTACACAAAACTATCATCATCATGAACGGGTATGTGCCACAGAAGTTTGGCAAATCCCACCACTCACCGCTGGTCCACTAAAATTAAGAAGGCAACACACGGGCGGCAAACAACAGTTAATATTTCTATAACGCACGTAACCAGTAATTGAGAAAAGCTTTAATAAACCGTCGGGATTAACCCAGTGATAAACACCATGGCCGCACGTTCAAGCTTCGCGGAAGCATCTGTACGGAGTGCTTCAGCGGTACGTACAAGGCGAGAATACTAGGGAACGGGAAAGGCAACGGCTGCTGCGAGAAGACCAGTGGCGTAAATTGTGGGAGGGTCAGGGGGGTCCTGACCCCCCTTGTGTTCAGGCTGGGAGGGACACCCCTTGCAAGTGTGCCCCCTTGAGATTTATCTTTCAAACGTCATATTGGAATTTCTTGACAGTTAACGACAGCGCATTCACCGTAAAAGCAGCTCTGAAATCTGAAGCCCTTTCAATGAGCAGAATAACGAAGTATAAAAGTAAAGTTGCTTGTAGTTTCAAAAAGCACTCTAGAACACGAGCTTTCTGAAATGCTAAGGGTTACTTCTGACGTGCCGCAAATGTTTTTATGCTGGGCTTTAAAATGTAAAGTAAATAAAGAATCCACGATCATCTACCGTTATTTAGGTCGACGATTTGCTGAAAACCATTCACAATGAAGTCTAAATCCGATTGCTCGACCATGATTGTGTGATTTAAGAAAAGTTTACCGGTGAACACTTTACAAGAAATTTTCAAGGGGCAAATCGTGGCAGGCTATGGGGAATGCAGCTGAAGTTAAAGAAAAGCTGTACCTTTACGCGTTATCACAAAAAAGTGCTAGCATTGCTATTTCGTGGCTTCACACGAATGACAGCTGGAAATATGCTAGAGCCTACGTACATGTTACGCTTAGAAACAAACATCGCCATGCAACGTACGCTTACACTTCTGGATGCTCACGCTCGTTATTTTACAATTTTCACTTAACTGCATACACTTAACTGCACACAGAAGGTGCCCCGGCGACAGCGTGTTGCCGAAGGGTGCGGTCCCGACGAAGGGAAGCGTTTGTAAACAAGAAAAAAGGGAACGCAGCTTTCTATACTGGCTTGGTAAAGGTGTCCCCTTATAAGTGATCGCGTGCACATGTACTACACTATATACCTTGAGTCGAATGATGCCCTTGTTAATGACGAGTGGTGTGGAGGAGTCGGCGCCGAGTATGTCGTCCAGGATGGTGTTGTTCTCCTGGTGTGGGTTCAGGCCGTAGCTGTCCAGAAGGCGGCTGAGTAAGAAGCACACGGCGCTGAACGGGTTTCGCATCGTCCTCACGCCAGCGTGGCACGTGCCCGGCCTGTGCGGGCGTATAGTGAGAGGCCAGTTGCGATGTGCTTCGTCCCATAATGCCTTGCGGCACTGTTATACTCTGCGGTATTCCACTTGGCAATTACAATTGCGCGTTGATAGAAAAGCTAAATTAGTTTGAATTGAAAGTTTTACTTCATGACATTACGTTACCACCGTAGTAACAGAGTTTACTAGGCAACAGAATAATTGAAACTTCCAGGCGGAACTACAGTGCCCGAGAATCAATGTAACGTCACTGATATAAAACTATTCTCATAATACTTTTGACTTTTGTGAGAATGTAGGGCTCTTTCATAATACAATGCAGCGAATATTTAGTGACAAACAATAACTGAGGTCTGGCTGACACCTTTGTGGGTAGAAAGCAAAACCCGCGACATCATGCTAGCATCATAGACACGCGCAACGCTGTGGCACTTCATTTAATCAAGACAGCCAAGTGGAGAACAAGAGGATAACCGTCTTACTATCCTATACGGTAGAGACAGAAATGAATTATCTCTTCGAAATAATGCGCAACTTTTATTATTGACGCTAGAAGTGCTTAGAAACCACGAGAAATAACTGAATTATTGACTTCATATCGAGTGTCATGACGCCGGTACGAAGGAAACCTTTCTGTTACAGATGCACAGGAACGTGCAAGTGCAGCAACGTCACCTCGTATACGGAGTGTATTTACATCAACAAATTGGCAGTTTATGTTCTCCGTTAGTCACGGTCTTTTCTTTGCATGGCAGCATCATATTGGGCAATTAGAAACTACGCGTGTTCGTTATTTGTTTTGCAGTGAAGCTTTAACACGTAAGTTGAACGGCTGGTGATCAGCCTTGCAGACCCCAGCGTCATGGTAAGCTCGAGCGAAAATATGGAGTCACGGACACTACCTGTGCATTTTGGAATTACCGGTCACATGCTCAGGGTGCCATTTTTATATTGTATGGGAAAATTTGATAACGCAGCTCAATTTATGTATTTCTCCCAATAGAAGCCCGCCGTGTTCGCTCAGCGGCGATGACGTTCTGCTGAAAGGCATGTGGGCGCAAGCTAGATTCTAGGCTACGGCGGTCGCACTTCCATGAGAACGAAAAAAAAAAGAATCACTCGAGCACTTAGACTTACGTGCATGTTTAATGAAAGCCCAGGTGGTCAAAACTAATCTCGAATCTCCACATTGGCGTACCTCATGGTCATATCGTAGACAAGTGAAACCTCTGAATTTATTTCGTTCATATCAGGGGTCTCCAACACGCGTCCCGCGGACCTTTCCGTAGCGGCCCGGCCGGCACATAACTGTCTTTGTCCCATATGCTATTTTTCTTTTGGCATGTTCATCAGCCTTCAACCCGCAATTAACAGCTGTCCATACCAGAAAGGAACTTGGTGGGCAAAGCCGAAGGACGGGTTTCTCTTCGAATATTTTTTGGCTTAAGAGGCGATTGAGTAGTGGCCAAAAGTTCTCGCCGCGAGAATGGTTTACCTCGCGTCTCGCTGCCTCATTTTTCGAAATACCTTACTACACCCATGACTTCTTTTGCGCAAAACGTACACGGACACAAGGACAAAAGAGGCAGACAACACGGGCGCAAACTCACAACTGATTTATTTTGAACGAACAACGAACTGTACTTTTATCTTCACGTGTAACAAACATGTCCGATAAACAAACATGTCCGTCACAATGTCCGATAAAGAATTCGACTTCTTGAAAGGCACGTGCAACAATCCGTCTACAGATGCGTGAACTCCGCCTAAAATTTTGTTGTTTCTTTGCTTCTTATCATGACGTAGCGCTTAATAAGTTTTCTTTAGTTTTTCTCGTGTGTTCCTGGGTCCGCCGGTCGGGGGCGTTTGTTATACGTGAAGATAAAAGTACAGTTCGTTGTTCAAAATAAATCAGTTGTGAGTTTGCGCACGTGTTGTCTGCCTTTTTTTTCCTTGTGTCCGTGTAAGTTTTGCGCAAAAGAAGTCATGAATGAGTACCAACTCGCCCAACTTTCAGTACTGTTGCTTACTACACCCCCTCCCGCTCCAACGTCTTTCAATGTGCCGTGCCTTGCGGGATTGAGACCTCGCTCGTTTATATGGTCTCGCTATTCCGGCAGATGACACAGTCCCGAATGAGAGAATGGCTCACTTGAAGCCCCTCTTGACGGCGACCTGCACAGTGGAGCAGAGAAGGTGGCTCTTGCCGCAGCCGGTCTCGCCACGCAGAAGCAGCATGTGTTTGGCCATGCGCCGCTTGGTCAGGAAGTCCAGGAGGAAGTTGTCGGTCATCTCCCTCTCGTGGGTCATGCCAATCAAAGGGTCCTTGAAGTCCGAGATCTCGTCCATCACCTCCCTGCGGACACAAGGCGTTGTTTCGTAAATACGCACAAGACAGTACGCTTTGTCGTCTAACATAAATCGTGTGTATCAGTTGTTTTTGCTGACACTAGTGTGATGTTTAAACACGACACTAGTGTGATGTTTAAACACGACACTAGTGTGATGTTTAAACACGACACATAGTGTGATGTTTAAACACGAGGTATTGGTCGCATCACGTCAACCTATTGGTTGTAATGGACAGCTTTCGATATCACTCTCGTATAAAGGCCACAAGGAATTCGCACACCTTGATAGGGTATCCTGGGGAGCGTGCAGGCGTTAACACGTGTGCCCGCATTTGCATATAAATGATGGAGATTTTAAATTGCGCATATGCATACGTAACCTCATTTTGTAGAGATAAAACATCTGTGAAATGAACTCTTGTCTCCTGGCCTTCTGCATCATTGACTGGCTATGTTATCCGTATGGGCGGTTGCTATACGAATACATAAGATCCCGAATTTACATGTGCACCTGGAAAGCACACGTCACTGCGGCAATTTGCCCAACGTAAGCAATTACAGCCAAGGACTGATGCTGCCCTGATGTCGCTGTTGATTCGAGCGCTCTCCGTGTTTGAACCAAACGAGTTATTCCATAGGCGGTGATTTTCTTACCGGGACTCTTTAGTGCGTTCCAATTAAGCAATGCGTCGAAATAGAGACCTTATAAGGGGGGCAGAGGGTGCCAAAATTGCACTATATGCCTCATATACAGTGTGTAAAAGTGTATTAGAGGCATTATAAATGGCATGACTTTTACTACACGAGATTATGCGGAACTTCCATCGCGTTTATGATAATGTACGCAGTGTCTGAAGGCTGCTTTAATGCGGGACGACACTCACTCCTCGGTGCTGATCTTGACCTGGAAGACGCGGCCCATGTGCTCGATGCCCTTCAGCTTGCGCCACTCGAGCTCCTTGAAGTTGTTGGGCCCCATGAGGAGCACGGAACGCTGATAGGTGTCCTCGTCACACACCATGAGGTAGTCCGAGTACTTGCTCATCAGCCGAGCAGCCAGATTCACCTTGCGCCCGATCACTGGACTCCCAGCAACGACAACGTTCAAATGAGTGCTCGAGACTATTTTTGGAACAACGTTAAGGAGCGGGCTTGCCTGTACGCACGTTTGAGCGAAATAAGGCGCATACGAAAAAAAAAATATAAGAAGCGAGCGAGACTATCAAGTGCGGCCTTATTGCGCTTTCCGCACAAAGCCTGGTGGAATTCTGTGAAGGACGACAATACTCATGACTTACGAATATAATGACAATATTGGCTATGCCGTTGAGATAGCATCGTAATACATCGCGTATGTCAATTCCGACCCACATGGTCGTTATTGTGCTCATGTTCAGCGAGAGTAAGTGTGTCCAAACTTGCTATATGCTTCTGAATACTGTGAACGCTGGATCCGACCATGACTGCCATATTTTGTATACTTATAGTATATAGCTTAAGACTGTATTGCTGTAGGCCAGTACTGTTGTGTGCGGTCACATTGCATTGCTTCGCTGAAAGGAGACCGAACTTCCTCTTTTGCTTTGGCATGGACAAAATTATTGCAAGCAGGTGAAGCGAATTCTGTCTGCAGAAAAAGTTTTCAAGCACAAGCACACGTGTCGTTGAGTACATGTCGGTGTCGCCAATGCCTTTCGCACTCTCACCCGTGTATTCCTGGCGAAGAGGGTGACCGATGATTCCGCAGAAGGTCATGCCGGAGGTGATACCCGCTGTCACCTTGCTGCACCAAGAGGAATGGTTACGCTCTTTAATATATTTGAGCCCGTCACTTGTAGCACAGCCTCCGAGATGCTGCAGCTCGCGATCACAGAGGCCACACTGCAAGAGCATGATCAAGAAAAGTGCTCACATGCTCATGGCGCTGATCTCGTGCACGAGCTTGTTGCAGCACATCAGCGCATTGCACGTCTCGTTCTTGCCCTTGTATCCGGGCAGGCCGAACACGGCTAGGAAGGAACAGCCCTGCACAAGAGGACGTTATAATCGTTTATTCAACTAAATTTATGCAACGCCTTTCTGAGGGAGTGCTAATGGAACACAAGAATTTAACGGATTGCCTAACATCACAAAAACCTTTATAGTTTGAGATATATGGTATCTGCTAAGGAACGACAAGATACATAAAGTTAAAATCTCGCACCTTTGGCGGGGCGAGCGGCAATGCTTACTTTATCAAATGTAATGACCTTGTTGAGGACACCTATAGGAGAAATACATGACACACAGTGACTAAAGAGTGACACGCTTCAACACGTTCGGGTCGACGAACTGACAATGTAATGGGTGTACGCGCATAACGCCAACACGTGTGAACGAAAAGAAAAAAAAAGGAAGCATACGCGTAGCCAGGGAGAGGGGGGGGGAGGGGGTTCACAACCTCCCACGATTTTTTTCCCAATTTTGCAGGTGTATATGTCACGCACATATACAAACACATGCACGAACATACAGCAACGTTAGTTGAACACCCCCCCCCCCCCTCGAGAGCGATTTCTAGCAACGCCCCTTGAAAGGAAGAGAATATCAGTGGATTGAGAATGAATGAATACATTCGTGAATATATGTCGCAGTTCCGTGTTACCATTGATATCTCTACTTCCTTTAATCGACATTCGGGTCACTTAACTCTTGCTATGTCACTTCCTATCACTCCCACGACACAGCCTTCATTTCACTTCCAGTTACCACTTGCAGCCTCTTGAGCTCACTTCAGGCTTCCACTTAATGCACGTGCTTAACCAACTTCCGGTGCACACTTCACTTGCGATTACAGCCCAGATTTAGGAAGGTCTCAGCTCAATACAAGTTGACAATGGTCAGATATTATCGACGTCGTTGACGTCATCATACACCTTTACAGAAAGCGGTCGGAAGGGGTTGAGGAAAGCATTGCGTACAAAAAAAAAAGCTTTCCATCTTGAATGGTCATCGACAAGGTTGAGAAAACTGGTTGCACGAGGACCGAGCTAACCTAAACTTACCGTCCGTCTCTTTGAGAGCTGCGCTGACGATTCTGTAGAGCGCAGACAGCGTCGTCAGGTCGATGTCGATGAAATCGGGCATACAAATGAATACGATGGTCACGTGCCTCATCTCAGACAGGAAGATCAGCTCCTCCTGGGTCTTGATCTGAAGAAAGACAAGAACAGAGGAAACGGTGAAATACAGCAATGGCCGATAAGCTTGGAGCGAGTTGTCCACGAGAACGAAATTCGCCGCTCAAGTCTATACGGTCCGTACCTGCGCTTTCTCCTAAACAAGCACAACGAAATTAAAATGACAGCAGTACCTAATAACACGTACCTTTGCGCTACCACGCAGGGCAGGATTTTAAAAGTTTTTCTGCCGGGGACCCAAAGCGGCTTGCGTACGTAAGCCCTTGCGTACCTTTGTATTCTCCATGGGTGCGGCATGGATTACAAAGGAACGCAACAGCGTGCGTACGCAAGCGGCTTGGGGTCCTCGGCAAGTGCTGGTCAGCACAGCTCTCAGTGCCGGCGCCTACGCACACAGAACTGCTCGAAATATTCTATTTGAAGCAACCGTAGCTTTCTTAACGAATTGTCTTAAAGCTCGCGGAAAAAAATGAGACAATAAAAGGCACACACATACCCTCACAGGCGCTACTTCCAACCGGAGGTTGGAAGTAGCGGCTGTGTGTGTGTGTGTTATGTATGTGTGCCTCTTTTCGTCCCATTCTTTCCGTGGGCTTTTAGTTCTCTTCAAAATAGGTTATACCAACGTGCCCAAACTGCCGCATTGGTGAATCCTTTTGGTTGAGCACATTGCTGTCACGTGCCCAATAGGGAGAGTACGCTACATTGGTTGCCACGGGTGCGCGAAGCGAAGCCCGTCGCATGCCACATAAGACACTCACATTGACGACCACGGGTGAGATGAACCGCTTGAGCAGAGGGGCGTCTTCGAAGTTGAGCGCGTACAGAGCGGGCCTCACTCCAGCGAAAGCTGCGTTGAAACGAACACGGTTTCGAACACAGGTGAGCTTCGTGCCACATCTACGCGTCTCTGCCGTTGCGCAGCCATACAAATCAGCCTTACCCGATGTGAAGGAAACCTTCTCTTCTTCGGTGATAGCAGGGTCAAAGCACAGGACCTGGCGAGAAGGACCATTTGCTATGTGAGTATCTCATGTGAGGATCGTAATTTGCGACAATCAACATTTATAATTATCACGCACTGATAATTAAGACCGTTGATTCCCAGTTTCGCCATATTATGGTTTAAACGGCGTTTTCTATAGTGGCGGCGGTTAGGGGATCCGGCAAGCGCTGCCGGTATGTCTTCTGACGCCGGTAAAACCACATCTAAGGTGTTACCGGTACAGAGAATCCATGGCCTCGAATTCCGTGATTGAGCGGTTATTGTAGGTGCGTTCAATCAACGATGGGTTTTTTCTATGGTCAAGGGCGTAGTTTCAGTCGCAGTTTCGATGTGCCCCATGAACTATCCTCATTATTCTCTAAGTTTTACATGGGCACATGAGTCCCGGACAGACATTTGTTAATAAGCCTGCGTTGTACCTGGTAAAAGTACCGTGCGCATCGCAATAACTGAATATATCTCAATTAATTGCCTTACTCTCAAGCGGCGTTTCTACCTCGCTGTTCCCCGGCAGAGGCCTCCGTTACTCTCGCTGCTATTTCATAAAAAGCAAATTCCAAAGTTTAACGATAAACTTTTTCCCCCGTTAACGCCATAAGAAAACACATGCGGTAGACTTTATGGCAACGACGTCATAGGAACAGAAACGCAGTTTCAAGCAGCTGGTGCTAGGTCTAGATAAATATCAGGGAGTGAATTGCAACAGATAATGAGCAGCACGGAAAGAAAAGAAAAAAAAAAAAAGCACTGTCTCAGAGTTGCGCTGGTATAGGTCGATGCTGGCCGTCTCAGAACACTACTTCTGTCGCAACCTGGCTCGTGGGGAAGAGCACTTACAACCCTAAACAAACAAACAAAAAACGTCACAATGAATATAAAGGTCTCCATACGGGTCTTTTCCTAGGTTTTAGTTTATTTACGCCGTTTAGATACAAGCGCAAATAATAAAAAAGATCTTAGCGCCCAGAACAAATGTCCAGTAGCAATAGGTTAGTTGCTACCAGAGTTGAATGCAGGCTAGGCAGTTTAGCTTCTAAGTGTTGCATTTGTTGATCTATGAGTTGAATGCAGGCTACGCAGTTTAGCTTCTAAGTGTTGCATTTGTTGATCTATGGTTATGCTATATTAAGGTTATGGATGTCGTGGTTCTAATAGGTTAAGATACGCGAGAATGTTTCCACGTGCACAGCGACAACACCGATTTGTTTTCGTAAAAGGACAGATTGTGTGCCCTTTAAAGAACGAAGGAAGAGAGGGATGGAAGGAGAGAGGATGCTCTGCCTTCCTGAGTATCTGCTGTTATATTAGTTATCATCATCATCATGTTCAGCCTATTTTATGAAGGCCTCTCGCACTTATTTCTAATTTACCCCAACTTGCGAAGGCTGGTTACATATTATGCCCGAGAACTTAACTCCATATAACTCTGTGCCGTCCTCGACTACTCTCCCATCCTTTGCCATCCATTCCGTCACTTTCTCTGGCCATCGGGTAACCGTTCTTCGCATTACGTTAACCGCCCATGTCCGCTCTTTCATCCTAATATTAGGTAGAATGTCGGCTACCCCTGCTTGGTCTATAATCCACTCTGCTCTCTCCCCGTCTTCTAATAGCACGCCTGTAATTTCTTGTTCCATTGCCCGTTGTGTGGTTCTTAAAGGGACACTAAAGAAAAAAACTATTTTTCGCGTATTAGTAAATTACAATTTCACGATAAGAAAAACGCCACTCTTACCGCGAAAAGACGTTTAGTAAGCGAGACAACGCACGAAAAGAAAATGCGGGTAGCGACGCCACCTTTGAATTCTTGCACCAAACGCCGTGACGTCATAGATTTTGACGGTGTCTGCTAGGTCATACGTGGCTCCTAATCGGTAAAAATGAAGTGCATTGTCATCTGAGGGGGACATAGACTAAACATACCAAGTTTCAGGAAATGTCACTGAGCTAACGCCGATAAAATGGGAACAATACAGTTCTAAATCCGTGACGTCACGTGCGGAGATTTCGGCGCAAAATTTAAAAATGAGACTGCCCTTAATTTTCTCCCCTGTTAATACATATATGATGGTGACATTAACTACATTACAGAGCTCACAGTACAATTTAATCTAGACCGATTCAGTGTTTCACTTTAGTGTCCCTTGAAATTCTGGAGTTTCTTACCCATGTTTCCGCTCCATATATTAGTACTGGCAGTGCACGATGGTTGCACATTTCCGGCTTCTAGACACAGCGGTAAATTACCTGTCATTATTTGGAAGTGTCTGCCGTAAACGTTCCAACCCATCCTTACTCTTCTATTAGCTTCCTTTTTACGAGTAGACCCAGCAGTCAGTAATTGGCCTAGGTATATACACAGTCTACATTTAATTGCACCTTGAAGGATTATTGTGGTATTATGAGACGAAGCCCAGTTCAGTAATCGAAAGGTTATATTTTCAATGTCCAAAGCGGCGCAGCCCGCGTGACAAACGAAGATGATGATTACAATGGTTTCTGTACAGATGAAGATGAACTATATAGTCAGCGCTCACACTATTTTCCCCCTTCGCGAAAGCGGGCAGCAGGTTAAGGGTAGGAACGCCGAATATAAGGTTTCAGGCGAGAGACATGAGCGATCTCGGTGCTGCGGCGACGACGATCAGTAGCCGCGCTGGCTGGAGCGACGCGATAGTTCACGGCAGATGTCCTTTCCAGCACGGTGTATGGACCTAGATATCTATGAAGAAATTTTTCACAGAGCCCAGGGGTACGAACAGGTGTCCACAGGAGGACTTCGTCGCCTGGACGGAACGAAACAACTCGACGTTTCGCGTCAAAACCGACTTTCCTCTTGTCCTGAATGGTAGCAGTGTTGGCGCGGGCAATTTCACGGCAGCGGGCGACGCGAGCAGCGAACTCTTCTGGAAGGGACGAAGATGAACAGAGGGCGTGGATAAAAATGTGGTGTCCAGAACAAAAGTCGGTTCACGGCCAAACACGAGGAAAAACGGGCTGTAATTCGTCGTGCGTTGTATGGCAGTATTATATGCAAACGTGACGAAAGGGAGTACAGTGTCCCAGTTTTTGTGATCTGGCTGAACATACATGGATATCATGTCGGACAGAGTTCGGTGGAAACGCTCTGTAAGACCATTTGTTTGCGGATGATATGCTGATGTGGTCTTGTGGACGGTGTTAGAGGCCTGGAGGACTTCAGCAAGGACATGGGAAAGAAATGTCTTGCCACGGTCACTAAGGAGAACACGAGGGGCGCCGTGGCGCAAAATAATGGCGCGCAGGACAAAATCGGCTACTTCCGAGGTAGCACCAGAGGGAAGAGCTGCCGTTTCCGCGTAGCGAGTTAGGTGGTACACGGCAGTAACAATCCAGCGGTGACCGGCTGGCGTAAGCGGGAGAGGTCCGTATAAGTCGATGCCCACGAAGTCAAAGGGAGCGGACGGGCACGGCAGAGGTTGTAAAGGGCCTGCGGGAAGAGATGTGGTACGTTTTCGGTGTTGGCATGACGCGCAGGAACTGACGTACTTGGCCACACTTGTTGAGAGGCCAGGCCAAAAGCACCGAGTTTTGATGCGCTCGTAAGTCTTGTGAAAACCCAGGTGGCCAGCTGTCGCGTCGTCGTGCAGGGCTTGTAAAACCTGGAGACGATGTGAACGAGGGACGACTGGAACCCATTGGTTACCGAGAGGGTGGTAAATTTGCCTACATAACGTTCCCTCTCGAAGTTTAAAACGTTCAAGCTGTCGTCTTAAGCGGCTGTTGGGGGCACGGGATAAGCCAGTAAGCCGATCGATGATTGTGCGGCAGTATGTATCTGCATGTTGGAGCGAGGTGAGATCTGTGGATGAAAGAAAATCCACTGAGGCAACGGACTCTTTCGAACTACCGGCCGTCTGCTTGGTCACATGGCTGGTCGGTGATGAACAGATTGAAGGCGACACTTGGGCGCTTGGTGAGAGCGGGCACCGCGACAAGGCGTCAGCATCTTGGTGTTGCCGACCCGACCTATATGTGACACTGTAGTGATACTATTGCAAACGCAGTACCCAACGGCCAAGGCGTCCCGACAAATTCTTGAGAGACGATAACCAACACAGAGCATGATGGTCAGTGACGATTGTGAAATGCCGGCCGTATAAATAAGGACGAAACTTTTGCACGGACCACACGACGGCGAGGCATTCTTGTTCGGTGATGCTGTAATTTCGCTCAGCAGGGGAAAGAGTGCGGCTCGCGTAGGCCACGACTTGTTCTTCGGAAGCGTGGTTCCGCTGCAGCAGGACGGCACCGATGCCATGTCCACTTGCGTCAGTGTGTAGGACAGTAGACGCTGCAGGGTCGAAATGCCGAAGCACTGGCCGCGATGTGAGGCATCGCTTGAGAGTGTGAAAAGCGGTTTCGCATTCATCCGACCAGACAAAAGGTGCGCTCGCGGTCAAAAGCTTGTGCAAAGGAGCTGCAATAGTGGCGAAATCACGCACAAAGCGGCGGAAGTACGACGCTAAGCCGAGGAAGCTGCGAAGGTCTTTAGGTGTGGTTGGTGTAGGAAAGTGCAGTACTGCAGCAACCTTGTCGGGATCGGGCTCAATGCCATGCCTGCTGACAACGTGACCTAATACCTTGATGCTGCGGCTGGCAAACCGACACTTCTTAGTGTTTAGCTGGAGACCGGCCTTAGCTAGACAGGTCAGAACTTCGTCTAGCCGTTCATCCGTATTGCAGTACATCGACCCCTCTCTCATTGGACAAAGAATAACATGCTCAATACAAGCTATGGTGGAGCTCGAGGGCATTTCAAACTGGAGCCAAATACGGAGCAGGAAGGACTATTTCATCATAAGCCTATAATTTAGTGCTCGACCCTATACGTAACGAAAGTTATGCGGGTGACCTTCTGGCAAGTTCTTGTACAACATGAATGCAAGTGGTTTATAGTAAGCGGTGTAAGTTACGCTGGGCCCTGCCATAGTGACCGATACCTTGACCATGTCCTCCGGCAGCGCGGTGTACGTGTAACGGGTGTGGACGCCCTTTTGCTCCAAGAAGTTCCAGGCATCGGTGGTAAGTATGATGTCGCCGGCCGTGCAGAGCATCTCGGCGTTGCGCACGTACTCGACCACCGTGCCGCTGGCAGAGTAGTGAACATTGTCGAATTCGTCGTTGAAGAAGTGGTACTCGAGCAGGCCAGTCGCGATGCCTGCGGAAACAGCCCAACAGTTAGCTACCTCTAATAGCATAACGATAATGGCTGGGGTTTCACGTCCCAAAACCACGATATGATTATGAGAGATGCCGTACCGGAGGACTCCGGAAATTTCGGCCACCCGGGGTTCTTTAACGTACAGGGGGAATGGAAGGAAACGCGAACAGCGCGGTGCGCTGTTTTCATCACGCTCCGACCTTGGTGGCAATAAAAAGATGCTAGAATGGTTCTTCATTGTATCATGGGTGACTATAGTGGCTTTTTATTACCATCCAGGCTACAACCAGTTGAAAAGAAATGCGAAACAGCAGAGAATGTAGATGCCGCACAGTTCGCATTTCATTCCATGCCACTGCACGTGCACCTAAATGTAAGCACATGGGCCTCTGGCATTTCGCCTCCACCGGAACGCGGCCGCCGCTGCCGGGATTCGATTCTGCGAACTCCGGGTCAGCAGTCAAGCACCATAACCACTAGGCCACCGCGGCGGGTTGTTAGCTATACTTCTCGATCTTTCTTTGCCACTCAGTCAATCTGGCTCAGTTGAGGCCATGGTGTAAGATGCGTACACTTTATAGGTGGGAACACTTACCGGCTTGCTTGCAAGGTGGGATCGCTCGGTTAAAGTATCAGCGGCGCGCGCCCCATCGGTAGAGTGACGGCAGCAGATATACATCGGCCGTACTGCGAAACTTCCAAGACAAAAAGGGTTTTATCTGTAGTTGCCGTAGCGACCGTCGTACTTGCGGCGTTAGTGCATGGCCGAGAGGGGGAGGAAAACACCCGTTTCATGCACGTTCGACATCAGGTCAGACGCGCCGAGTTGTGGTCACGCGACCGTCTGCGGTTAAATTCGGGGCACCGGTTGCTATAGAAACGTAAGTTTTTCTTATATCTTGGAGTTTCGTCGTACCTCCGACAGACAAGCGCTGCCGTCACCAGACTGATGGTCCCGCGCCGTTGCTACTTGTCTGGTTGATAGTGCCTAGCAAGTCTCCTGACCTATATCGAGCCTATATATTGCATCGTTGTTGAGGCTACACATGGAGCGTTCCCATATGATCGTGCTGAAATTTGTGCAATGCTCCGAACTACAAAGGAGAAGATTACAGCCCGCGAAAGTGTCCCGTGTACTTAGCTTTTCTTACTCGTGCTAACAAGAAACCAATATGAGCGCCTAAAAGTTCGCTCACTTACGTATCACAGTTCTCAGCCATGTATTTGTGTATGCATGTCTGGAATAAAGACTCATACTCAAAGTGCTCGTACTTAATGGTAAGGGCGTTTCCCTAATGCAGGCTGTAAAATCGGCGCGGAAATTCAGCAAGCGACTCACCGATCTTGACACGCAGGGTGACGCCAATGCACGTAGGCCACTCGCCGTAATTCTTCTGAATGTTCAGACTGCAGTCAACTACAGTCTGGATGGTATCGGCCAGTGTGCTCTGGTCCTCCGCCTTCCAGATGCAGAAAATGGCGTCGCCTGCCGAAGATAAAGACGAAACAGAGTGCACGAATTGGGCGCACTACAAACGCCCACGGAGAGATGTCGCGCTGATCAGACATTGTACATGAAATTAGCATCTAAGATGTCATACAAACATTTCGCGTCGAAACAGGAAGTTTGTGCGTGTGCGTGTGGAGTGTGTGCGTGGTGTGCGTGTGCATGCGTGGGTGTGTGTGTATGTGTACCAAGAACTGTTCGACTATTCAACCACATCACTGCACAACAAAACCTGCTGCATATATATAGCGTTCGTAATAGTAGAATTGATTTTACAGGTGCACTTATCCTTTCATTCTTACCGGCAAACTTGAAGATGTCTCCACCAGCAGAAAATATGTCTGCACGAAACCAAATCAATGGTCAGTTTATTATTGGTATGTACTTTTTAAAAAAGCTTCTTTGTTTCCTTTACTTTATCGTATTAAGCATTGCGTCCAATGTAACTAAAATTTAACCTGTTAGGTCTATCATAACTTGTGCGAGTTGTAGTACTCGGTTGTACTCACGCTGAATGATGTGCCCAAAGAAGTGGTTCAGGGTTCTGGTCAAGGCTTCGATGCCGAGAGCTCCGGTCAGCGAGTACGTCTCGGTGAGTGCAGTGAAGCCTGCAGGCATATGTTGGTATAACGAAGGAGGCCAATTACAAATGACAATACGAACAAAAATCTGACGCGTAAATAGCATTAGGTTTTCCTTGCGACTGGGGTATATTAGCTGCGAGATTTAGTGATTGTGTCGTCCACTCTTTTATTTGGGTTGTGACATAAGCGACATCAATTTTTCAAGGTTTTGTGACGTATAGACGATATTACGAAAGACATATGGGTGCCGTCACCTTGGGCTGTTTTCTTATTTTTGTACAACGCGACGTCGATTAATAGGGTCATGAAACATCGATTGAACCCACCCAACCGTTTTCGTCCGTATGCCTCTGCCGTAGTACTTCTAAGGCGAAAGACTTAGATGCCTCATCAAACGCGAAAATTGACCGTCGGCGTCCCGCGGCGTCGGCGCCAACACGAGTGACGAAAAAAAAATCACGCGATGACGTCATTACGTGACGTAATCATGACGTCACAGATGCCGAAATCTGTGACGTCATCATGACGTACTATGACGTCACATAAAGTTACGTCACATGACGACGTCATCACATGACATCGTTGCTTGGTCATTGGTCAAAGGTGGGCCGATCACAGAGCCAATGCAAAACTAGGTGAGGTGCAGAAAGATTGCAATGCCTCCGATCCTGGAGGGAGTGCAGAACAACGTTAGGTGCAGATAGCTTTCGGGGGGGGGGGAGGGATCAGTACATCGGCTCAGAAGAAGAAGGAAGGCTTTCGACTTCGAGTCGTCTTAGGCGAACGCATAAGGGACACCGAGTGTTCTTAAGATAAAACAATGACAAAGCTACAACCCAATATGGCGGCACCGAAACACACTCGTAAAATAGTCTATAGACCGGATCGACTAACCCGAGATGTCCGCAAAGAGGACGACCGTGAGGGAGGTCTTGGCGAAGGGCAGCTTGGAGAGCTCGCGGTCGTGTACCACTTCGAGGCAAATGTCGGGCAGGAAGGTGCCGTTCAGCAGGGTACCGCTCACTGTCTCCGAAACCACCGGCATCAGATTGAGGAGGCATCGCGAGGCCGTCTTGTGATCGCACGGCGCTGCTTGCTCGGCTGCATGCGCCAATGCAACGCGCTGTAAGCACGTCAAGCCGAAAGCACTCTCGCGAATCACTCAAAGGAAAAAAAAAAAGTGCTTTTACTGTGTTCTTGAAAGTCGCAACTTGCCACTTATGCGACTCTCTTAAAAGAGACACGTCAACTCTCTTTGGAAATCATTATATTCTCGTCGTATATTGACTAGTGGGATCCAAAAATCTCAGTTAAGCAACGCAAAAGACGGAAGCCCAAGACAAAGGCCGCAGGGCAAAGAGCTCAACTAACCCCCGACATGTTTTATTGCAAACGGGAAGAAATATATACACAAAAACAACCTCTTGCGTGCGCATCCAACGCAACTATTATGTGCAAAATTGTTCAGGAAGGGCAATTTCACAATCTATTAGGCTAATGGATGGAACCGAGATGCAACAATCGTGATTCTTGTTAATGCGGAATGCCACGGTTTCCACATTAACCAACTCGCCCTGTCTTACATCATTTCGCTCCTTAAAGACAGTGAAATACGTGGAAAATTAGGATTAACCGAGAAGAGTAACACACTTTTTTTTTAGGGGCGAAGCACCTTAGGGTCTCAGCTTGTCGGCGTGCATCGTGCATCGTTGTCTGTTGTCGCGGCGGGCATCGTCGTCTGCTGTCGGGACGGTCCACTTGCTTGAGCGCAGAGAGGGCGCCACCGCCTCAGCGCTCGTCGTGCGGTGGGAGAGAGTGAACGGCGCGTTGACTATGGAAACGCTCTTTCTGCGATGAACGCTGAACTATCAGCTCGCAAGGAGCGAGAACGCGCCCTCGCCCGCGAGAGACAACGCCGACGCAGGCAGCGTCTGCTAGCGAGTTCCCTGATTGAAAAAAACTTACTGTTCGCGCTGCACAACCGTTCACCGGCCACCGCGTATATATAAGCCCTGGATCTTGAGCTGCGATGTAGTGCCAGTGGGAGATTTCTCTTGTGCGTAGTTGAGCAATAAAGATTCGCAGCGTGCACGTTAACTAAAAACGGACTGCGGGTCTCTGTGTATAATCTCTGTTCTGTCTCTCATTGCCCATTAGCAGCGATTTTGCTGTGGGAAACACCGGCGTACACTGCATACTTTGCCCCTCTCCAGGTTTCACGTTAGTGGAGCTGAAGCACCCTTCTCTACATGCTTCGCCCCTCCCTAACTTTTTTTTTTTTCTTAGAGTGAATAAGTAAACATGGGAACTGGGGAACTGACGTCTACGGGCAATGCTCACATTCTCTTTACTCGATGTATTCGTGGTGATTTGTCACGATGACTAAGCGTAAATATAACTGAAAATGATTCGACACCGTAATTAAGCTGAAGCTCGTAATACCGGGACACGGTTATTTGACGATTTCACGAGAGCACAAAAAGACCACGTGTTGAAGCAAAAATATAGCTATTCGGGCAATTTATTACCTTCCTGCTACTACATACCATTACATGACAGGCGTACTTCAAAACTCATATTTAAAAAAAATCACAGCATATCCACGGAGTGAATGATGATGAGTGGGCGAAGCTGCGGAGGTTCATCGGTTAAACACGTGAATCTTCCGTGAATTCTGCCTAGTACATCATCACCGACGTGAGATCGGGCGCGGTTTATACTAAAGGTCGATTGAGTTTTATGACGACTTGCAGCTCACTTTAATTTTACATGTACGCTCGTGAATTTTCATTGTTTAGAAAACCATTGCTTTAGAAAACATCTGGCGTCTTTCGTTAAGCATGGTGGCGTCTTTTGTTTTGCTTTAGAAACCATCTGGCGTTCTTTCGTTTTGCTTTTAGAAAACATCTGGCGTCTTTCGTGGTTTCTTTCACTCCAATCCACCGGCGGTTTTGAACAAAATTTTTATTGTTTAATCACGCACCACACCCAGGAGAAATCTCACCAGGCACTACCTTGGAGGTAAACAATGGCTGCTAATGGGAATGAGAGACAGAAGAAGTCGGCTTTTAGCTAACACTTACACTTCTACTTCTACTGACGTTTCCTACTGTAACATGCCAATGGCTGCTAATGGGGAATGAGAGACAGAAGAATTCGGCTTTTAGTTAACGCGCACGCTGCGAATTTTTTATTGTTCAACAACGCACAGAAAAGATCTCCCACCGGCACCACCTTGGAGGTCAAGATCTGGTACTAGCGTTACGACTGGTTACGCACTACTACTACTACGACTACGAGGGACGAACGGGTGCCGCCTTAAGGAGCTTCGCCCCTAAAAAGGTTAAAGCAAGCATTTTTTGTGAGGGGAAATTCGCACTATATTGCATGGGCGTCTTTTTAATTATGAAAGAATACAGAATGTCGCAGTCGCGCAGGCACTTTTCGATTCATATCTACCTCGATCGCGATAAAAAAAATCCCCCACGTTACAGAAGCGTAAAACGAATAGTAAGTCGAGAGCTGAACTGTGGAACGTACTTGAATCAAACGATCCAAGCAAGACAGATGTTCAGAGGAAGGCTTCAATATACGGAGAATCGTCGAGCAGCCAATGTTGCTAGGGCCGACGTTTCGACAAGGGGATCTGTCTTCGTCAGGACAAGCACGAGCCCCATTGTTAGAGCAAAAGACAAATTCCGTGACGAAGAGAGGTCTTCATTCTGAAAATTTGGCTCCAGCGATACCCCGTGTTCCACGATTCCTAATCACAGCTTTTGCAAATATAGCACTCGTAGTTTCCTGGGCCACGACTTTGTGACTATGCCTTCCGCTCGATTATGTGTCCAATTTCATTCTCGCTTGTATTCACTGCGTACGGACGGCTGATACTATATAGTGTAAATGTGACCGGAGCGTCGTTGTTACCCCTAAACAAGTGCGACAAGCAATAACATCGGAAAAGGCATCGCGATGAATGAGATGCGTGCTTACGTTCGTCTTTCTTCTCATCTTTCTGCAGCAGATTCTTCATGTTGCTTGCTGAAAAACAGAAAAGAAGAGCGTTAATCAAAAAGCGTAATAGTTGCAGGACACACAAAAATGACGGTATGTTCGGAAGCCAGTCTCAATTAAGGCCGTGATGTAAAAACGGAATTGGGTAGACTAAGTCCCATTTATTGGTAGTGTCCATTATAATCACAAGTAATAAAAAAAACTGTTCCAGGCGATAACGGCTGCGCGGCGATATTCGAACTACTATCCGAGCCAATGGCGAAGAGCTCAAAATACGAAATGGATCGCTAGCAAATACTGCCCACGGGGGGCGTCAAACACTTTCTAGCGCATCTACGGGCGTATTGGCGCTGCGGCGATGCTTGCAACATAACTCTGAGTTTTACGTCCCAAAACCGCTACATGATTATGAGGAACGCCGTAGTGGAGGGCTACGGAAATTTTGACCGCCTGGGGTTCTTTAACGTGCACCTAAAGCTAAGTACACGGGCCTCTAGCATTTCGCCTCCATCTAAATGCGGCCGCCGCGACCGGCATTCGATCCCGCGACCTTCGGGTCAGCAGTCGAGCACAATGTTTGGAACACGTAAGGACATCGCAAAGGCAAACGACCGGAAGGGCAAGTAGGTGCTACCTTCCGGCGAGGTGCAAAAGACGGGCGCAATAAGTGGCGTGGCCTAACTGGCACTAATCTGACAAAAAGTAACCGCGGAGAAGTCACGAGGAAAAGAAGAGTTCGTAGCGAACCTGTCAAGCGTGGATCTACGAAGATCACGGCGTCAGATCCTACGCGACGTACGTATGAGCTCTGGCTCCTCGCTCGAGATCAGCGTTGAACAGTCCAGTGCACCGGCTGGCCCAGCTCGCACATCTCGCGCATCTCGTGCAGTGCCCGGGACTCGTGCCCATGCGGCACGCGCAAAACAAGTGGGCCGTGACAAGCAAAAAGCCCCACTACAGTTACGTGCCCATATGCATATCATATAGGGGGTTCCTTATAACGTTGCGAATTTTTTGCTGCGGCTGACGCATCACCGCAAGTGTGTTGCGGCAATGGTTGAAGCTTGGGCGAGTCGGTAAGAACACTTTCGGTCAAATGGGAACAACTGTTTTATCTGCAACGGTTCCTGTGTTGCCGCGCACTACGATGTGTAAAGAAAACGAAGGTGACGTTGACAATGAAGAAACGAGCGTGAGCGCGTGGGAATAAGCCACAGTTAATAGAAGAACAAGTATAAGTACTGAAATACTCAATAGGAATGGTATGGCTCCCATTGTAATGAAAAATAGCTTAGGTGATACCATTACTTGAAAATCCGGGTAACGGGTATCTGCTAGACAACATTAGGCCCATCACGCTAAGTTCAAGTGTTGTAGAATGGATCGCTAGAGTTTTAAATATTTGTATAATAAATTATATTAATGAGAACGAAATCCTAAATCCTTCCCAGATTGGCTCAGATCAGGATGCCCTATACGGCCCATAAGACCATGGAAGTCGCATTCAGTTAGCTAGGCGTGGAAGAAAATATGCTGCGTTAGTCGTGCATATGAGCATATTAGAGCGTTCAACACTTAATTTGAGTCAATAAGCTTAATAACCCTAACTTTCCAAAGTATATTCAAGCATGGTTTGCAGAATTCTTGCGAAATAGGACGTTTTATTGCTTTGGAAGCAATAAAACGTGATTCCACAAGGGGCAGAAGAAATGATTCCACAAGGGGCAGTCATTTCCCCAGTTTTATTTAATATGTTAAGTTCCATTACGAAACATGAGTATGTACAGAGATATGTATGTGCCAATGACGCCGCGTTTTCTTCGTCGGCAGACGATATTCACAAAGTATATAAAATATTACAGGCGTACTTTTCAATTCTAGAATGTTGGCTTGATGATATATATCTGTATTTAAATATCAACAAATGTTCTGTACTAACATATCCCTTGAAAGACCCCATACACAGTTCGCCTTCTCATCATATAAAGAAAATTCCACAAGTAGCGAATGTCAAATATCCTGGTATGATATACGACGGATCTATGTTTAGGAACGCGTACATTGAATATATCGCAGCAACGGGTGCTCGGGTGGTTGGATTGAGGAAGATTAGCAACAGTCAATCAGGATATGTGAAGAAAAGAACGCTATTGTCTTCCGGTACTAGGAATGGGTTGCATATTGTACTCTGGGTCTCCTGCATATAAGCTTCATCCCCTTGTTATCTTCGAGAGGCAACCCTTGAGGCTATGTTTAGGTCTACATAAACATGTAGCAACTCGTCCTTGTATCTGGAAGCTAGACTCCTATCACTTGTTACCCGTTTTAGGTTGCCAGATGTAAAATCATTACTAAGGCTGCATGAATCTCCCATAAGGTGTTCCCAAACAGTTTTTGTCACCCACCCTGACGTTTTTTGGAGTGCACTATCGCGATGAAAAGAAACGCGAACAGCGGGACGCGTGGCTTTCGGCACAGTCCAACCCCGACGTGCCTTGGCTGTCGCTAGGAGAATCTGTGCTTTCAGCCGGCGTTACCGAAGCGCCATCAAGTCTTTACAATTCTTGTGTTAATAAGACCTGCCAACTAAGCCCTCTGCTAGTAACTGTTCGCTATATCTAGCATGAGCTTATTCGGCATTGTATTTTGTTTTGAATTTTCGGTTAACATTCGGTTAATTTTTATCATATACGTTCTGCCAAGTATTTCTCGGACCATCTCCCTTAGTGGGTACGCGCCATAAAAAATGAATAATCTCCATTATCAATCTGGTCTTTTTCATTACGGTTGCCTGGTTTTCTTCCTGTCTTTTGTGCTGAATTTATGGCGATAATATTAGCTCTAAGCAAGTTAAATACTTCAGTACAGCAGCGGCAATTAGAACTGACTCATTATCTGCGTGCTCTTCTCTTTCCGCATCTGGTGACTCGTCCATACCGAAGCTCGTGAAATTACTAGTTCCCACTCATCTTCAATCTACAAAGGTTTGCTTTAAGTGCGGAGCACTCTACGGGCCCGAGCTGTCGTATGCTGTCGTCGCTTGTCGTAACGCACGCACAAACACGTATAAAAATAGAAAGAAAAAGAGTAAGCAAGCGAGAAAGAGAGAGAGAAAGAGAGGGGGAAATAGGAAGAAAAAGAGGAATAAATAGGAATAAAAAGAGAAAAAAAGACAGAAAAAAACTGGAAAAGAAAAAAAGAGGAGGAAAGAGAGGAAGAAAGAAAGAGCGAACCGAAGAGAAACACAAATAGCTGCCCAGCTCCGCACTTCCTTCAGGCTTGGCAGCCCTACTGCGAAGCTTCCTTAATTTATTTCAATGGCTGATTCTCTTGAAGAGACGTCGCTTTTTGCGTCGATCATTCGTGTTTTCCCACTAACAGCACACATCACGACGGTGAGGTTTCGCACGCTTGCATTCGGGAAAAGTTTATCAGACTCAGCTCTGACTGTTTCTCCGGAGTACAACCACTCTTTATTTTCCTGACGCAGCGATGTATCTAATTAAGCATTTTCGCCTTCATAGAAAATGCAGCCGCTGCGATGATGACGGAAGTTACCATCACAAAATTTCGTTGCCGGGTTACCTCCCTCAATTTTGCTAGCATAGATCAGGTTTAGTGACCTCCCCTCTGTGCCTTACCTGTAATCAGGAGGAAACGATTCGTTGTTTGGTTATATCCTGTCGCCGGTTCAATACATCGAAGAAAAGAATACTAGGAAGTACCACCTCTTCGAAAGCCGGGCCTCTATTTTGGGGCCACTACTCTAGGATACAGCCACAGGGATGTTTTTTTCGCCATTCAGGAATATATAATTGCAACTGAAAGAATCTCTTGCTAAATTCTGCGGGCTCTAAATATTTGATTATTGATAATTGGCACTTCAAGTCAATTATTAATTTAACCAGCGCATCTAGGAATTATACAATACACATAATATTGGAAGAATTCACCCACTACTCCGCTAATTCCTTGCGTTGGGCATGTACCATGCACAGAGTCACATTTACGAGGAGACGTTGCCATATTCCGCCCCTTAATTTTTAGATGCGAAGTATCTTATGGCGGAGTTCAATCCGGTGGTGGTGGTGGTGGTGTGCGGCGTGACCACCCTTACTGCGCATGCGCATACCCTCTCCACTCACCCTCACCTACCCCTCTCCACTACCTCTCTCCCCTACCCCTCTCCACTTCCACATTCCCCCTCTCCCCTCCCCCTTTCCACTCTTCCTCTGAAACTCGGGCTAGACATGCCGAAATTATCTCCTGCGCAACGCCGCGATGAGCACCAGCGCATGCGCGTCCCCTCCCCCTCTCTCTCCTCTCCTACGCTGGCCCCCTCTCGCACGCCTGCCGACTGCGTTGCCCGCTCACGCTGTGAGAATTAACGGCCAGGCTAGAGGGAAGACAAGACGCGCGTAGCGTTCCTCTTCACGTTCCACGACGCGAGGTCGGTAGCATGCCCAAAGAACGCCAACGGAACGCGATCGTGGAAGTGCTCCGGCTTCACATCGCCTCATGGTCCCCTTTAGCGGGAAATGGTGTAATTTTACTTGCACAAATCTCGTCTGCCGACATCTCCTTTATGACACATTTGCAATGCGCTAACATGGATCGATCACTGTTTTTTTTAATCATGATGCGGCTTAGCCACTCAACAAAAGAATTTTTAAATATTGCGTTTCCCGAGCTCAGATTGACCTGATACTCGTATATATCACAGCCTCGTGGAAAGTACATAGAAGTGCCCT
The DNA here is from genome assembly GCF_013339695.2 of Rhipicephalus sanguineus. Classification (NCBI taxonomy): domain Eukaryota; kingdom Metazoa; phylum Arthropoda; class Arachnida; order Ixodida; family Ixodidae; genus Rhipicephalus; species Rhipicephalus sanguineus. The sequence goes on along the minus strand of NC_051180.1, from coordinate 124,609,073 downwards.
AATTAAGAGAATCGGTGTTGAAATATGTAGTCTCAGGGACGTTTGCTGAGCCGTGTATAATTACCTCTGCGACAGGAAAAGGTTACCATGCTAATATTTTCAATTTTTCCCCGACTTTCTCATGTATATTTGAATGAACAACAAAATTACGATACCACACACACACACACACACACACACACACACACACACACACACACACACACACACACACACACACACACACACACACACACACACACACACACAACATGCAATTTCGGCGCAAGTGCGAAGCAATGAATGCGGTAGCAACCATAGGTCGGCAAAAAGTGTGGTACTCACTCAGACTCACTCATGGTATATATTTTGACCTTAGGGCTCACCCGGACTCAGGCTCACCAACATTTTCCTCAACCGGACTTACTCGGACTCAGATTCACTAAAATGTTTCTCAATCGGACTCACTCTGACTCACCTAATATTACTCACTCGGACTTACTCAGACTCACGGCTCAACCTGAGCCTGAGTAAGTCTGAGTAAGTCGACTCATGAGTCCGTTAGCGTATAATTAGCCTTTTCGATCAGGATCTCAATGCACTTAAACGCCAATATCTCGCATAATCGCTGCTCTACGATACGCATTTTGATCTCGTACATTCACATACGAGTTATCGGTGACTGTTATCCAGTAAGGACATTTTTATTGAAAGATATGACTCACATGAGATATTTTTATCAAGAACTTCCCTTGAAAATTTTTGCGAGGGGGTGGAGGGGGGGGGGGGTTGGAGGGGGTCAAGGAACGCCTCTGATCAATAAATATTGAGCTGGCGTATGAAGGCTCTTCCGTTGAAGTACCTGTGAGTAGAAGTGAGTATCAACGTGAGCCGTCATAAGGCTAACAGCAATGCTTAAGTTGAGTATAGTTATCACCATAGGTCGGCAAAAAAAATTGGGAGCTATCTCAAGAAATATATTTTGTGCTCAGGGCTCACTCGGACTCAGACTCAGCAAAATTTGCCTCAACCAAACTCACTCGGACTCAAAGTCGCTAAAATATTACTCACCCGGACTCACTCAGACTCACGGCTCGATCTGAATGAGTCGACTATCAAACTCGCTAATATATTACTCACCCGGACTCACGGCTCGATCTGTGTCTGGGTGAGTCGACTCATGATTGAATTTGCCGACCTATGGCTAGCAACACATTGAAACGTCATATGAAGTAAGGCTAGCAGCTGTTTTAGCATCCGGCCTATAGGGTAACTCAACCGAACGCTGGCCTAAGGAAACGCGGCCGCTGCAGCATGCGAAGCGACCTTTGTGCTGCCTATCGCTTCACCTGCTATAGCATCGTGCTTTATATTGCTTTAGCATTGAGAACACGGCACATACAAACCTACGAGCAGTCTCCTAACCCCTGTGAAGATAGGGCGCGCGTGACCGCACCCTGCTAATTAAAGCACGCAGTTCCTGCCGAATCCATGCAGTCCCCTTAGCCTCCCCCCCCCCCCTCCGACTCCCATCTCCATGTGCATTACGCGCGACAATCGACGGCTGGCGCGTTTCTTTGCTGCTACAATAGCGATCATCGGCAGCGCTCGCACGCTTTCAATAGCACATGGAAAATACGACGCGCGGCGCGATGTTATCGCCTTTAGGCTTTATACGGAACCTCACGGCGAAAACGTGCGTGAAGTGTCCATATAATTGCTAGCGCAACAAAGTTATACAGTGCGTTCTCTCGACCAGTCACAAGAAATGGGCGCGCACACTGGGTTTGGACACAATGTTACAAGATGTTCACCATACTGCGATGCACCGTTGCTATTTTGATTTTCTTTTATCTGAAAGCGATGATAAAGATTTGAAAAAAAAATTTGACGAAGCTTGCACTAAGTCGCGCAAGGCTTGAAACAGCGAAACTGGACGATTCTGAAGTCTAATCTGGTTGTTGCTAAGCTTTAGCTATAGGTCAGTCACGACACGGATGTCCAAACTCCAGAACCGAGCATCCGCACCTCTCATAGAGGTACGGACACGTCGTCATTGAGGTAGGGCTTCCATCGCTTCGGGCTCTTCTCGCAGCTGCCGTTGTCTTTTCCGTTCCCTAGTGTGGCAGCTTCGCACTAGTCGTGGCAAGTCTTTCTATCTTTTTGTGCCTTTATTCCCATTATTTCTCTCTCTCTCTCTTTCTTTCTATATCTTTTCTCTCTCTGTGTACTCGTTCGCAGGGTTATTACAAGCCACGCTGTAGCGGTGAGTAGTGGGATCTGCCCAAATTCTGTGGCACATACCCGTTCATGATGATGCTAGTTTTATGTTAGGCCGCACATTACGGCTAGCTTCAAAAGCTTCGCTGTGAAAAAAACAGGAAGCGGAAGCGAAACTTTGAAAGTAGAGCGGGCGCACTTGCACAACGCGGTTTAAACTTATGGAGTTGTCTCCAGATAACACTGGCCAACGTCCTCCAGTGTGGCTGGTGCGTTGCCTGGGACACGTCTGAGTTTACCATCTCAGCTCGAGTATGCACTCACCTTTGTGTAGTGGACTCCACTTACGTCACTGTAGACTATCGTTGTGGCCTCTAAGCATGCAGAGCCTAATGCCTGAAGACGATGTCTCCCTTGTCTACTCGATTCTCTAACGAGGTATATACAGAGTGTCCCAGCTAACACGGGCCGTGAAAGGACAAAAAAAAAGTGCGGCGATATAAGAAGTGCCAAACGGCGTTTTATCAGTGCTAGTTTTGGTGCGTACTAGTAAGGTTTGCTGTTGTCTACACTTGGTAAATTAGAGAAAAAATTGGCCGCGTATCTGCGTGCTTCGCTGCAAATGTCGTCTAAAGACGATAGGAGAGGCGCTGCGTGAGATATGGACGCCATGTGGCAATACGTCGGGAAACATGAGTGCTGTGTTGCGGGCTGGTAGTCCCGGCGCACCAGCAGGCGAAGACCGGCGGTGACCAACGCGACCGGCGGGGACGCCAGCCAGCCCGAACACGCGGTTTGGCGCGAAGCGCCGAAGCAGAAGAAACGTCCTCACTCAACGAGTACGCTCCACACACTCTTTTATTTACACGTCGCCTGGGTAAAACAGGAATGCCAGAGCGGCGCCCGGCGTTTTATAAGTGCTAGTTTTGGTGCGTACTAGTAGGTTTTGCTGTTGTCTACACTTGGTAAATTAGAGAAAAAATTGGCCGCGTATCTGCGTGCTTCGCTGCAAATCTCGTCTAAAGACGACAGAAGAGGCGCTGCGTGAGATATGAACGCCATCGGGCAATACGTCGGGAAACATGGGTGCTGTGTTGCGGGCTGGTAGTCCCGGCGCACCAGCAGGCGAAGACCGGCGGTGACCAACGCTACCGGCGGGGACGCCAGCCAGCCCGAACACGCGGTTTGGCGCGAAGCGCCGAAGCAGAAGAAACGTCCGCACTCAACGAGTACTCTCCACACACTCTTTTATTTACACGTCGCCTGGGTAAAACAGGAATGCCAGAGCGGCGCCCCATGGCATTCGTACAGTGCAATACTGAACCGAAACCGAAACACAACAATGAGCTCGTGCAGAGGGCACGGAGGAAGGCAAGTTTAAGCGCAGTCGCATTTTCAGCGCAACTTAAGAAACTAGGGTCTCTAGAATTACGTATCTATGTATTTTCTATTAAAGGAACACGCCACCTAATACTTGCCTAGTGATGTTGCACCTCAGATATGCGTAATGTTTGCTTTTTGATCAACAATGTACACAAGTATGAACCTAGTCAGCCGTTCAACATGGCTGGCCCTTGGGCAAGTGGTTCAACTTTGGCTGGGCGGCTGAATCGAGTGACGCATATGGGTGACGTGCCGACAAACAGAAAGACAAACAGAAAGACAGACTAAAATTTCTGCGTTTAAGTTCCCCAAGAAAGACTATCGTCTTTAAAAACAAGGTTCATCCCTCCGTCATAGGAATCGGTATATCACGAAAGTGAAGCGTGTCCTCCCAGAAATAGTTGAATGTTTTTTATACATTGATCTACGACAGCTTGCACAATGTCTGTTGGTGCTCAGTAGATATATATATAGCACCGCTTGATGTGACGCGATGCCAGTCGTGTCTCCCCTCTAGCCTGGTCGTGCGGGACGAGAGGGGAACGCGGTGTGACAGCCAGGCGAGCGTCGGAGAGCTACTTTTTAATATGGATCGATGCTATGAGCGAGGCTTGGGCTAAAGCCGCCACCTCGCGGTGTTTGAGGCGTTGGCAAAATTACACTTCTCCTTTTGTAAACGCTCCGAATGGGACGGCCGTCGCAACAGCGCGTTGCCGGAGCTAATCGCGGTGGTTACGACGCTCGCCTTCGGATCACGAGTACGTGGGTTCGAATCTCGCCTCGCCAAGAATCTCTCTCTGCATTCGTTCTCTCACACACCAGAGTTATTGCATCCCACGCCGGACAATTCGGCGCAGGTGTTCTGGGAGCCAAGAGGAAGAAGGGGACGAAGATTAAGGCGACAGCGCATGCCCGTTCATGATGATGATAATTTTCTACCTACGACGCACGACAAACCTCGAGCATAACAGCTGTGCTGTAAAAGTTGGGCGAGTTGGTTTTGATTGACCATGTGAAAAGACGCGACTGAAACGACACGCATATTAGGACACAGGGCAACGGACTAGCATGAGCGCGTCGCCCTGTGTCCTTCTATTCTGTGTCGTTTCAGTCGCGCCTTTTCACATCATAGTTTACCTTGTTTTTTAGATGCGAAGCGTCTTATGGCCGAGTTCAATCCGGTGGTGGTGGTGGTGTGCGGCGTGACCACCCTTACTGCGCATCCTCCTCCTCTCCTACGCCCCCCCCCTCTCACGCGCCTCATTCTCTCCTGCGCAACGCCGCGATGAGCGCCAGCGCATTGCGTGTCCCCACTCCTACGGCCCCCTCCCTCTCGCGCGCCTGCAGACCGTGAGAATTAATGGCCAGGCTAGAGGGAAGACACGACACGCGTAGCGTTCCTCTTCGCGTTCCACGACGCGAGGTTGGTAGCATGCCCAACGACCGGCAACTGAACGCGATCGTGCAACTGCTCCGGCTTCGCATCGCCTCATGGTCCCCTTTAGCAGGAATTGGTGTAATTTTAAATGCGAATGCATTTCTTAGTCGGGCTATGTCAGGCGTCTGTCGGTGTCCGCGCGCCTCTCCGCTCTCACTCCCTCTCCCATAGCAACAGCTGCGGGCGCGCGCGCTTATCCTCGCCTCTAGCAACCGGAGCAGGTGGTGCGCGCGGAGTAGCGGAGAGTGAGTGGAGAGGAGGAGCGCGCTCTGGCGTGTGAGGGCGCTCGCATCGCGGGAGCTCGGCGGAGCTCCTGCGTGTGTAGAGAGAGTGTAGGAGAGGGTAGGTGCAGTGCTTCGTCGCTCATTCTCTCGCCGTTCGCTCTCTCTCCTCCCTGCGCCACCGCCTCAATGCAGTGCTTTTGAAACGCGTTTGTAGCGTTTGTGCTGGCTTGGCACAGCCTGAAAACAGCGCGTTCTAAACGCGTTTGTGCTCCATTGAGGCGGTGGCAACATCCCTGAGGTGATTACGAACGCATGTAGGAAGCGTTCGTTGAAAGAGGCGCCCAAAAGGGATACACTTGAGCGCGTCGATGTGTCCAGCTTTACGCCATTAAAATTACTACGCCGTGTACTCTCGGCGCAAGAAATGCATTCGCATTTCCTCACGGTTCCCTTCGGGGAGGTGGGGGCATTTTTTTTGTTCTCTTATGTTAAGGCAGGTAGCGCAAGGAGACACGGACACAAGCGAAGAATAAGTGCGAACGCGGTCTGCAAGCGCTTGTCCTGTGCACTTATTCTTCGCTTGTGTCCGTGTCTCTTTGCGCTACCTGCCTTAACATGAGTTCCCACAAACTAGCCCAGTTATCCGTTTTCGTAATGTTTTCTTATGCTTACTTGTATTGTATTAGTGTTTGATACTGCTCCTACTGAAACGTTCCGTATGCGATTCCAATAATTCCGTATGTTTCCGTAAGAATCTTACGGAAATATATGGAAGATATACGGAAAACATGTGGATTTCTTATGGAAACATACGGAATTATTGGAATGGCATACGGAACGTTTCAGTACTCTGTAATGCTTCGGCCCTGAGGGTACAATAAATGAAATTAAATATAGCGTCCCGGGGGCAGTCCTAAGCACCACAGGACAACAAGTCGAAGAGAATGAGTGACCACTCTGTGCGTCGCTCCGCCAGCCGCAGACAGGCCAAGGCCTACGGGGCGGAGAGCCGACGCGCGATTCACACAGACAAGAGACAAGGTCGTGAAGAACATCTATAAATATCTCCTTTATTACCTCGAGAGACGAGTAAATCGAGGTGCTTACACGCCTTCTTCAGAGTTTATTGCATCAAATAGCGGCGTTTGTTTGCTCTTTTTTTTATTCACCTCCACTTTTTTTCCCCCGATATAAGTACAATCCATCAAATCTCAGCGCTCGTCTTTTACACCACGCATCATCACTATACGAGTTTAAATACTGTGTATGTAATGTTAATGCGTCTTTTTTTTTTCCTTCTCCGCGTTATACACACAATACGGGAACAGCAAGCGGCAAAAAAGTGACAGAGAAACGCAAGACAAAGAGTGGTGCATCAACGGCAGAAACAGTACGGCTAGTATGTATACACGATATAGTATCTGGTGCAAACGAACGCAGGCGGGCATCACCACGCGTGCGCGGTCTACGTAAGACTAGTGGCGTCCGCTTCCTGAGAATAACGAGAGACAGCTTTTTTTTTTCTATCATGCAGACGACAGAATAGAGAAACAAAAACCGCAAATAAATAACAACGACAAAAAAAATCTGGCGTGTCACGCACACACACACAGTCACACACATCACTTCTGCTGTACAATGAGTGAAACACAAAGTTCGACACAAACGAACGAACCCATGTTTTGCTGAATATATTTTTTTTCTCTTTCTATATATTTTCTTCTCTTCTTTTCTCTCTGTCTCTATGTGTCGTGGTTTTACACACTACAATTACTTTTTTTTTCTTTTGCATAAATGAGACCTTGGCATCGACGCGCCCGTTTTGGCAGACAAAAAAAAAAAAGACAACCCAAGGGCGTCGTCTTCAACTTATTCTCTCGTTTTCCTCGAAAGGAGGCGCTCCGCGTCCTGCCAGCGGCCGACCGGGCGCGATCGCAGCGCCACGTGACGACAAAGGCGGACATTAGCCGGTCGTTAGTGCAAGCGAAAAGCCTCGACAGAGAAAGCGCCATTTCAAAACGCAAAGAAAAAAAACAAAAAAAAAAACGAGTGAGCAAACTGAAGAACTAGCGACCACGGCGATCTCCCAGCGAATCATCCCAACTTGTTTGAGCTACAGCTTCCAAGAGATGCCCGAGAAATGTTACATAAAAAGAAAGAGGTTGCCTCGCATGTAGGGCCACATTCGCATGCTTATCGATACAGCGGCATCGCTTCTGCGTTAACACCGTCGTGTCACCACTGGCCTCCTCTCCACGACAATGATGCGATATGGCGCCGCTTGATAGATCGACACAAGCAGGAGCTAGTCCGTGGAACCTCGGTAATCGATCGTGCACGGCATTGGCGAGTCTCGGGAAATTCGACAGAAAAACGTACATGCCGACCATGCTGCAACATGCCATCGCGATGAAACGAGGCTTCCATCGCGCACCAAGCTGTTTCTCCCTTTTATGGCCCTCTGTAAACTATACGAAAAGAACGCGTCTCGTTAAAAAAAGCAAAGCAAACGAAGGCAATGCAGTTAGGACCTGAGCTGTCTAAGCGCCAGGATGCATAATGCCAACTTTGTGACGTTCACTTGTTGGCAGGCTATATGGCTAGCCGAAAAGCGACGCCCACACGTACACGCATCGGACGCATCTCCGGCGCGGCATCGCCAGTCGCGGCGACCGTGCATAACACACGCGGCTCTGCAGTAAGCTCCTTGTAGTGACCGACAAGTGGGCACTTAAAGGTGCATGCCGTCATAACGTACAGTCAACGTCAAAAGTTTAGGGACCATTAGACGCAAGCAAAAAAAAAAAAATCACACCATCTCCCGCTAAAGGGGACCATGAGGCGACGCGAAGCAGTGTTTCGGCACGCGAAGCAGTGTTTCGGCATGTAGAGCCCGCGTTTCAGAGGGGAAGTGGTGAGAGGGAAAGGGGAGAGGGGAAGTGGAGAGGGGGAAGAGAAGTGTAGCGGGTTTGCGCATGCGCAGTAAGGGTGGTCACGCCGCACACCACCACCACCACCGGATTGAACTCCGCTATAAGATGCTTCACATCTAAGAGATGAATATTCCCTTTGCTTCAGCAGGGAGCCTTGAATTTACATTTCCGGCCTGTCCTAAAACGCGTTAGCAGCATGTACTGCGCAGTTCTACCGAATAGTCGTTAGTTTCTGGGAAATTCGAAGTCTTCTCAAGCCTACAGTAGTCCCTAAATCTCTGACGCCGACTGTACACGCCGCCATAGCGGATATGATCGCGAACCGATGACAATTGATGCAACGGCGAAATCACGTCAACACGTGGATGCCGCTTTCGTCATTATCGTGACTTCCCTGGTGCATTTCGAACGAAAAATAAACAAATAAAAAGGCGCCTAACGTCGTTGGAAACGACACTGCGCTTCCCTCAGTTGGTAAATGCCTCGACCTCAAAGATGGCCGCTGGCGTACAGGGCGCGGGCCCGCGGCGGCAGAGCGCTCTAGCGAGCACATGCACACGTGACAAGATATGTGAGCAAACTGTGAAAAAAGTGCATGATATGTGTTTCTTTAGTGGGTGTAGAGAGTATACATATATAGATACATATCTATATCCTATACACAGCGTCGCGTTTTGCTTCGCCGCCCCTCGTGTCAATATTTTTTCCCCTCGCTCTCCCCGTCAAAAGAAGAGAGAAAAAAAAGTGAAAACGGTGATACACGTTAGTGATTGTTTGAACAAACTTTCCGCCTCTTGAGCAGTGTATATTTTTTGCCTTTTACACGCGCTCTCATCCGCCCTTCGTTTTTCTTTTTTACAAAAATAAGAACGCAATAACAAAGTACGATCTAATAATGTACATATGCAAGCGATACGCAGCCAGTCTACAAAAAAGACTTTTTTTTTTTTTCACTTTGCACGCACTGCGCTTAGGCAGGAAAAAAAAAAGGCTCCTTCCTCATATTGCACTGTCTTCCTCTTTTTTTTTTTTTCTTAACCTCGCTTCCTGAATATTTCTCTGCCGTTTCATTACCCATGACTGGTGCGCACAGCAAAAAGCGGCGAGGACAACCTGAGATGCGTTGCCCCCTTCCTTCGAGACTGTCATCGCCATCACACGTCGGCAGCGGTTTCCTACAACCGCCGGTCAACAAAAATATAAACTCAACCGACAACGTGCGCGCAATATCCGTGCGCCTCTTCCTCTCACATCAGTACGCAACGCGGGTAAGGGGGCAACAGCTTTGGCTTGAAACGAGATCTGTACAAGTGTATGTATGCGACCCTGTAACTCGGACTACCGCGTTTCCCGCAGTCCCAGAACAAAAGGGACTGCGCCGCGCGCGTTTCAGTACAGCGTGCTTTTTTTTTTCTTTATGTACTTTTTTTCTCCCTTTTCCCCCCAGTTTCCGAAAAATGACGCGATCGGGGGAGGGTGGCGGGAAGGCGGGAAACAAGAGACGATGACGAGTGCAGTGCTCGCTGTGGGACTAATTAATCGGAGGAGAGGAGAAAAAGCAAGTCTGTGTCGCAACTTGACGACCCGTCATCGTTACGTCACTGCCGACGTCGACGACATCTGGAGAGAAAAAGACTGCACCGCAACGCCACTGCGGTACTCGCAGTTTTTCGGCACCAGCGTTCTCCCTAAACCCTGAAAGCGATCCTCCTGGCATCTCAGTGCTTAACTGTCACGCATGGGGAGTAAAGCATAGGTGCGCCACAGCGGCACCTAGCGACGAAATTCGCGGTATAGGGTAGGTGTCGGGTTTAAATACGAAGTTTACTTGGAGGCTTGGGTAAGATGGGGAGGTGTAAAGGGTTGAAGCTGTCACTCATGAGTGGTCGCTTGATCTGTTGGCGCGTGCGCTGGACGACCAAGAGCAACCAGGGCTCCGGTACTGAGCATATAGACGAGCGCTGTACCGACTACGTGTCCAGGAAATTTCAGCTGAGTTGCGTGCAACTCGATCGTTCGCCGTTGGCGTTCGCCATTTCCTGCCTGCACGCGCGCTCGCACGCGACATCCTACGCAAGCACAAAAGCAAGCTGCGCGAGAGCACACGCACCATAACTTAAGTGGGAGTCCCAGACGTCGCTGTGCGTTTGCATTACACACACATCACGACGAAGTGCGGCGCGAACGTCACTGTTTCGAAAACTCGGCCTATCAAGACGAGAAAAATACGGGGAAACCGAAGTGGCGCGTGAGTCCACGACGCGCGTCCTTCGCTAACCGTGGCCGCAAGGTGTCAACAGATAAGAGCTTGTACAACACTGCACGACACAACAGCCATTCATACACACAGACTATAGGCGCATGCAATGACATCTGTGTGGGCCATCTGACTAGATACTCGGAGGCGCCCGTCTCTGTCGCCCACAGAGCGCCTCGTCTGCGCTACAACCTTTTCCCTTTTTTTTTTTTTGCTCGAACGTCGCAATTCGCGTGCATATATATATATGTCCACAACATTACAAAACAAATCAATCTGAGAAAGACTTTTTCTTTTGGCCTTAACCTTGCTTTGACTACGGTGTTAAATGCGACGTTCTGGAAACAAACAAACAAAAAATGCAGGTCGTTTGACTTAAAAACGAAACTCACGTGCTTGAGGGGCTACAGCCTTCCCTTTAACCAGACTACTGAAAAGACGACGAAGAAAAAAAAGAAAGAAGTTAAGGCTAATCGTGACAGCCTCATGCGACGAGAAACGGCCGCCAAAATAAACTCAATCGCAGTTTTTTTTACGTTCAAAAAGAAAAAAATACAAAAAACAACAAACGTTTAATTCTTATGCATTCAAAAGACCAACAAAGATATATACCACGAACAGTGTCTCAGTAAAATTGTTATCACAGAACAATTAAATATACTTGTAAAGTTTCACACACATGCACACGCAGAAAAAAAAAAAAGTGCACTCCTGTGCACTGCGACAACGACAAACGTCAATCAACTAGCGAAACACGCGTTCGAAGGAAAACATTCAGAGAACGACGGAGCAATCAATGTTGAGCATTTAACAAAGCCATTGAATACAACCTTCACGCTTTTTTATGCATTGCGAAAACATTTTATCAAAGCAAAAAGAAAAAGAAAAGAAAGCAAACAGTAGAAACTGTGTGAGTATTTCGGAAAACAAAGAAAAAAGAAAGCCGAAGGCATCGTCAATGCTGCCCGCAAAAAGTATGGAATGCTTTCCCGCATAAACAGTATGTTTGTGGTGAAGAGAGCTTTCAAGGAGAAGTTCCTCTGCTCGTCGGGTGTGGGATCGGGAAAGAAAAAAAAAATAAAGTGGGTGCATTCCGTGCTCGCGTAAATGCCCATGTTAAATTGGCAGCTTTGCGTCTGCATAATTCGGTGGCCTCAAAAAACAACACCGCTGTACCTGCCACACGGAGCTGTCGTGCGCAGCTCGAACGACATTCCAAAGACAATTCTGCACGTGGCAAAAAAAGCCGTTCACGTCTTGCGTCTATAATATATGCCTGCGCAGCGTTATCGCACTAATCGCGGCTACAACAACGCGCCTACAAGGCTTGCTTCGAGTCGCTCGCTCTTACTCTTTTAGTTTCACTGTTCGCAGGTGGCGGTGAACGTGCGCGTCTTCTACTGCACCGAAGTACGGGATGACGAAAAATTCCACACCATTTAATGGTCTCATCAACGCTACAAGAAAGCAGTGCTACTATTGCTATAGTGCTTGGTGTACGGAGGATAAAAGGGAGGAGCGGATGTTTATCCAAAAGAAAGGAAAGCAGCATGGAAAAAGTACAGATAGAAAAATTAAGTAAAATTAAGAAGCCAATTACATCTCCAGCAAACGAAATTACCGCCATAAGTGTATTGCAAGTCTGTGCTGCATAGTATGTGATATGTTATTGACTGAGTGAGAGATAAAGTGAATACAGAAAGAAAGAAAGCAAAGAAGAATGAAGCATTTGCTCTTCACAAAACAAGCTTTTAGCTCGCTACAAGCGTTCAATGCGTGAGATCCAAAAAGTCCGTTAAAAGCTACGAATTAACCGCTTTATCAAAAAAAAAACAGACAACGCAGACGAGCCTCGAGGGCACGCAGTGCAAGAATGTAAAACGGTGCAGTCAACAATATTTCGAGCACGACTCAAACGTCTCGTTATACTGACTTATACATGTTCGCAAGGATTGAAGTGACACAAAATCGAGAGACAGAGAGAGCAAGCACGTGACGAAGGGTCAAAGGTTCGGTTACAGTGGGAAAGAAAGTACTCGCGGGATACAGTGGTGAACGGGAAGGCTTTTGCAACTGCCACAACACTTCAAGCTAACGTTTTGAAAGCATAGAACTACGAAGATACTTTGTCAGTGAACATACTATGAGAAGTATATATAACAGCTTTGAGCTCCCTAAAGCACCTCGTACAGAGGGTTTGTTAACGATCCGAAGACGACGCTTTACGCCGTAAGAGTTTTCTCATAAAAATGAAAATTACGATAGTACAAAAAATGACAAAAAATTACGAAAAAGGAGGGGAAATGTATGGAGGCACTAAGCTAAACAAAAACTATTCATGATGAGATCTAGCGCAACAGATGTACGTTTGAGAATAACACCTTGACATTGCATTGCATGAGATCCTCCTTTTTTTTTTTTTTAAACTTTGCTAGCTCGCTAGCTTGAAATGGCACATAATGCGGACAAGTAGGCTTTAGGACAACTAAGTCACAGATCAGCTACTGCATAATGCTGACTCGACCCAACTGGTTCCTTAAAAGAGCGTTACACATATGCCGCATTCTCAGGGGGTGTACAAGTAAAATTAATGTGACACATTGCCACTGCGACACGTTAGAGACTAGAATAGAAACACATTTTTTTTTCTTCTTCCGCAATCAGCATTTGCCTTGGAGGGGTCAGTATGACGTTGCTCTAGCACCATAAAAAACAAACTACATATGGTCCTCATCTGGAGACTCCTGGTTTGAGTGCACACTACACTGAGAAGGCATACACCTGGGCCAAATTCGGGGCTGGCATTATCTGTTCACACAACACACAACACAGGGATGTTTGGTAGCTGGTATAGCAAACAAAGCGAATCCTAAGGAATTATCAGCGATTCTAGTTGCCACACTAACCAGAAGCTTGGATTTATAAAAGAAGCACTAAGTATTCTGCAAGAAAATATAACTCCCCCCAAAAAAAAAAGCAAACATTACTCTTAGAACCATTAACAAGTCCTCTAAGAACAACAATGCCGAACATGTGGAAACAAGGTATAAAACTTGGCACACAACATTAGCGAATGCTAGTCTAGGTTCTCTGAATTTCTTTGTCGCTACTTTGTGTGCTGACGTAACGAGAATCTGACGTAGGGAGACAAATGCTCAGATTTCTTCACAAAGGCTTCAGCCAAAAGTTCACGCAACAAAACAAGGTGTTATACATCTAAAGCAGGTCTGAATTCTACAGAATATGCTGCCCGGTCTTGTATCTCTCATTTTGTACATTTATGAAAGTGCATAGTTTGACTGTAGTGACGTTTCCTTTGTATACATATACTATGTCATATATATTCATATATATACTCCATGTGTATAGAAAAATTTACAAGATGAAGGGTGTTTCAATGGCCAACAAGGCCATCAAAGACAGGAATTATGCCAGTGTGAGACTAATATAGAAAAAAAAAGTCAACGTCATTCTGCACTTGTTCCAAGGATATGCCTTTTGTTCGTTAAACATGGGATGCTATACGCCTTTTGGGAGAAGGATTTTCCCTGCACATCTGTGATGCTGCATGTTTTTTTTTTGCAATTATTACTAAAGCAGCAGTCCCTTAAAATTGCACCTCTTGCCATTCTTAAGCTTTGTATCAAAGTACAATCACACATTATAACCTTCTGATATGTGTCCTTGCCATTGCAAAACTTGCGCAGATAATGTTCTCTTTGACATTATGTTCTTGCTTTAATCTCGAGGTTACCATTGGCGTATTAGGCCTCCATAACCGATAAATTAACGCCAGCAAGAGTAACCTATAGAGTCAACCGGTGCTGAGTAACAATAAAATAATAATATGAGATACTACAAAGCCCTAAGCTCAACCTACATGCCTCTAGTATATGACAATAGTTCTGCTCTTTCAACGTTGCGTGTGAATTGTAGGATACATCATGGCAGATAGCAGACTTTTGGCATTCTTTGACTTCAATGGCATGTACGTCAATGTGGATAATAGAACCAATACATGCTTCACAGAGGACCAACTAGAAAATCTAGCCAACTCTGGGTTACCTTCTGCACAGGCAGAACTCTAGACACTACACAAGAACAGAGGCACATTCTTCTCAAATGTCATATTACACACAATTTTACCTGCCTCGTATCCACTACATGACAATGTCTATGTTCTTGCTTGGCATTCAGCACTTGATATGTTTGGCTTCTAACACCCAATTCTTGCTAACATTTACAAAACCGAACAGATTGCTCATAGATTGCATTGCGGACTCACTTGCACATGAACCTTGTGTGAAATAAGCTTTGTCGAACTGGCTGACACAGCATATGCACTCCTTAAACAATGACATGGTATTGATGTCTGTAGAAGGCAATGCAGAGTGCAGTGAGTTAATACACTGATGTTCTTTTACAAGACAAAAATTGTGACCACTAAAAAGAATTTACAGATAAAATTCATTACAACAGATGGTGTTCAAACAATGAAGCACACGATGTGTTTCCAGCTTCCGCAATCGCTTTTGCCGCAGGCAACAGGCAGAAAAATGGTCCTCAAAGTCCATGTAATTTTATCCAGATATCCCGAGGGCACTGTCATCAAGGCATGAGTTTGGACACCACCTATGCTTGGCATTATCACACTAATCTGGCTGACTGTGCTAACAGCACTGACAAGCTCAGGAGAAAGGATAAATATAAAAGATACAACATATAACTATGAATTATAATTGCATTGTGACTCCCGCTTCTCAGTGCAGTAAAGGATGCTTTCCAGAAAATATGTCAATGATCTTGATAAAAGCTTCTATCTCATCTACAAATTCATGTTTAGCCATTCTCGTGAGCACATATTTTTAATGTGGCACTTATTTGCAATCTAGCACTCTCAAATATCCACTGATTCCTCGTTTGAGCTCCCACTTATGTGAAGAGTCTTGTAACCTTGCAGTGTTATTACTTAGGTCAAGATAAGGATTTACCTTATTGATAATTATCATATGAATACAGTGTAATTACGGAATCAAAATAAGGATTTACCTTACTGATCGCTTCATTATGCATAAAAATAACAAAAACGAATGCCACAACAATGAACATTTTTCAATGAAGCAAATGGAGATCCGGTTTCTAAGGTTGCGAAGACGTGCCACATTAAGATGCCGCAGCAGAAAAAAATATTTAAGCTGACTTAGGTGAATTAAAAAATGAGTATAAAAAGAAAAGAAAGCCTGAAGCACTCTTAAGTGCTTTATTGCCATTAGAAAACCTTCCTTTTTCTTTTTTTGAGGAAGTCAAGCTTCACGCCTGGCTAAAAAAATATTATGCAGCATTAACGGCAAAACTTGAGTATTCTTTGTGCTTTTTTTGTAACCAAGGATGCCAGAGGCACCGCATGAATGACTGCAGAAGGTTGGCCCCTCCCACAGAGTCTACCTCAACTATAATTCACCAAGAGGTTAGCAAGGCTCACTAATAAGCAATTGTTAATAAGATTAGCTATTGCAGTTGCGAACCAAGGCTATCAAAACCTTATCTGTAAAATGTAGCCATCAGGACCACAACAGTAACAAATCAATAAAAACAGCAATTTGTTAAAAAGAATGAGAGGAAAACAAAACGAAACAAACCTAAACATCTAAGCATTATTTCAGCATATGAGTAAACTGCAGTATACGTGGAAAGTTTGGCACCAAATCATGAACTACTGTCACTCTGTGCGCCCGTACAGTTGACGTTTTTCTCCATGGCAGCAGTAACATAGGAAAAATATCCAAGATAAGCTGTTCAATGTTCACTGAACTTTCTGCAGATTAACACCCAACCGCGCCTATGAGGAGGTAAATAGGAACAGCACATACAATGTGCTGTACTCTGGCTGCTTGCAGACAATAATCCCATGGCAACAGGGAAAAGAGAGAAACCTTCTCAACTGCGCACTTTGCCGTCAAGTAAGAGTTCTTGACATGGTCATGTCTAAATCTACTGACATGATTCAGCATGTCGCACAAAACCCGTATCGCACGCGCACATAAAAAAAAAGAAGAATGTCCTTCACTAAGTTTTGGAGTAAAGACCAGGAATAAGTTAAAAATTCGCAGTTGCCTGCACACTGGTGAATGTAAAATAAAAATAACGAGATCGGTATGCTGTGTTGCAGCTACGGTGCAGTGCTGGTTCGTGAGAGAAGAGCGCACAAGGAACAAACGGTGCAACGCACCTGCTACGTGCAGTTTTTGTAGGCTCAGTGCAGCAAGTAACAAAAAGAAGGTGTACATGCTTGACGAGAAGAGTTTCCAAGCCATCGCGACACGCCAAAACGAGCGCGTTTTCTCGCGTCCGAGGGAGTGGGGAACAAGGATGTTTTTGTTGGTGTGTGTGTTTTACAAGCCTGGCTGCCATGAGATATGGATCTGCATGCCATTCCTGCTTGCTTCAGGAGAATACTGGGGTCTTGCTCTCTTCCCTTAAGTAGCAGAAAAAATGGTGGTAACCTCTGGAGCTCCTCCAATGAGAGGCACAGAGAGAGATCAGCTGTAAAAGTAAAAGAAAGAGAAAAAGAGAAAAGGAACACTTCTAAATCTACTGTTTTCATCGATTGGTCTGGTTTAGTATCCTAAAAGGAGCATTAGGGCTACAACAGTGCAGCTGAAAATCACTGCAACAATGCCGCACCTGATACAAAATTGTCATCAGGAAATCTGTTGCTCATTAAAAGCAGAAACAGCGATATCGCAGACATGCATAGCAAGTTTAATATATTTGTAGTTCATTACACTGGGTAACATCTTATATCGAGGTAAGAGTGCTGGGTAGAGTTCCAGATTAACTTTGACTACCTAGGGTTCCTTATATCGCATTTAAATGGAAGTATACGCATTGAAAGCGTACAACCAAATTACACAGCACCTGCACAGCCACAGCGAGTAGGTACAATTCCTATAATCCTGTTTATTATCACTGGTTGCAGCACCCTTTACCCAATCCAGTTTATGCCCTCAACCAAACACTCAAGATTGCAAATTCAACTTGAAAGAAAGAATTTAATTGCGTGCTAGCACACCTGAAAAAATGCGAGACTTACTTCAGTGGAGCGACGGCCATGTTCTTCCAGAGCAAAGGTAGCTGAGCATTCTGAATGCTACAGAGAGGAAAAAAGAGTGGAAAGAACATTTTTTTTTTCATTGTCTTGTGCTTTAGCATATCCAGGAAACCTGCTGTTAGTACACTAGCAAAGGCAATTTATTCACAAGTCACCCGAGTAGCAGCAATGAGAGAAAAAACACCACATCTTCATTCATTGCATCTTATCATGGTGCTTAACATGCTTTCAAAGGAAAATGCTGCTACGGAGCTTGAACAACTGGGTGCAAGTTGCGTGAAACTATATTTTGACCCGCTTTAGGTGGGGCATCGCTCAGTGTCTATGTGTTAGTTTTAAAGATGTATTAAAACAAAAACACTGAATTTACTTACCAACTAAAGGAAATAAATTTACTCGGCACAAATTGGACATGCCATGGAAGTTGGTACCTAATTCCAACGGTGCACTGCTAATTCTGTCTGGGATCATCCTTTTTAGTCCTAACTCTACTGTGCCAGGATAGGCGTTTTTCCTGTACTGAAGTGTCAGCCTACATGTGATCACTATAGAACTTGGGAAATTTAAATAAATTTCAGTGCAGTCATAAAAAAATCAGGGTGAACTGCCAGTGTGAGAATAAAAGTACAGCTTTTTAGGCAGCTGCTTTTATTACATCTGCAAGCACAGGAACAAATCGGTGCACTTCCTTCATGGCGTTTCACACGTCTGACAGTACCGCTGCTACAATACCATGCAGTCTTGATGCCCCTTCAGTAACAGGCTGCCATGTTGCAGCTTATATTGAGCTTAACAGTATTCTCTTACATTAAAAAAATGACAAACCAAATCAGGTTGTTGTGTATTCATACGCGATAACACATGAATTTAGACGCATATTGCAACATGCACAATTTTTTGCTGTTACGCCTCTACTTAGCAAACACATCATTTCAACTCATGACTGAAAAGTGGGCAACAGATGCTGAAGTACGGGAAAAACCCGAAAGACAGCAACTGTGCTATCTCTCTTGCAAAGCCTACGCTCCTAATACACAGGCAGTTCTTGTTGTAGGCATAACTTCAAACGCACTCAATCCATCTCCCAGCAACTACTTTGTGAACTAGGGAAATCACTTAATGGAAAGAATCACTCTGCGTCAAGCTTAGCATTCTCTTCTCACTGTAAGCATTGCTTCGATACTAACTTTATCCTCATATTTTTCTGACTGGGGTAAATCGGTGCTGTCTTTAACAGTGTTGGAAACTGTACAAAATCATATTTTGAATACTCAATGTAATGGCATTTGCGTGCCCACATAATTACTGTAGTGCTTGGAACTAGGACATGTATTGTAGTAGTTTGGCGAGTGATTCACAGGCCATTATGTATTCCTTTGCAAAAGGTTCTTTCTTGTTCCAGACAAAATAATACTGCTTGTGCATCTGACCGCAATGAAGGAAGAGGCATAACGTTTATCTGCAAGTATTTTTCTAACACTTTTGTCCTTTATGCATACATATGAGCAGAATGCTTCTAAGTTGTGCATTATTGGTGTAAAGACTCGTGCGAGATATGCCACCTGCTAGCATCGGCCTTGCTTCCCAATTAATTTTTTTTCATGTTGCCTTTTAAAATGCAAATGCTTTATGGAAAAGCTTGGAGGATGCTAAAGTTTGGCCTTTAATAGCCAAAAGCCATAGTGTTATCAGGCCCCCTTCACATCACCTTCTTCGTAGTCTTCATCTACCAAAGGCTACGACTCACAAACATATAATGCTCTGCAATGTAAGCGCTATCCCCAGAAGCAGACCTCAGACCACAATGTACCCAACCAGGTGATGGGTGGGAACAATGAATGGCCCCTGCCACTTGTGGCCCAGGTTGGCAGAATCGTTCCCAATTTTTATTTCTTGCACCCAATGAGATTTTTTGCTCACAGACAACACCACTGACACCAATGACACCGGAGCTTCTGCAACACGGGCTCCTTAACACTATTGTGCTAGTATTCCAGACTTGTCGCAGTACATCAATGTATATAATGCATGGGCTCAATATCAAATAGGCCCCTTATGACATGTTCATGCACCGTCTCTACATGCATGGTTGCACCAGATAAACATTCCTTCACTTGTTTCTTAATTTAAATAATAAAACGAATGTGCTTTGAGGTACCACACGTTTTCTGTATTTGAAGTATTTGAAGAATATGCCTATACTAATACACCATTTTTTAAAAATGTAAATTTAAACGCAGCAGCTAAGAAATAACAAAGAAGCCACAACTAGGAAATGGTAGGGTTGATGAACAGGTGATAAATAAACTCCGGTGTTCTACCTGGGTAAAGTGACTTGCTCAATTACTTTTCTTTGGTGACTAGCATTACAGTGATATGTAACTACAATAATTACCAGAGTCATTTGCTCGAACTCAGTATATATTCGTATATTAATTACAGTGCTTGAACAGTGTTGAACGCCAGTATGCTTCAGAGAGTGAAGCAAGAAAGAATGACGACATTATACAAGTTTCGATATTACAGCATCTTTAATATATGCTTCAGAAAATGATTATTCTACAATGGAAGGGTATGGGTCTTCTTTGCCACCTGCTTGGAAATTCCACAAATTTATATCATGATCAATGCAAATGCACTACAAGGACTGTAAAGCACTCAACAGTATTTCTAGTCCTACTGGCAAACAGAACAGAAAAGCAAAGAAACAAAGACGAGACATCTAGGGAGAGATGGTAAGAGGGAAGGCTTAAGATGTACAGCCGATAATACAAGCTGCCTGCGACATACAACCTGAATGCCTGTCGTGGTTTCAAAAAACAGTTCCCTTCCGTAAAAATGGGGTTGAGGGAACTTCACCTTCCGACCCAATAATTTCTGATAGCTTCCAGTAGCAGTAAAACAAAAGCAACTAAAATGACACTCGCGTACTTTAGAGCCTTAGCATGCATAAAGAAATTGACTTTTTTTTTAAACAATGAAACGGGCCACTAGAGACAGAAATAAACATGCTGTGAAGCTGCAAGTGACAACTGCAGTCTAAAGTGATTGTACCCCTAGCAGCAACAGAGATGGGGCCACCGCAGACCCAACGCTGGTTCTTGGAGAGGGCATAGCCATCAAAAGCCTTAAACTGGGACAAACTGGCAACTTTAAGGTCTAAGACGAATCTGATTTTTCTGCTAAGTGGGATATGTGTCACAAAAGTAAATATTGCACATACAATTTCTTCTTTTATGTCAGCATGTCTCACCCCTCAAGTACTCTAGGCTGGCTGAACAGGCAACAAAAGAAGTAGCAATCACACACCAAACATCGGCCACCCTTTGTGTTTTCCATCTTTCGTCCCGTCTGGGAACTAAGTCAAATCTCAACATAACAAAACGCGGATGTAGCAAACTAAACGGAATAGTGTCTCACCGCTGATAACGTTGAATATATGTTTATAACGGACATCAGATACAGCGAAGCCAGTTTGTCGTCAAGTGTGACTGTTGCAAAGTGTGACTTCGTTTCTGCACACCGGAAAGGGAACCACCGGTCAGGCTCATCAAGTGAATGCCACAAGCACCTTTCCCAAAAGGAGATATGTTTGTGCTGCTTATCTGTTCACACATCTACAGATTTACAAAACATTCATCTTTTTTTTTTTACTGACCACATCACAAGTGAGCCGATGCTCTCGTGGCCTGAACTCTGTGGCAATGAGTTGCACAGATGGCGTTTGCCAAGCTGTTCCTTACAGATCCTGTTGGCAGCTTCAAAGCATGATGGGGAAGCTGAAACTGCCCTTTCAAGCTGACGATGCGCAACGACCAACCAATGCAATGCTCCTCTTGGCAAAAGTAGACTAATGAAACAGAAGCTTTCGTTCCAAGTATGGCATACGCTGACTGAATACTCATCACCGCGAAAATGCCACAGAGCCTCCTCGTGGAATGATGAAAAGATTTGCACCAGAGTCCAGCTTACAGCAGCCTCACAGGTAATGTAGTAAAACATGCAGTACATCTCAATGACACTGTGGAAACTAAGGCAGAAGAAACCAAAAATATGTCTTGCCATGCGTAACTTCACCGGCTTTTTTTTGTTCAATGTTTTATAGGATGTCTCGGCAAAGACTGTCTCTGTTAGCTAAAACTGTGTGCATCTGTGATGCTAAAATTGAACTCAATAGCAATGGCAGATACCAAAACATTTGTACCAATTACATACATTCCTCAACGAGCTAAGTGCTCTAATTGATTAATTAAAGACAAACATACCGCTATTCCAAAATTAAATCTGCTCTGAGCGCAAAGTGTCTCCACTTCTGTAGCGGCAAGGTGCAGGTCAATAATATCAATTAGTTATATTTCATCAATTTAAAACCATTTCTTCACAGTAGCTATGTGTAAACGCCACCAAAATTGATCCCTTTGTCCATGATCTGCTACTTTTCAGCCACTGGTGGCAGTCGCAGCCAAAACAACAGGCACATAACCCATGCCGGTAAAGTCACTTGCGTGCTACTTTTTAACCTAGCCAAATATGGCGACAAACAACATTTTGTGCTAGCGCAAGCTGAGAACGCGAGAGAAACTTTGTATTTTATAAAATTTTTCAGGCAATCAAGCCACATGCTGTTGATGAATCACTAGGCCAGTGAGTCTTCTATTCAGCTGAATAGAAGAGGCCGATGCCATTGGGGCTGCTGTTGACATTTCACGAGCACAAATACTGAAAAACAGCTGGTTCAATTTCATTTCTGATGGGGTTGTACATAGCAAAAAAAAAATTAGAAAAGAGAACGTTAGAAGCGAAAAAAGAATAGCCAGAGGAGAAGAGAATGCATGCTATTTACACAATTTAAAATAACAGTAAAAGAAAAAAAAAAGAGAGAATAAGTCTCCTCCAACAGTGTCAATACCACGGACATCAGAGCACTTGTCAATACCCTGATCTGCAATATCAATACACAGCCGGGAGAACGTCACACGAGGATATTGAAATGTGCAAGGGGAGGGGGGGGTTCTCTCAAGACATAAATGTGCAGGGTTAGCTTAACACACTGAGATACTCGAGTCGTGTGACTTAGAACATGAACATTATTATTACAGCAGTCAAACAGACTATGATACAACAAAGTTTTTTTTTTTCCTTTTCTCCAGATATCAACAACGAGAGAATAAGACCAACACCTACCACTAAAAGAAAATGGGAATAAAAATGCACAACTCCACTGCACTGATAAACTACTAGTGCGTGCGCTTTGCACCTAGTGGTCATATTAGGCCAAAAAAATAAAAATCTCGACTAGCTAACACTTGTACCTCAAGAATGAGAAAGAAATTCAAGTTTCTTTTTAAAAAAAAAAACTTGATTGCTTCCTGCGTCAGGCTGCTTGAAACGTGAAGTTGGGGAGAAAAACCTTTCCGGTTAAGAACCCGGCGTATGCCCGAGTCTTCTCCCTAAAATTAACGTGGCCGCCGCAGCTGGCGCACGCCGTGGATAATGCCTTGTTTCATAGAGGTTGCTCTCCTGATATGTCTGCAGCACTGAATGCGGCGCGCGTGCTCTGAAAATGTCTGCTTCTCCAGAGTCTGCAGCTACGTCACTATGTTCTGGTGGTCATAGAGTAGTACAGTGTCCTTGCCATGTACGCTTGAGGATAAGAATGGCACTGTATATAGGTCTGGATTTCTCTGCGTCTACGAGTAAAACAAACAGAAGAGATAGAGGGGAGCAGGAGGAACGTATCTAACAAACAAACAAAAAATAAAAGAAAAATGCTAATGCCTTTGCTGGGTGAAAAACATGGCTGCCTATGCCGCTGAGTTGACCATTTCCCTAGACCTCAGGGAAAAAGAAAAGTAGCTCCATCGAAACAAGGTTAAAAAGCGCGAGCTAATCACATAAACACATGTAGTTAAAGAGAAAGTTGTGTGTCTGAAGCTGCTGCCGTTGGCAAATGCACTTGTTTTGCCCCAGTAATGTAATAATAAACCTGGCTGTACAAGGACCTCTACTAGCACTGCGAGTGCGTCATCCTCTACACCAGAATAAAACGATCTTTGGTGAACAACAACAACAATGTGAAAAAACAAGCAATACTGAAGTAGAAGAAGAAAGAAAAAAAAAATGCCACAGCCATTGCACACAACAACGAAAGATGATGACGACACCACCTCCCTCTGTCATCCTCTTCACGAGGGCGCCACTGGACACAATCGAGATGCACACGCTCCCCGACCAAACACAACCACCACTCGCGCGTCATCCTCGTGCTCAACGGTCCTCCGAGCCACGACAGGGACAGTACTTTCCCTCATGTCGTACAGTTCTTTTCACAACAGTCTCTGCACAGGTTCCAGCAATGCACCCCGTCGCATTGGTCAGTGAGGACAGAGGAAAAAAAAACATAGGGGGAAAATAAAGCCACCCCACCACTCGACAGCTTGCCACTGCTTTTTGATTAGCAGAAGAAACCAGGCTCTTCACTGCCCACAAGAGTCTCGGGCAGAAACGTAAATGGGTGCTCTCAAACGACACGACCTTTGATGGGCGCACTATTTGTTGCATAACGATCTCGCAAGTCTAAATTTTTTCAAAATGTAGCCAGAGATGACCAGTACATGGTAAATTAGCAAAAGCAGCGAGTCCATGTGAGTGCTAACAAGAATGGGAGCTTTTGAATTCGCATTTATGTTGCACCTCTGCCACAGACGGCAGTCGCCTCATAAAGCAAGGAAAGAAACAAAAGCCACGGAAAAAAAAAGAAGAAAAATGCTAGTAAAGGCCACTCATTGTAATAAATGGCCATGGTTTTAAGGTATAAGAAAAAGAAAAGCCTAGGAAGGTTTGGCCCAGAAAGTAGAGCTCAAATCACACTGGACCAAAAAATTAGGGGAAAAAGAAAGAATAGAGAAAGAAATGATTAATGCCATATGCGTAATGTGTACAATGAACCGACCCTGATGGCTGGTGCAAACGTACACCTGAGGCTTTGATTTGCTAAAGCTGTTGCCGCATCCACGCTTCGCACATCCGTTTGACCAAACAACAGAGAGGGCAGCAAACCAGTGAGACAGCGTTCGGCAGTGGGGTGGCGTGACTCCAGAGAAACAAACCACCGGGGGGAAGGGGGGGGGGGGGCGCAAACTCCCTGGGGGAGCTCCTCATCTCCCACCTCAGTTGGCCTCATGTGCCTCACGTGTGTTTCAGTGCCGTGGCGCGAGACAAAGGTGGGTGGGAAAGAAGTGGAAAAGAAGGTGGATGACGCAACAGATGGGAGAGAAGGAGTGTGTGGTGGTAAGAGAGGAGAGCGAGCAAGTGGGGCGCTCCCTTGTCTCCCCCGGGGTCCCTCAGTAAGGGGAGAACTTGTTTCGCTCAGACTTCTTGCTGCCATTATGGGAGGAGGCGCCGGTGGCGGCGGCGGCGGCCGCGGTGGTGGCTGCCGATGCGGAGGCTCGAATTTTGGCAGTGAGGCCCTTTCGGCCCTGGCCCGCCGCCGAGGAAAGGTTGTTGAGTTCGGTGGCCAGCAGGGCAAGCGGGGCAGCAGCAGCAGCGGCACTGGCGGGTTTCACCAGTTGGCTGAGCGGGATTGCCAGGGGGCTCGGAGGGGTGGGCGAGTTGGTGGGGGGCCCAGAGGCCGGGTGGGTCGCGCTCAGGTCAAGGGTCAGGTTCTTATGCAGTTCCATGCTGCAGAGATATGGAAAAAAAAAGAAAAAAGGGGGGAAGAGAGGGGGGAGTAAAAGAACAAAACGGGGGGGGGGGGGGGGGGGAGAAATGGTCGGTCAGGAAGGGATTGAAACAGAATAGCAAGAGCAGAGGATGTGGGAAAGAATAAGAAAAGAGCAGGTGGAAAAAGAAATAGAGGGTTGGTAGAGAAGGGAAAATGGCCAATTGGGAAAGGAGATAAAAACAAGAGGAGGAAGGGAGAGGTGGGGAATTAAGGGCAGGGTAGGGAGTGAGTGGTGGGATGTAGGGTGTGTAATGGAAACAAGAAACCAGGGCAGAGCAAGAAGGTGAATTGCCGAATTGGCAAACAGACAGGACAAAAAAAAAAATGAAAATTTTTAACCGGGACAGAACGTTAAAATGCAAACGGGACAGGAAAGGACGTTAGTGGATCAAAAGAAGAGTGAGTTAATAAAGCGGAAATTAGCGAACAGAGATGAGAGACAGTTACGAAAAAAAAAAAAAATTGCGTGGAAAGAAGTAGGTGTGAGGGAAGGGGTAAGATGGGAAGAAAAAAAAAAGGAGGAGTTTCTGGATTAGAGAAAAATCTGGATGGTTCAAAAAATCATAAAAAGGATGACAAAAAAATAAAAGTCTAACCAAATAAAAACTAATGGTGATGGCTGGCAGAACTCATGCATACATAGACACAAATGCATGGACATGTAGTGGTAATGAAAACAGGAAGGCGAGCTGAATAATGTGGGGCTCTTAACTACTACGATGAACAAATGAGAGAGGTTTACAGAGCGAGGTACACTGCTCCCAATTACAACTACTGGTTCACCAACATTTCGCTTGCATGAACCTTGACTGTTTACCTGGTTGAACCTCTTACGACGAACACGTCTTGGTGAATGTTATCTAAATGGGGCTTTTTCTTACAGCAAAGCCAGACATCCCTGTGCTGGGTTTCTTACGTGCCAAATGCTAAAGCTACGTGACTCAATGATGAAGGGTGTTAGATGAATAGCTTTCAAATATCAAACAGACGAATGAGCCCTAAGCTGATATAAATTCTATGCTCTCTGCTACTGCGACATCAACACAGACGGAGGATGGTGTTATACCAAATGTTATACACGCAAAAGAAAAAAAAAAGGCGAGCAAGTTTTGACTTAACTGTAAAGTACTGGTTAACTACTACTTTTTTTCGGAGACGTCATACTGCAGAACTATTGGAGAACCTTTTTATAAGAGGAAATAAGCACCTCTACATTGCATTCAGAAATATCTCACAGTGACGACCTAAATACAAGGCTTTTGAAAAACGCTGTATTTGTGCGAATATAATTCGCAATTTTTCTGTGCATATCTGCCAACCTGGGGACTTCGGTTGCAGAGATTTGTAAAGTGGGGGGTTGGGGTGGGTGAAGCAAAAAAGGAGAACTAGTCTACACTTTTTATTATTTCTCAGGGTCGCAGCAATGTCTTATACAACTCTGAATGATTGCCAATAATGTTCTTATACGTCAGCGATCATACTCGTACTTGTTATTGTACAAAGCGTGCGTGCGTGTGTAATTAAGGGACAAAATGTGCCATGTACTGCAACAGCTAAAGCGCCTTCCATCTTCTTGGCACACTTTTCCGTGTGACACCATTGTACTGCGGCAAAAGTAACTTAACAAGCGTTCTGTACGTGATTCGGCCAAGGCCAGAAAATTTTAGAACGGTGTCCTTCGTCGTTTTGTCACGATGATGTTAGGGCTGTTTTTTAGGAGACTCATGACCACGCCCACACAAGTGGGAGAAATGCTGAAATTTTGGGAGTCTCTCAGGCAAATATAGAGAGTTGGCAGGTATGCACACGGCAAAAACAGCTTGAGAGAACATCTTGCATGTTGTCAAAGCTGCGCTTTGAATATAACTTGCAATTCCCTCCTTTCCAACGCTAACCCTTAAAGATGTACTGCGCCAAATTTGCTACATGACAGCGACTTCTGGAAACACCGACCTCCCAATATTGTAGTGAAAATAGAAACGTGCATGCCCGTAAGGCGGAAGCACGCTTTCTAGGAAGGATGAGCTGAATGAGAGATAGAGGACATGACGGGCACATCCTCCCAGCCCTCTACAGTAACAGACACCCATGGAGGTTTCACATGTACAACTGCAACCGATTTGGTGTATGCAGATTGCGGGACTGCGCCTTGTGGTTTTTTGTTGGGACATTTTTTAACAATGCCAATGGGGGCCCATCATTAAGTCTATGCATAGAAGATGGTGGCAGACCCGTGGGTGGTTCTGCATCTGCTGGCATCACTGTAGAGGACCTGACAGCACACTGTGCTCGTATATATTGCCCCACCTAACTCGGGCCAGAGTTTAAAAATATGCCCACACATTCTATGATGACACTACCAAATGCACACTGCTGACTATTGGATGGAATAAGCAACACTATTTTATTTTTCTGTTTAATTGCTTGATTATGCAAGGTTAATTAACTATCTTCTAAAGCAATTAATCTGGACAAAAAATTCCAAAGTGAAAGTTGTAGATCAGTTTGAAGATGAGTGAGTTGACAGTTTTTCTATCTGTCAAGTATTAGTGTCTCCTTGCTTAGTACAGATGCCCGTGAAATACAAATATACATTACGTGACATGCCCGCTTGTGCACAGTGACTGTATTGCTCCCTAAAATTCCGCGTAAAAACACTATGCTTCCCTCGCGGCGGTTCATAACGGCGATAGCAATAAGCAGATGCAGTGGTCATCGCTTGTGCTTCCGCAAGCAACAGGTGCGGTACCGCACAGCCACCACCACTGTAGCTGCCCAGTTCCCTTTTAAGCGGCAGCGCGCCCAACCAAATGCTGTGGTTGTTTGCGTATGAAACGTTGGGGAGCGCTGCAATCACGGCACGCACAGGCGCGCTAGCAGCCATGTCCCGTGGTATTTTTTTTTTATTTCGCGAGCATTTGTAGTAGGCAGAAAAACACTACAACTCGATAGATTGATTGAAAGTTAGAAACTGTCTAACCGTGTGTTTTGCAAACTGATCTACAATTTTCACAATGGAAATTTTTTCCCAGCTTCGTCGCTTCAAAAGTTTTGTGAGTTGATCTTGCCTAATTAAGCAAGTTAACCAGAACGCAAGAAGTATTGTATGCAATGGTGAGGAGCATTTGTGCAATGGTGATGTGCATTCAGTCGCGTCATCACAGGGTGCATCGGCATATGTTTAAACTCTGGCTAGAGTTAGCTGGGGTACCCTGTATACTAAAATGTGCCAAAACACAATGCTGAAAATGCTCCAAACTGAGCTAGAACACTACTTTAACACATGTTAAGGTTACAGTAATAAGTGCAATAACAAAGGTTGTCCGAAGTCTCCCCCCCTCCTTGGTTTACATTTGTGGTAGTGCTATATTTGTGCAAACATGGCTTAAGCCTTAATGCAACAAAGCAAGAATCCTGTAATTAAGGGTATGAGTTGTGCTCGTTCAATTATTACTGTCAGCTTAAAGCTGCAACAAAAAATTTTGGCAAACACAATAGCCTTGTGCTGCAAATGTCGCATCACTTAGAGATTACAAAAAAAAAAATTAAAGAAAAAAGCCAGCTCCTAAACAATATGCGCACACACAAAGATATACTATTTTTGGTATGCCTGCACAGTACAGCCCTGCATGCTCACTCACACACCAAATCTACTAGCTCAAGCTTTCACTCTTATAACAAGGTTCCAATTGATCTATAAGGCTTTCTCGTCTTTTTTTTTCTTTTCTTTTTCGCAGTGTAAGTGTACGTACGTCACTAGGCAGGAATTAACAGGGGGGAGAGAAGGAATGTGATCAAGAAGCAAACAGAACACTTGTCAAGGAATAGCAAAATTGCGTAATAAACAAGTACAGGCAGAAAACAAAAGGGAAGAGGGAGAGAGAGAGAGAGAGAGAAAAAAAAAACCACGAGAGGAACGTACCACAAGCAAATGAGGAAAGGAAAAAGCAGAAGGGGCACGTTTCGGGGACTACTGAGTGTCTACTGGGTCAAGGAAATGGGGAGGGAAGTTGAAAGGGCTGCCAAGAGGAGAGGGCAGGAGGAGTGCTTTGCCAATCAGAGAGGAGGGGGAGGGGCTCTGTGAATAAGGACTCTGTGCCATTGCAGCACCGGCCTTACTGGTTGGAGGGTGGCGGGAAGAAAGGTACCAGCGCAATTATCAGGGCCAAAGTTATTTTTGCCATAACGGCCTACTATACAAGGTTTTGGAAGGTATGTGACACCTATACGTGAAATGAGGCACATGAAGCCAACAGGTTTATTATGCCGCGTTCACACACATTTGAAGTGGGGGACTTCTGGAGAATGAACTGCTCCGACTCGAAGGGCAGAGGCTGCTACGAAAAGAGGGCACAAGCAAGAAGAGAAGGTGCAGCAGTCGAGCAAAGACAACCGCGTGGTTTTAAACTTCCGTGACAATAACAGTAATTTGCAAACGTAACACGTTCCTTTGAGTAAGGGATGTCTTTTTTCCGAAATACTGCAGTGCTTTACAGTGTCGCCTGCTGTGTGTGGTAAAAGCAAATGAGCCGAGAACAAACGACATTCAGGGACGGCCACTTCCCCCCCCGAGATCGAGCGAGCCATCAACAAGCACCCTCGTGTGCCATAAACAACCGAGATGAACACCAAGCATGAAGGAAGCTGCATAACATCACTCTCATTCTGAAAGCATCATGAAGTCAGGTGATCTAAACAGTTTTTAGAGACCCACCTGGTGTTGATGAGGTACTGCGCTAGGTTGATTGCTTCCGGCGTTCCTGAGATGGTGACTGTTCTGTCTTTGGACCCCTCTTCAGAGTTTGATATCTTTATTGTTGCTCCAGAAAGCTGCCTGCAGACCAGAACGAAGCAGATACTTCTCTGTAAACGAAGCATCCTTCAAGGCATAACATGTAAGTAGGGGTGTGCGAATATTCGAAATTTCGAATATTTTTCGAGTAGTGTTTGCTTTTCGATTCGATTCGCACTGGAATATTACTATTCGAACTATTCGAACTTCCCAAAAACAAATACAGTCAACGTCCGATATAAAGTGCCCCATCAGATTTTTAATATGCTTCACCTCATTACATTCTCGTATTGCGGAAAAGCTGCCTTTCAAGCTCCGTTACGGTCGAACTTTGCCAAGAGACAGTCAACGTCCGATTGAAAGTGATCCCTAGATTTTCAATATGCTTCACCTCATCACACCCCGGTATTGCGGCAAAGCTGTCTTTCACGCTCCGCTACGGTCGAACTTTGCCAAAACACAGTCAACGTCCAATTGGAAGTGGTCCCTAGATTGTCAATATGCTTCACCTCACCACAGCCCGGTATTGCGGCAAAGCTGCTTTTCAAGCTCCGTTACGGTCGAACTTTGCCAAGAGACAGTCAACGTACGATTAAAAGTGGTCCCTAGATTTTCAATATGCTTCACCTCATCACACCCCCGTATTGCGGCAAAGCTACCTTTCAAGCTCCGCTACGGTCACAAATGTATTAACTCAAGAAAACGCTGGTTCCAACATGAAGATGAAAGATGTGGCAGAGTTGGGGGCTCAATTAATGCTGTTTTTGGCCTGAAATTTGGGCAGGAAGTCCGAAAAATCAGACGCCGAAGCTTGTTAGAATCCAAAATTTCAGATGTTCTTATATATCGACGTCTACGAGGCAGATTTGGAACTCCAGACTTGAAGGGAGCGCACCCTTGTTCGCCACATCGGTTGGGCTTCCACAGAAGTTGAAAGAGGAGGAGAGGCTGAGGAAATGGCACCTTTGCCTATCACGTGTAAAGTGTTGTCGGCAACACTTTGGTTGCACCAAATCATGTACATAAATAGAATTCGGCCTCTACATTGCCTCATTCTTGATAAGACAACTATGAAACACCACCCCGCCAGTGCTTCATCAACCTAGAGAAAAGAAACACTTTCATGTTGCTATCTCATAAGAATATGCTTAGGAATCCTCTCTAACTTTTTTTCTGCAATTTCGCTTCGAAGTATTCGAGAAATATTCTAGAAATATTCGAGAAATATTCGAAAAATATTCGATTCAATTCGCACTCACACCTTCAATATTCGAATTCGCTTCGCACCCAAAATTTTGCTATTCGCACAGCTCTACATGTAAGCAGTGAATTTCCAACAACACGCAATGATTATAGCTAGACGCACATTCTATATGTAGTCGAAGAGTTGCGAAGGCAGGGGACACACTTTTTACTTACACTGACTGCTCTTTGGAAGTTGGCACTTGCTGCTAAGAATTAGTGCAGATTTAATTCTTGATCATAACAACCGTTAATTAAGACAGTCTATAAAAAATCTTACTACTATATGGTTGTAATTAAAATTTATTTAATTACAGCCCATGGCTTGGAATCATTGCTTGTTTGACCTTGTCTGTTTGCTCACACCTCGACTGTTAAAGGGACACTAAAGGCAAATAACAATTTATGTCAGAGTGAAAGCCCAATGTATGACAACTTCTAAAACGGCAATGTTATCAACAGCAGTGCCCTACTTACCGAGAAATTAAGCTAAATGTATCACATGATGAGCGCCACGAGTGGGACATTTTCGAAGTGATCCCGATGACGTAGGGAAGTCGGCCTACAATAAATCACTAGTAATCAAACTAACAGCAGTAAAAAAAGAACATTCCGAGCATCAAAAGACGTAATAAAATGCTGTTTGTTCGTTTCCGCTTGATTCATGGAAAACAAAACCTCCGTGGCGTTGCCATGGGGAACGGCGCGCGTGGTTCAAAGGTTCCGTTTTTGCCGAACTGTGCCTCGCCCGTCTCAGTGATAGTTTCGGGATCGCGTACTGCCGTGCGTGTTTTGCGCGCTCGTGAAAGTCGCTCTGACAGAAAGTTCGACAAAATGCCGCATGCGTGTGATATTGCCGGATGCCCGAATGGTGCACAACGCCAGTGCTGCAGCAAGGAAACCGGTGTGTCTTTTCACTGGGTGCCGCGGAATGAACCCTTACGCTCGAAGTGGCTTAGTGTCATGCCATTGCGCCAGTGTGCTAAACAGTCAAAACCTCTGCGTGTGTGCTCGCTGCACTTTCGTACTGAGGATTACGAGACCAACCGCAACTTGATGACGGCTTTGAATGTGCCCATCCGAGCAAGTTTTTGCCGCAGCGCCGTTGTTGCTACTGTGGGTCCCGCTACTTCCGCTCGGCTGCTACTAGTGTCGGCGGCCGCGCAGTAAAAGCGGGCAACGTTGGGCACGGCAGCAGTGACGTATGAGAGACGTATTTTCAGGCGGGAGATTTGAAGCGCGCTAACGCGATGCGGACCACTAAAAACGTGATTTTATTTCAAAATAAGCACTTCCTTGGCACAAAAGCAGCGGTACGAGGTTTCTGGACCGCTATTTCAACAATCAACGTCGACTTAATATTTGCCTTTAGTGTCCCTTTAAAGGGGCCCTGCAACACTTATTCAGCATGGTCAGAAAATGCTGCCGATTGGTAGTCGAGGCTCCCGAGAACCCGCGAGCCAAACATTATGGCGCAGCATGCGGCCTGGAATTTACAATTAATCCTCTAAGTCAGTCAGAAATCGTTCCCTCTCAACAAATGATGCCATAAACCCAAATGACTGCACCATAAATCCCAAGTCTACGGCCATTGGCTGATTTGAGCATCGTGAGCTGCATAGTTACCGTGGCCGCCACGAGATGCCGCCACGTGCCCATGCTCGGGCTCGCGATCACACTGAAAGTAAGCCGTACGTTCGAAGAAAAAAAGAATTGAAAGTGCTCAAGGTCATGACGCGCGCTGATGAAGGGATGCATCTTCTTGCCCCCTTGTCATCACCCTCCCTGCATAGCATTCAGCGCGCTCCCTAATATGAAAGCAGAGAGAAAGTGCTTGAAGCTGGTCACAAATCCCTGTAACTCCGCTTGTACTTGACGGATTCTAAAAATGTTTGTGCCAGTCGATTCACGAGGGAATAAGCTTGTATAATGAAGCCATTTGACGATTACTTGGAAAAGTGTTGCAGGGCTCCTTTCATGAGGGTTCTAATGCGTAGGAATTAACAGAATATACAGGAGGTGACGCGTACCTGATTTCATTGATTTTGGAGCCTCCTTTGCCGATGATGCACCCTATGAGGTCGTTGGGGATGGTCATTTCAGTGGTGGTGGTGCTTGCAGTGGCAATGGCAGCAGCTGCAGTGTTGGGCCGCAAGTTGTTGGTGGTTGCCAGCGCTGCAAGCGCTGTCACACAAAGCGGCACCCAAAATAAGCATGCCAGCAAAATACAACCAACTAATGCAAGCAACCTACTTTAAGGTGTCATAGGGGAACCCAACTGGCACAAGATAAATGAGGAGATTGAGGGAACGGTGCTAATCAAGGAAATGCGTTGTTACTATGATAGAGGTCGCGTTGAGCACATGGCTTTGTCGTTTGTAGCCCAATAAATCAGTATTGCAGTACGCCACTCGTGGGTAAACGCAGTCACCGGACGCAATTTTTGTACCTTTGCCACGAATATTGGACCCACTTACACTAAATGTTGCGCTTGCACATATGAACCTGTGGCAGGATACAAGTGAACCTTGAAACAGCCAAGTCATAACTGGGCCGAAATTTCGCTCATTGTACATATATCCAAGACTGGAATAGGTTACCTGCTGACATCGTCAACGTAGTTTCGAATGAAATGTTTTTTGCCCTGCTGAAATGATGTTTCTTTGATCTTTTTTTTTAGACGTACTGTATGTATTACTGTTCTTATCTTTTGTTCTTCTTTTCTTTTGTCCTCACCACTGTATGCAGAAGAGAATTGTGGCTATACTCCGATAGCAAATCACTATTTTTCCTGTTCAAGTGACTCAACCTTGTAGTGTTCTTTTTTTTTTTTTTCACATATACTGCATACTGCTGTGAATAACTTATGTTGTCGATCTGCTGTAGCTGTTGTTGTTGCTATTGCCGTTTTCCACGCGTTATATATGACAAACTATTGAACTGTCCAAACTGACTGTAAACCCCTCCCCCACTGTAATGCCTCTGGCGCTGTGGGTACTAAATAAATAATAATAAATAATTTGCCACAAACGTTTGCACCAAGGCTTCTATTTCTGCGAACAGGTAGCATGAAGCCGAATCAATCCCCTCCGGACATTTGCATTTGGTCTACAGATGGCCGAGCCACTATTTGATGGTACCTGTTTGCTGTAAGTATATGGCACAAGCGTTTTTTTTTTTTGTGCCAGAAAAGTGAACCGTATGGAAGAGTGTACTTATGAGAAAATTTTGAAAACATTTACATTTTCTTGTTCCAGGCTGTGTGTTTGGAGCTGCATGCAATAAGTGTGGTTGAATAAATTTGATGCCACATCTAGAGAGCCCTGTATTTTTGGTTCCGTTAGTTAATCATAATTATCACATATAAAAAGTGTTCATTACATATAAGTTCAAATCTCGGATATTGTACAGGTCGTGAAAAAACAAACAAGCAAAAAACACAAACACCATGACAAAAGTAGACCTTTCTGTACAGCTGCTGCATTTCTTAATAATTTTTTTTTTTCATTCGAAAGTTTGTCCTACGCCATTAAACGTGCAATGCATACAAGTTTCAGTTTGGAGCACATTTAATGCCGTGGTTTGCAAGACTTCACTGTATATCTTAACTCATACCATACTTTGTACCCGACAAAATTCTCGGAATAAAGTTATTGGACAACTGCCTAGTAAGCTACAGCAGTTATGTAAACACAGTGGCTGTTTGGTACTTGGCCGAAAAGTTTTCAATATGCAATAATACGTATCACATAGAGAGAACATTGCTTATTAATATTTGTACCAACAAGTAAAGAACATTGCTTTGGGCATACTTACGAGGACTACGCTGTAAAGAACAACGTAACATTAAAAGTGCTGTGTATAATTAAAGACTAGCAACAAAATGCTACTGCAACTTTCAGCATATACGTAAAAATATTTAAATATTTCACTTGCTGGCATGTTGTCAAACAAAGTACACTAACGAGCTTCACTTAACATGACCTTTCACACGAAAAACAGCTGCTTACGTTAAATTTTGCATAAATATGAGAGTTGCGTATTAATGGCTCTTCCTACTGAGGGCATCCTACTAAGTGTAACCAAAGAAGGTATGAAAAAAAAAGTGCGCCACAAAATGCCATCTCTGAACAAAAGGTTTACCATTTCTGGGTCAGATTCTAATGAGTCAGCAGTCTAGTAGAACAGGCCATTACAAATGACTCTCTCACTCACGCAATATGTCATAACCACAGTACAAAAATGCTTCCCCAAGCCACTGTACAATTGTCCACAAAAGAAGTAGTTAGTCACCCAAAGCTATTTGCATGGAAAACAGTCCAACTGATATTTTCAAGTGCAGAAAACAGATGAAAGGCCCATGACAAGAGCACAATAATTTTTTCTAGCATTACCGTCTACAGTCTTCCATCTGATTTCACATGACAGAAGACCACAAATGCATAGACCACTAGCTGGATTTTTCTGTGCATCTAGAGGTAAGTTAATTCGGCTTCCCAAAAGAAATCTCATCAAGAGCTTCGACTACTTGCCTCAACAGAATTATTGTCTGATAACGCCAACATAGCCTGAGTGAACTCTAGATACACACAGTAGACTTTGGCAATAACCAGCCACTGACAAAACGCATAGACTTAACTCTTTGATGAACACATCAACATACCCGTGGCCATGAAACATAGAAATAATCTCTGACATTTTTTTTTGATCACTTCATTTGACCAGACCTAGAAAAATTTTTGAAGTACAGTTTCTATGTCTTGTCAACTATTGAACGACTTTCTATTTTACCTATACTTCTCTTTCCTGCTTTTCACGGCACCATGCCTCACTCCTCACATCCTTTTTTAAGCTTTATTAGAGATACGATATCGCTTCAGTGAAACTCTGCCTCCCCTTAAGCCCTCTCAGAGTAAGTTGAGCGAGAAATTCTCGCAATATCCGCCACTTACTGCAGCCCATACTGGTGCTGCTAATGCCCAAGAAATAAAAAATCAAAGAAGAGTTGAAGGCCTGCGTGTCCAGCTTGCATAATATTGCATCAGCGAACGCTTGCTAATGATAATCTTGCTTGTGAAGAAGGTAACGGGCAGTGAAACACACATATCTCATATGATCCAAGTGAACACTAGGATAAGAAGGAAAAGGACAGTTCACACTTTCTTTCGCTACATACACGTATTGCATCTGAACACTTCGGGTTAGATCAACAATGCATACCAAGTAGTTAACAATGATGCTTGAAACATGGCCAAATTAACACCTCTGTCATACTCAACAAGAAATTTGAATAACACAACATTGGCAGAAAGTTTTCAAAGAAAACTGCCAGCTGTGCAGCAGAATTTAGACTGCACAGAGCTCATGCTTATGCAGTGCAACACAGGAGCAAGCAATCGAGTACAGATATGGCACCTCATACAAAATGATGCAAGTCATAAAAAAATTTTGGATACACTATGCACGGTGGCAATTTTTGCTTAGCACGTGTCAATTAGCAGTATGGCATGCTCTTCATCTTTCTGACAACCTACAGGAGAGTCCGCTCTTAAAGGGACCACCTAGCTGGTATAAACAAAATAGCTGAACGTCAATTTACTGAATGCGACTATAATGTATTGACAGAACAAAATACTAAAATCTATCTGCAAATTGTTTTGTGCCAATGTCAGCGTCTATGATAAGAAAATAATGTAACAACGATGTTCTTGTGCTAGGATATGAATAAAGGGAGTTCAACTATGCATATAAAACTGGAACACTTCAATATTATGGAGGAGAAACAGGGTCATACGAGTTGGCTGACGTATGCATGGTAAAAGATGGTCTTTCATGCCTTTGTGCCATAATTAAGCTGTATCAATTGGGAGCCAAATACAAATTTGGTCTTTCTTTTAATACTGTACCGCTTATGTCTGAAGAGTTCCAGCACTGTGGGTGTAGATGACCCTGGGCCATGTAATGAGGGCCTGTCTTGCATCGCCATTGAACTGAAGCGTCTGAGAATGAAAAGGGTCACAGTCCTTACCTTCCAGTGCATTACAGCACCAACAGTGCCACGAAGGTGACATCACAATGCCCAGTAACAGACCTGCCCTCACATGTAGTAGGGTGTATACAATCACAACGTGAAGCGTATGCATATTGCACGGGCAGGCAGACGAGAACCAGCTATGAGACATTTGCTCCCTGAAACGAACGCTACCATTACGTCCAGAACAGCTGCTGACTAAGGGCAGCATTTCCTCGTGTGGCTGCAGAAATGGGACTAGTGCAAACAATTGCTGCCACAAGTGATCGAGACGAGTTTTCAGACAATCGAGTGGTGCAATCTTGCTGCCTCATTTTTTTGGAAAAAACACATCTGTACATGTCACCTTGCTCTTGGGTCTCTTAAATCTTTGCTGGTGACAGATTTGCACCATAGGTCTGTGGTTAACTGAAACTCTCATAACTAATAGAGACAAGAGGAACACCAACTATCCAGGAAAACCAAGAGAGTCAACGTCAGTTTGAGTTTTCCTGCTCACTAGATGTCTCTCTTGTCACCATTAGTGTGTGCAGTAAAATGCAAAAACAACTGAGATACACCTCCTAGCCGAATTCCTCGCGTCGTCAACAAGGATTCGTTAGGAAGCCTACGAGCGGGCTCTCGGCTAAGGACGTCCGCCATTGAAATGGCGGAGGTTCTCGCAGGGCTAGCCTGCCCCTATTGGTGTCCTCCCTCCCAATGCCAAGCTTGAGCTCTGTGCAGCGCACGGCTGCCACTGGTGGAGAGGGGATGCTCCCGGTGCTTCGCAACTGGAGCGCCACGGAGGGGGGAGTGCCAGGAAGGGGGGCACAGGCGGTGGTCGGTGGGATGAAGGTGTCGGGTGTGAGGAGGGGCGGTCGGCAAC
Organism: Rhipicephalus sanguineus; assembly: GCF_013339695.2. Lineage (NCBI taxonomy): Eukaryota > Metazoa > Arthropoda > Arachnida > Ixodida > Ixodidae > Rhipicephalus > Rhipicephalus sanguineus. The sequence continues at coordinate 124,570,875 of NC_051180.1, read as the reverse complement.
TGCTCGCTCTCACCTTGCGGGTTGATGGCCCCGACGCTGTGTCCTGGCAGCAGCGGAGCATGCTGCAAAGCCAGCTGGTGCAGTTTGGTCAGCTGCGGGGCGGGAACAAAGAAACACGAGGGGCACGACAGGTTGGTCGCCTGTTTGACGCCTGCCATATTGGAGGCGGCGGGGGCCGGCACTGAGCCCGGCTGCAGTCGGAGGAGGCAGAGGGAAAGAGAAGCCCACCATCACGGGGAAAAAGAAGAAGAAAAAAAGAAGGAAGGGGGACCGGGGAGCAGTCATTAATAGGCGTCCTCCTCACTTGGTGCTCTTCTCGCGGCAATCTCCTCCTCGCACACAGGGGACCAGCACGACCTAAATCCCGGGCCGGGGACGGCGCACGGGAGCCTGGAACGAGGGGGCTACCGCCTACACTATTCAGGCTCATCAGCGAAAGAAAAAAAAAAAGAGGAGTCTGAAGCAGAGACACAACGTGTGAGTAGACTCGAGGGCTACTCGTGCCTCCAGGGTGCCACGCAGCAAAGCTTGTGAAACAGTGTGGAAAGGTGTTTATGGCCAGTAATGGGTCATGGGTGAACTTCTATTCACTGTGCCTAGTGCAAAGGTAACCGAAATCTTTTTCACCTGATATAACAAACTAATTAAATGCACATGAACTGATAGCTGAGCTGAGTCTGTATGTTAATTAGGGACTAAATAGTCCCCTCGTAGTTACATTTTCATATTTAGCCACTAATACATCTGAGGCCTTCCTGAAGACTCATAAAGTATAGATAAAGCCTCACACATATTCATCAGTTCAAATTTCACCACTGAAGCACAATACAACACTTTGAAAAGCACTTATCCTTGTGTTTGACGAGAATTCTGTCGACGCATAAACTGCGCGCTTCTTCAGTATTAAAGATTCTTGAGAAGTTGTTTTTTCGGAACTCTGCTGGCCACATCACGCATGAAAATTTTTGTGGCGTAGCACCCATCAAATTTGGAGACAACTGCACGAGGCTAAAACAAGTGATGACTGTGTGCTGTGTGCGCACTAGGTAGGACGTCAGGTATGGGTTGGTAGGTGGTTGGGTGTGGCAAGGTCGGAAAGTTGTGGTTAGTCTAAGATCACAAGCTGACAGTTAGTGTCCCTAACTTTGGCCCTCTTCTTTCAGAGTAGAGTGGCCATCCTACATTGTAGAAAGCCGTAGCGACTTTGATTACAGCTAAACAGGGCATACATTTTCACTAAAGGCAAATCCTGCTAAATTAATCTTTCGTGTATTTATGTGAACATGTGTCTCAGAGCCCGCTTAAGCTGACACTGATCAAGAATGACTTATTTTCTTTTTTCTTTCTTTTTTTGCTAACAGTGACTTGCTCCCTATATATGCACAAAGAGAGTGTAGCTAGCTGCAGTCGATAAGGGATGTAACAGAAAGTGAGAGCTCGACTACTGCCGTGATAACGACAGGAAAGCCTGACGGAGATGAGTAAACTAAAGGAATCCCCTGATAGTGGGCTTCTTTCTCGTCTCTTTCTTTTTTTTTTTCTGCTTCCTCTTTTATGCATACGAAGTAACTCCACAGGAGCACATTACAAAGCCGCAGGAATAAGTTGAAAGAAGGTGACAATGAGAGAGAGGCAAGGGTAAGGAGGTACAGAAAATGGAGTGCGCCGGTGTTGCTTTTACTACAGTGCGGAATAGGATGATTTCCTGATGCAAACACTTCTATAGAGATACAAGACAAGTGGCAAAGTAAACCACGACAAATTGTACCAGAGAGCACTTTAAGAGTGAGCCCATACAGGTTACTTGGCTTGACAGCTTGCATTTAAGTACAGAACAACTGTCTGCTTCGAACCGTTTCTCTCTCTCTTTTTTTTTTGATAGCATAGCATCTAGCAGTAATGTGCCCTCTCAAGAGCACACATTTCTAATCAAAAAAAGCAAATTTTAACGTGTTACAAAAATCACGAAGACTATAGAAAAACTTAAATGGTTAGATCAGTACCCTACTGCAAATTTTCTGCGTGCACTCTCAGGTTCCACATGTTCTTCACATAACAATGCCTGCTCTACACTGATTCCACATCACTCCTTTGCAAGCATTAAAAAAAAAAAGACATGTGGAAATAAGACAGAATGCAGATATTATTCTAATAGGGTATGAAACAAGAAAAGAAAAGCTGGGTGAATACTGGTGCAAGTGCATCACTCATAACACAAACAACAGGACATCTTGGTTCCTGAGCACAGAGATGGCGAGTGTTGAGTTGCCAAAGATGCTCACATCAGGATGTGGAATTGCATATTGCCCTTGAACCGTGTAGGCTTGACCGCCTGCAAATATCACTGGTGGCATGGCTGGCTTTGGACGGTATGGTATTGTCGCTCCCTTTGGAGGGGACTGCGCAGAAAGAAAAGAGACAAAAGGGCAGTGTATCTGCAGCGAACACTATTCAGTGAACAACCACGAGTCGAGAACTCCATAACCATTTGTTTAAGCATGCAGCATTAGTTGTCTCAGGAAATGGTTCTACGCAAATAAAACAAACTAAGACGTGCCAATATCAGCAAATCGCTGTAGTTTACAGGTTGATTTTACAATCAAGCCCCTTATAGAGGTGTCATGAAGATTCCTGCTGTTATAACCAATTTGTTATAAAAGGGTTGCACAAAAACAACATAAAGAAAAAGAGATGGCAAAGCTGCTAAGAGTCCTACAATGGCAGGGTAGCCGGTGCCCTGGCTGTGTACTGCATTGGCTTGTTTAAAGGGAGTGACAACCAGCCAGAACATGTCACAAGACACTGGTGGAAGTGGAAAGAATGTGAATTATATAGTGACAGAATTGAGCATTCTTTTCATGATTTGAAGAGAATCTGTATTTTTAAATTGTGTTTTAAAGTCACAGAAACTAAAGTCACTGGAATGGAAAAAGTTCGGCGTTCGTTTTCTCTTCATCACCGTGCACTCCCCTCTCCACCCCCTCGTGCACGCGCTCTCGATTCGTTTTTCGTGGTCATGTGGTGATTCTGTGCCATAAATGGTCCTGTTCACTCGCCTCACTTGATACTCCCAGCTGCCGACTGATGGTGCTTTGGAGGACGATTGTTCTTATCGCATGAGAAAAGCGTACACAAACTTTACGGTATCGTTCTGACTCTCGATTGTTAACAAGCCTATCAAGACATCGACGAATACCAGGGTGCTGCGCTTTTCGATGCTAGCAATCGGCGAGAAGCAGGCGAAACGCGCTTTGCTATTCTGAGTGGGCAAAAAAAGATGCCAAGCGATGGGCTGTGTGGTCGCACAGAATACGGTGGAAGAAATTTTGTTCCCACAAAAGATTTACCTGGTGAGGTAAACGTTTCGTTGAGTAGTGTTCTTTTGGGGAATGTCTATGTTGCCGCTACACTAATACAGCATATTTTGCGTAATTTTCTTGGAAGGCTCATGCATAAGAACATTGCCAGGCAGCTCTTATTATTTTCGGCATAAAATTGACACCTTTGGGCTCAGAGATAACGATCGGCGTGCCAAGGAAACTGACTCCTACAACATTTCCACTGAAATCACTTTCCATTAGGCTCACTTTTGACAGTCGTTTTTTTTTTACATGCATGCTGTTATTGCTTGTATTCATACTTTTGCAATGCCACATATGCACTGAGCCGCGAATTCTCTGTGAACGTTCGTCGCATATTTTTTCTATATGCTGAAATATGTGCGGCATACCTATTCTTAAAGCTCCTCAAAGCGAAGTGTGGCCTCATTTCTTGAATAACAAGAAGTGTGTATGTTGTTTAGGGCGTCGTCATCAGTCGTCCTTTATAAGCTTCACGAAAAAGCGCCACTGATGTAGTAACTGTTTCTAAAGGTTTGCCTTGAGGAAAAAGAATGAGGAGCTGCTCAAGAATATTCAGAAAAAAAAGAGAACGAAATGTGGCTCTAAAAGCACCGTTATGCATACAGCTGCGGTAAAATTGGCATAAAATAAATCTCAGATGGGTCACTGTACAACTGTTGTATGGCTGCATGTTGTTCTTCCTTTCCATATGCTTGTACATCATGTATTCTAGCATGTATCGACGCAATCAAAAGAAATGTGAACAGCACGGCGCCCGTGTGCTTCACTGTCCACATTCGTTTCCATCGCGCTTTCACCTACGTCACAATCATTCTTGCCTGCATCATGTGCATCTGTAGTGTTCTTTATTAATAACAGATAGGTTACAAGAGCTTGAACATAAATGCTGAGAGTGGAGTGTGTAAGTGCCGTGCAGTTTGCATTTTTTTTATCGCGTTGGTATGCATGCGTACATAGACAAGTGAAAACTGTCACTATTTCTTTCCTAATCAGTTAGAGAACAATGGTATGCTTCCTTCGAAGCTGCAAAAGCCCACGCAATTCGTAGAACGTGTTATTCCACGTAATATCAACACTGAACCACTGTAGCTTCGGCCACGCTGGACCAAATATGGTGGCGGGCTGGACAGTTGCGGCACTTCCCGTTCCAGTGACTTCAACAAAAACCGCTATGTCATGTCATCTGATGACAAGCCTTGGTACTGAGCGAATGAGTTGGACAAGCCCTGGTACTGTGCATGAAGATGGACATCCCCAACACAGTTATGCAAGACTATTTCTAGAAGGCTAATGAATAAAAAATACAAAACTAATACATTACCAATAGTCAAACACAGAACCACTACATTACCAGTAGGCGAATAAAGAACCAATAGGCCAATATAGTTACAATTGGCTAATACAGAACCAACAGCCATATACAGTTCCGATAAATAGATCTGTACACAACCAATAGAACAACAGGTGTTGATAATCCAACAGGTTATTGGTTTTCCACTGGAAATTTTCGCTAGGGCTGGCAATAGATCTGTATACAACTAGTAGATGTTAGATAGATGTCAATAGATAGATAGGAGGGATAGGACAAGTAGATGTTAATAACCCAACAGGTTATTGGTTTTCCACTGGAAATTTTCGCCAAGGCTGGCAATAGATCTGTACACAACTAGTAGATGTCAATAGATAGATAGGATAGATAGGACCAGTAGATGTCAATAACCCAACAGATTATTGGTTTTTCCATTGGGAATTTTTGCTAGGGCTGGCATGCCTTCAAAGCTATTTTGGACGTGGCTGTGGCAATTTGACCGCTTGGGAGACTGAAAAAAGCACGGATTCGTTGTTTTGGACAGCACAATTTTTCAGATGACTTCACGGTGCCTAGGGAGTCTGAAGGATCTGAATTTGACATGCATTTCCATATTTTTGCGTGTTTTTACGGTACCTTTTGGTTGCTGATTCGTGCAAACACTGACAAATCTTCCTGAACTTTGAGAAGGTGCACAGCACAACCAAGGTTAGAGCAGGTGTACCACAAAGCTGAAAGCATTCTCACCTCCATCATGACACAACAGATCTGGTAGATGCATTTTGTGATGGCTTCAGCAGTACCAGAAACGGTCACAGCTCGTTCGGTGGAATTTGGGAGCATCTCACTGGCCACCTGAATGGAAGCACCTGTCACCTGCAAAATTTGTTCAGAAAGGAAGTCAGTGTCTGGCTGCAGCAAAGGTGCAGCAATATTAGTTCATAACTTCGTTATGTACAACAAATAATGAAAAAACAAAAAGCCTGAGAGAATTGCAGCATCATACAAGGTGTTGAAAAAGCAACAGTGATGGCAAGTGTGGCACCTTGCGCAGAAATAATTACTGTACTTAGCCCAGCAGATATTGCACAAATTATGTGCAGTTATGCTCGAGAAATACGCAAACTTACGCTTTGTATGTGGGCTGTTTTGTCAGATAAAGCAATAGTTTCTTACAATGTTGCCCAGCACAACACAAAGAAGAGATGACTGACTCATATGTGGCTCGTGCAGCAACCATGGTAACCTCATCCATCAAAATCTTAGCAGAGCACCAGTTTAGGCAGCATTTCCACACATCAAAGCAAACTTATGCAGGTGATACAATGTTGAAAGGTGTGGCTTTGAATTGTCTGCTAAATTGTCTGGGCCAACCAAGCCTGTGCTTTGGTATGGTGAAGTGAATTTTGCTTTCAGTAATGTGCCGCTGTTGCAGAAAGGCCGGCAATGTGTTTGTGTATTTTAATTGGAAAGGCCTGAACCCGGTGTGGTGCATCATTGTCGCTGATTAACACATGTCAGCATAACTAAATGCTGCATCAGACAACAAAAAGCCATCCCTTCAGGTGTCACTGCACTTGCCCAGTCGCACCTCGTTTACTAAAACGTTCAGCTGCAACAGCTGTCCCGGTGCACCATAGGATGTGGACATTTAAGCGCGTGTACAATAATACTTTGTGGATGAGTCTACATGCATTTGCTAGACTGGGACTGTGCATAGGTACGCATTAAAGCAACTGAATGCATGTGTACCATGATAGTGCCTCATAGGTAAGTGTGCATACACACACATCAAACTGGGTTTGTGCATGGGTGTGTAATAATAATAATGAAACCTGAGTGCCAAAAGATGCCACGTCACATGCACTAGCACTTGGGTATGCTTGCTCATGAGCTGTGCATCAAGGCAACCACAATAAAGTTGTTTCCATTCTATTCCATCAAGGCAACTGCTTTGATCTCTATCCCCTGAATCGAAACACTTTGACTTCTGTTTATGTTTTTTCTATGTACGGCCTTTTAATTCATACTTAGAGCTTCACATCACTCCTATAGTATCAGTGCCGTTTGCCTGAGTATCGTATGTTACACAATGTTCGTCACAAACGTTACTTAAGTGGAACCACTGCCCTTGGCTTGAATTATTTGTCATTACGTAAAGTGGCTGATAAAGCAGTTTTGAAAGACAAAGTCAAATCATGCTACATTGCTGAATTAATTAATTAATTACTTGTTGGTGTTTAACGTCCCAAAACCACAATATGATTATGAGAGATGCCGTAGAGGAGGGCTCTGGAAATTTCGACCACCTGGGGTTATTTAACATACACCTAAATCTAAGTACACGGTCCTCAAGCGTTTTCGCCTCCATCGAAAATACAGCCGCGACGGCCGGGATTCGATCCTGCGACCTTCGGGTCAGCAGTCGAGTACCGTAACTAGACCACCGTGGCGGGTACATGCTACACTGTGTACCAGATGTTACTAGCGACACTGATTATATAAGTATTGTCATTTAGTGCGCGTGTTTTCTTATTAACTCCACATCATACGCCAACATTTTTCCCCCATATTTTTCTTTGGTTTCCTGAATATTATGGCTGTCTTGCCTGATTCTTCGTAACAGGATGCAAGAAATTTTGCCATCAACAACTGCTACATATCCTCAATTATTACACAGACAACTTATTTCACAACTGGCTGATGTATTATCCCATTCAGACCACAACAGAGAGGTAGCCATTCCTAGTTGTAACACTGACTTCTGCCTACACTATTTTACACCAGAAATATGCGTCACGTGGAATCACTTTCGGTGGTCATCTTGGCTGATGCAGCATCATTAAAAATCATGTAACAAATCATCTTTTGAAATCAGCTGAATACTACTGTTTTGTTGAGGTTGTTTAGGCATGTATATTCTTACTCTGGTCGTCCACTTTTTTTAACGTCCTTCTTTTCATTTTGCTTTGTTTTTATACTTATCACTGACTCCTTGCAGCCACGTAGCCCCGCCTTCCGCCATGTGATTGGGCCCTGAGGGTGTGACAACAAGCCAATTGAACAAACAATGTGGTTGGCTCCTGTCGGATAAGGAGCTCGTGTTTTTGGAAAGCGGCAGATGCCGTAGGGGTTAACGATTTTCTGCAAGACAATGCAGGCTTGGGCAAAGTGTGGCAGTTATTTTTATTTTTATCATTTGTATTTTTATCGTTGTATTCTCAACTCGGATGTTCCTACGGAACATTTATCTGTCATTACTTTCCAAATAAATTTTCAGTTGGCAGTATGTGCTTGTCCCTGTCTTTGTAAGTCCCTGTGTACGCACTCATATTTCAAGTATCATGAATCACCAACTCGCCCAGTCGGCCATTCTGACTAGTAAAAAGCATTCATGATGCCATGATGTGACCATCGAGCTAAGTTATGTTGCAGTCAGGTAAGTATGTGTGCGTGAATTAGGGCGACAGACCAGTACCATCCCACCGAAACCAGGACAGAGGAAAGGCAACGCTGACCTCTCTGATTTCCTTAATCTTGGAGCCTCCCTTGCCGATGAGGGAGCCGCACTGGCTTGCTGGGACGATGAGGCGCAGTGTGACCGGCGGCTTGGGCAGGTGGCTTCCATTGCTCTGCAGCTCCTGGAGGGTGGGCCCCACCGTCTGCACGGGAAGGCAGAGCAGAGACAACATCTGCTCGCTCTGTGAAACGTCCACCGCTCCAGCCCCGACCACCCCTGTGAAACAAAGGGGCCAAATGGCCTCCCACTGCCGGGCTCACCTCTTCAAACTTGCGGGCGATGAGCGAGAAGGCCTTCAGGATGGCCTCTGTGGAACCCGTGACAGTGACTATGCGCTCGGGGCACGACCCATCCGAGATGTTGATCTTGGCACCGCTCTGTGTACAGTGAAAGAGCAAGGAAAAAACTTGTGAAGTTTGCACCTGGCTGCACTGTGACTTCATAGCGAAGCCACGTAACAGCAGGAGATCTCTACAATTAGGTGTCAGGCATATTTTGTTACCATGCAATGGTATATGGTCAATGCCCAACAATATTATTTGCTGTTGCATTGGTGTAGTGTGACTTTGTAGTGCTGCCAAGTAACAGCTAGGAAGAACTTCACCTGCTGAACATTCACTAGTACTGGGCAATGGTACATGATAGAGACCTTTGCCTCTACCTTGGAATACAAGCAAAAGCTTAAAATGGACTGGAACTGGCATTGCCTAATTGAAAATTGCCAGCCATGTGTGACAATATGTTTTTAGGGACAAATTTTTTTGACGCAGAGAGGCACGATGCAGAGAGGCACGATGCAGAGATGCATGCTTGGCACAGTGTAATAAAGACCACTGTTCGATTAAAAAAAAAAAAGAAAAAATTACGACGGTCACTTACAATGTCTTGCATATACTGCAATATATCATAGAGGATTCCTTCTTTTTTTTTAAAAATGGCAAGATTTGGTGCACTACACAAGGCAATGGCTAAATCGGAAGACAAATGCATGATAGGTGCCCATTTAACTGAAATGCCTGATTTTTACATCACATGCATCCAATAACCACATAAATGGTGAACTACAAGCTGAGCAACAAAAAAAATAAATTGTGCAACAAAGTTGCGTAACTCACCTCTTCTCTGAACTTTTTTATGTTGTCCCCTTTCTGCAAAGATAAAGGAACATCAAGAAAATATATGACACTGCGTTGCACCTTTTCAAATTACTCAAGATTACGGATATAAAAAAAAATCTGACATGCTCTTACACTAAATACTATAGAATAGAGATCCTCATAGTAACAAAGAAAAATATTTAACTTTAATTAAAATTAGACAGGCAGCATATCCTATGAACTCACACAAGTGTTTGCAAGGCAAATTAGATGACTGCTTTATTAACCAATACAACTTATACATATAAATTGGTACGATGAGCGAGTGTGCTTTGATAAAATTTAGCACTTTGTGAGTAAGTGAAATAACTTTATTTAAGATCCAGCGAATGGAAGGCCCGGGCCTGGGGCCGCCTAGATGGCCACTTGGAGCTGTTGCTCCCGCGTTGACTCCACGGTTCGCTGGACGGCCCAAAGTTGTTCCGTCGGTTCTGAACTGAGCAGCGCAGTCGACCACTGCGCCCGTAGATCCTCCGAGGAGACTGCCATGTGATTTTGATATTTTGGATATCCCCACAACATGTGTTGTAGGGTGGCTCTTGCCGACTTGCATAGCTTGCATGTGTCGCTCGTGTATACCTCAATGTAAAAAGTCTTTAATTGCACGGGATTCGGATAGGCTTCTGTCTGTAATCGCCTCCAAGCAACGGACTCAGCTCTGTTGAGTTTACTGTGAGGCGGTGGTAAAATTCGCCTCCGCATTTGATAGAATTTGGTTATATCGCTAAATGTTGTTAAACGATCTTTTAACACGAAAGTGTTTTATGCCGGGGTCCACCAAGTACATCCGTCACGGATATGACGTTGATAAAAATGGACGCCAACAGGTGAGAAAGAAAAAAACCAAGAAAAACATACCCCGCTGGGAATCGAACCCACGACGTTGCGGCCGCGACGGCAAGCGCCCGACGCTCTACCGACTAAGCCAACTCGAGAGATGCTAGGCACGGCGCGGACGCGCCTTATATCTTTCACACCTTCTCTTTCGCGGCGGGCAGAGCGGGGCGGTGCCGCCGTCTGTGAGAGGTGAAAAGAAGTAATGCTTCACGATCGACACTTACTAGCGCTTACTCCGAGATTGCACGTGATATCGGAGGTCATGGTTAAGCGTCTCGATACCAGAGAGGTAGACTGGCCGCGCTGGCGTCGCCGAGGCACCCTTGACGCAGTTACGTTCTTTGCCTTTGTATTCGTGTTAGCGTGCGTCGGCTCATCGGAGTAGTGCAGCTTCCACGTGCACGAACGTGATTTCTCTGCCGCCGACTGCTTCAATTGCGAGAGCACCGACTAACAAAACTGCTGCAATATGCGTTGCAGATAGGACGCGATTTCGACGGGCGAATGTCGTGCCTTGGTGGAGCGAGAGCAGCGCCTGCGAGACAGAGGTCAGCGGGACGCACGCGTTTGCGACTCAGGCTACGAACCTCTACCTCCCGCGTTGCTGAAGTGCAGTGTGTGTTATGTATGCATGAGCACAGGCGTCGGCTACCCATTACTAGAAAGCGCACACCGTGCCGTTTCTCTCCTTAATTGACGACGCTTTGAAGAAGTGCATACCGGGTACCAATGTTGATTATGAGCTTGTTGATATCATCCTTACGCGCGATTCACGATTCGCTGTGTCCAAATATATGTTCACACCGTCAGCTACCTCAACGGTTTAATCATGATCATGGGCGTTAGTCGTCGCGATAGAGACATGCTGTCAACATGGGTGCATCCACGTCAAACGGTGCTATAGCTGCCAAACACGAATAGACATTGTACAAGCTCTCATATATCATAAGCACTACTTCTGTGAAGACACGTTTCACTTTCGTGTTATACCGATTCCTATGACGGAGGGATCAGCCATGTTTTTTTCTTTCCACATCTCCTCCTCCACGTTCCCCTGACCGATAGAAGTCACTCCTTGCTCAGCTCGGCGAGTAAGACCTCGAGCTTCGCAGTGTGCTACCTCGTTGGTGTTGATTGCGAGAATGTCTGGAGTTGTATGCGCTGGGATGTGAAACAATTATATACATCAACATCAAGATTTCTAAGCCTAATAATCCTAACTCAGTTACTGCTACTAACAGTAGGCATCACTATTTATGTAGAGATCCTTTTCAAATAGATCATTTCTGTGTTACTTAAGTATGTATTGGGTATTGGGTTCCCAGGAAATTGGTGCATGATGGTCACACAGTATAAACATGCTATGAATATAGCCAGCTAATTTACAGCAAAGAATAAAATACTACACAGAAGAAACTAGTTGCTATTAACTTCTCAATTTCATTTTCACTTTGACCTCTGGCATGTAAGATTGCATTAAGACACTAGTACAATGTTAAAGAACTTGGTAGCTCTATAAAAACTACATCTGTGTTTGTTTTCGTATGCACAACAAAAGTGAAGGCCACACTTACTTTTCCTATGATGCTCCCCACTTCCTGCAAATAAAAGAAAAAACAAAACAAAAAGCATGAGAATGACGTCACAAACGTAAAAAAAATGTTCAAACATCAACTGCAATTTGTACAAATGTCTTCCAGATGCACAGAATAACCTAATTCAAAACATGATTGCTCGAACCCCAGTTGTGGATATTCTCGAGTAGATCTTGCCCTTTCAGCATTGGTTTGGCACATGGAAATAATAATACACAGCTTCGAATCACTATACTGCTTTGCCTTGCAAAATAAAACATCAGCATTTTCGCTGAGCCTTAAATATACTAGCACAGAACAGGATTAAAAAAAAAATGCCATATGAATGCACTATTAACACCTAATCATATAGTTATATATGTATTTCTTTCACACTGCATTACTGACTAACCATTGGTACTATTATGAGTATAGTGGCTGGAAACATTAAGACTCTGCATGAAGGGCCTAAGATTGTCACTCACGTTTCCTTTTGCAAGAATAAATTAGTGATGAACCACGACCCTTACCTAGGGACATGGCAGATACAACAGGGAACTGTCATGCATGTTCATTTCTATGTTTAGACTAATATAAGATACTGAAGAGGCCAGTCTACATGTCCATACTGTTTAATTAAGCTCATAATTTATGCAGTCAGACACCTTTATAACAAGGCACCTGGAACCGAAAGAATTCTTCAACATAAAGGTCACTTCACCATAAAGCTTGTACACAATACCATTTGCTGATCATCACATACATGTGTGCATGAGATACTGTGGAGTCCTGACCTGCTATTGTGATCCCTGTTGTTCTTACCGTCAGTTCCTATGTGCAATCATGGACAAATGAAACTTGGACAAGAAATGACAAAGCAGAATAGGTTTTGTGAGTAATAACTTGAGAGCACTACCTCAGACAGCTATTAAGGCTGTTGCCAAAGGTGGTTTAGGTCTGAAGTTAAGCATGCAAGCCAAAATCATGCTGGTATTATGAGCACTAGTGCATGAAGAACGCATTTAGTTCTGACCTGTTCATATTTCGATTGTCCGTGATTGAACCCTCATTATAAAGGGACAAATACCTTATCAAGATGCCTAAATTAGTGTCACAAGCATGGATGAATGAAGAGTTAAGCAGGAAAAAGAGCTCAAGGCACTAGAAATGCACCTTATTAACAAGAACGTTTGGGCTAGTTAGTACTCCATTGCGTAAGACATTAACACTTTGTCCTTCATTTATTATTTTTTTTCCGCACTGTTAATGCCTTGTGCAATGCCTAAATTCCTTCTTTTGACACATCAGTGAAGTAGCCTTCGATACAGGGATCTTCACAGTACACAGAAATAGAGCAATGCAATAGGACTTGCAGAGTCCTTCATTGTGCAGGTTATCCCAATGTCATTTATACTGAAAAGTGTTTGTTGTTGAGGCATTTGAGTGCATTCTGAATAGCTGACATTTCTTTTGGCAGTTTCGCCACTCTACATTAGCCTAAGGTTGCAGAAACCCATTCAGTTAGTACTTAGCCAAACTAGCATGTATCTGCAATACACCTGTTCAGATTTGAAGCACCACATGTGTCCATGAAAGAAAAACCACTCGAGACTTCAGAAGGCAAACTAGAACAAATACTTGTTCATTTCAAGCACAATCTCCACATATGGACGAGAAAGAAAAATAGAACTTTGTTCGCAATGCTTGTCATATAGTATTCTTGCGAAGCAGAGCTGGCGCAACTAAGGCACACTGGGCTTTGGTTGAGAATTCAGACCCACGGGGACGGTTTCCCATAACCAGACTACCCATTTGCAGACACAGTCCCGTACTAGTACTGCGCTCGAGCGGCGCCAGAATTTCATCCATTGCAGACAGAAAGCAATAAAAGGGATAAAGCCCAGCAGCACAAAGGGGGCAGCGAATATAGTACATGCTGCGAAGGCGAATGATAAAAAGGGAGAGAGGGGAAAAAAGGGCACGTGGAGCAGCGAGGAGGGGCATCTTATCAAGCATGCCTGAACGGCTCTGCCGGGGCGGCCGTACAAGAGCTCATTTCCTCAGGCCCGCTCGTGCGTGCGCACGCACGCACGCACGCACGCACACGCGCCTACTACCGAGCAGACAGGCACGGCAGGCGCCAAGAGAGCGCGGCGCGTGGTCGAGAGCACGCCAGCGAGTTGGCCGACTGGGAAAAAAAGAGCCCGCCGGTGGCGGCTCTGAGGCACGCTCGCCCATTTCCGCCTTTGTTCCCGCAGGAACAAAAGGAAACGGGGGAAGCGGATCCAAAGGGGAAGGAGGCAACGCCAAGGCTTCAAAACCTAGCTGCGAGGGAGGCACGCGGGAGAAGAAGCCGGGAACGACGCGGCGCTCGGGCGCTTTACGGCGAGCCACGGAGGCTTATCTGGCGGGGGCAAGCCGCGCGTCAAAGGGCGTTGCACAAGGCGGTAAACACGTGCCGGTGGCTATAATGCAACAGCAGCAGCACCGCGGATCTTGAACGATGTGGCCGGCAAGAAAGAACCCGAGAAAGATTCCCAGCCGCAGGCACGACGACGACTTGCACAGCGACTCCGTCGAAGGAAGGAAGGCCGCACCACCCGACGTGTCGCGAGGCGGGCACGGTTGAAGAAAGTGAGGGAGGAGGAGGAGACCGAAGGGGGATAAGGTAGAGGAGGAGAAGCGGCGAGGCGAGGAGGGCCTGACAGCCGGCAAAGCAAATTGTCGTACACCGGCGGACTAAAATAGCGCCCGGGACGCGAGAGGAGGACGGAAGGTCGTGATACGCGGGCACACAAAGGGGCAGCACTGTTGGACGAAAGGCGAGCGGCGGTGCGCTTCTCTCATCTCGCTAAAAGCGTGCAGCGCCGAGCGCTCCCTGCCCCGCAGCCGATCAGCGAAGATGTTTGCAAAGATTCTCGCGTGCGCTTAGCAGCGGTCTCGATGAGATTCGGGAGGTGCCGCTGAATATGGCCTCCTGGCGAAGACACTTTATTCTGACAACTAGCACGACGATGCTGAAGGATGTAAAAGAAGTGCCACAGAAAGCTTTTACAGCCAGAGACATCCCGTTTGAAACCGAGAGGCAGAAAAATGCGGGAAGCAGTAGCTCTCCTTACGTCATGCTCATCAAAATAAGTTGAGCACAGATCTAAAGCAGAAAACAAGCACGCGAGAACACGGGCGATAGCTAATCGTGAAGCGCTGTGTAGGAACGAACAGCCCCACATCCACATCATGCCCAATGGGCTTGACGATAGGAAGAGCCTCAGCAGCAATGCGCGGTTTTAATGAGACACAGTTTGTGCGCAAGCAAGAAAGAGGGCAGGAGAGGGTGAGACTAGGTCCTAGGCCCCCTGCATAAAACAATACAACGGGCAGCGAAGAAGAGGGGCAGCGAGATATAGGAAAGGAAAGGTGCAAGGCGACCCGAGAAGGGTAAATAAAGATCCCGCGCGGGAGAGAAAAGAAGAAGAAGAAAGGAGGCGTAACGTAAGACCTCGCGGGGGCGAGTAAGAAAGACAAAAGGCTGCTCAGAAAAGCAAACAGCGAGGCCGACGTCACAAAGTTGCATATTCGGCAGAAGGGGGCTGCTGCAGGGAGAGATAGTTCGGCAAACAGGAAATAGCCTCGCTGCCCGGCGAAAGTACGGATTTATTTATAACGTACCGAGCATGTGCGCACCGACTCAGCGCGCGGGTCAGAAATAAATGATCGTGAATGACTCAAGACCCGGCGCCTTCGCAGGCAATGGCCGACTACAAGTCTAGAATTCCAAGGGTAGATATTTGGCCTTGTTGGGTGGACATATTCACATTGTAAAGCGCGCCGAGTGCTCGGTTGTATACGCACGCACCAAGATGAAATAACGCTGTTGATTGCTGAATCGGCTACCATACAGAAGTTAGGCCAAGATTGCGTCAGCGCACCACCATTGTCACTTGTCCAGAAAAGAATTACCATTCCTTGATGCCTCCACATTTACGAATGACTGAGTGATCACAAGTTTTCATGAATGCATGCTTGACCCGGCTTCCAATAAATCATTGTTGAAAGATGGCGCTTGTGTGTGTGTGTGTTACTCCCTGTCACGTCCTCGTAATTTCAGCTCCGCGCTTTACAATATGAATAGAATTCCAATTTGAGCGTGTAATGGCGCAGCAATGGCGAGCCGGTGTACCAACGCAGCGTCAATTTTCAGAATTGTCGTAATATGAAAGAAAACACGAAACGCTCCCTTGCGTAGGATTTGTAAATGGCATGTTAGGCCCCGAAATCCCTAGCGCATTTTACTTAAACGTCAAACAAACCCACTGTCCAAAAACTCGGAAAAAGGGAAAGTTAACTCATTTGTCCAAGCAGTGCCCGTCCACAGTGGCTTACTTAGAACACGTATGGAATGGCAAAATTGTCGTTAATGTGCTACAGAATGTCCAATAAGGTTCTCCAAGACTTATGTTCCCGTTTGTTTGCCCTATAGCAAAATACCGTCAAGCACCATCAACACACGAACTCCCCTGTAAAGGATGCATTACGCAATGCACTTAAGTGTGACGACAAAGCAAAAAAAAGAAAAAAAAATGAAGAAAAATGCCAGTAATGCACCACCAACGCACGAACTTTTCTTTAAAGGGTGCATCACGCTATGCACTGAAGTGTGATGACAAAGCAAAAAAAAAAAAAAAAAAGCGAAATATCGAAAAGCACCACTAACACGCAAACTTCCCTGTAAAGGGTGCATCACGCAATGCATCCAAGTATGACAACAAAGCAAAGGTCAAAGCATAAACACACGGTAGTTGTACATACTAGTAGCTTCAGAACTTGTCATTTCGAACATTTATACGGCCAGATCCCTCCTATTTCACTCTCCACATCTCCTCCCACCCCCACACTTCCGGCTTCCTATATGCTCTTCCTTCGCGGTTGAAGAAACGGAAGTTGTCTCGACGTGCATAAGTGCACATCATGCAAACCAGTCCCCTCCAACCTTGCGACGGAGAGTTAGAAAAACAGAGCGGTTTGTGGGCGTCACGAATCCGCTATCGCTTAGATTCTCCTTTTACACCTTTAATTTTGTTTAGTATTTTCATTTCTAAATATTCTTGCCACTCGGCATACGCTTCCCTACATGCGAACAGCCTTCTCAAAACTGTCCCTCGCCTTGATTCATTAAGACAATATAACATAACGGGCAGTGACAGATCACAAATTATTTCGCGTGAAAAAGACCCAAATCGGGCACGTCGGCGAGTACAATCATCCCTACGGACGCATTTAGGCTAGCTCTTCGCACCACTTAACGACTTCCGCCGGAAACCCCTTCTGCTTTTCGTCGAAATAGTCGACGGTGACAAAGGTGGCGCCACCTGTACAGTCGCCGCCGGATTTTCCTGCCAAAGGCACAAAACAGCGCCAAACGCCAGCAGGAGGAGGAAGGAATAAGGAACGCCGCAGGAGTGCCCTTTCTCCTCCATCCTTCCTTTTTACCAAGCTCCGTCGCGCGGCGCGTTGATCTTGAAAGGAAGGCCCGAGACCATTGGTAATTAACGGGGGAGGGGGGGGGGTCGCACGCGCGCCTCATTAATTCACCCACTTAAGAGAATCGCCGTGCGCGGCGTCAGCGACTCTGGTTGCCGCCTCGCCGGCGGCGCCTTCTTAGCGCACGCACGGCAGGCAGCGATTCTTGGGGCGGTGCCGTCTCGTCGCTTTTCCGTCGGCAAACACGGGCGGCGGCTCCGGAGAATGGCGGTCGGCGAGGCGCACCTTCCGAAGGAATGGAGACGGGGAGGGGAGGGGGGGGGTGCAGAAAGTGCGCCGGGCAGCGCCCGATTTCTGGCCGTAATGACGACGCGTGCGAAACGACACCCCTTACCCTCCGCCCGGGCAGCGATACAGTCCCCTCCCCATCCGCTCCTTTTTCTTCCTTTCGCTAGGCTCGGGCAAACAAACGCACCGGCGAGAAAGTGTACCGATGCAAACGCGCTACTACCGGAGGAACGGTATCGAGAGAAGCGCCCTGCCGGCGCACGGAGCTGCGAGGTAGAAGAAAGCCTCACACCCGCTTATATAGATGGGCCTGCCAGTCTTAGCGCGGCTGCTGCATTTCGGCGAGCGGGTTGCCTGATAATAATATTAATTTCTGGTATTTTACTAGCCAAAACGCCGATATGATTACGAGGAACGCCGCAGTGGAGAACTCCGGAAATTTCGACTACGTGGGGTTCCTAAACGTGCACTGATATCGCACAGTACACGGGAATCTATCATTTCGCCTCCTTTGAAATGCGACCGCTGCGGCCGGGATCGAACCCGCGACTTTCGGGTTAGCAGCCCAGCACCGTAACCACTGTAAAACCGCGGTGGACAGCGGGAAGCTTCATGCCGTCCGAGTTACATACGTGCGGCGGCCGAATCGGGAAACTCAAGAGAGAATGGAACGTCGAGCAAGCAGCTTTCACGGAACGGCGAGGTTTATTAAAGGTCAACCAAATCGACAAAAAAACGCATCCTGACGGACGGTTCGAGCTCACCTTTATAGAAAAAAGGAGTTATCAGGCTTAAGCGGCTGTGTTTACCGGGTGCACTGCCTTGGATTTCAGAGCGACGCTCTCCTTGTGCCGGGAGTTCGGTTGAACGAGGTTACGCAATTACATCTTTTCTTGCACTGACAAACGCGGAAGACCGAGTAGTGACATGTAACACGATTCGGTTCATCATGGCGAAAAGTCGCTGGGTGTTCTGTACGTGACGACGCTAAAGTCTGAACAAACACGTTTTATTTTTAAACACAGAACGCATAAACCGGCTCATTCCTACGACGCGAGGGCGGCGCAACGGTCGTAAATCAAATGTCCACTCGGAGAAGAGACACAGGAGGCCGCGGAAAGATCCGAGCGGTGGTATCCAAACCTTCAAAACGGCCACCGTAAGGGCTCACCGCACACCGCAGTAAAGAGAGAGACGGCGGGCGAAGAAGTAGGATACTAAATAAACGAAAAGGCATCGCGCGCCGCCTCTCCTGTCGCGTCCAACGAGGAGAGCAGCCATTCGTTTTCATTCCGGGTTAACAAGATGGCGTGCGAAGTGGCGCGGGCGACAGATAAACGAATCCCGCGACCAGTCCGCGCGCCCAAGATCCGCTGGTTCAGGCTAATAACGGCGCGAGCACGGGGAACCGCTGCCAGCGGTCCTCTTGGCCTCCTCGGGGGACGTATACCGCTCCCCGGGCGCACGCGGCAGCGCGACGGCTCTGCAGAACGAAACGTGTCGAGACATCTCTTGGAAGCGAAGAGCAAAGCAGTGCGCGCAACGAGAGCTAAGACCGTTGCTCCGACTCAAAGTCGTTTCTCTCTTGATGCTGTCCTTGTTGCCGCGGCTTCACACACCGCCGAGGCAAATGGAAGATAGGGAGGAGGGGGCTTGTGTAACAACTGTGGCACTATATAGGTCCCGATACTCGGTCTTTCCTCTGCAATGTCATTGCCGCGTGGGAGTGAGTGTCGTCGGTATGGAGGGGCGGGGGGGGGGGTGCAGAAAGCAATCCGGAAGAGCTCATTCCGAGCCGACAACGAGTTTAAGAATGGCTCCCGCGAGGGAAAACAGTCGTTCTATTTGTCGCCGGCAACGGGTGTGGAGTGTACGGGGAGGCGTCGCCTCACTTCTCGTGGCGCGACGGCGGCTCCAGTATATATAAGCGAGCCACGCAGCGGTATAGCTTGAGAGAAAGGGAGAAAGAAATGAAGTCTCGGCAGAAGAAGAAGAAGAAAAGTCGTTGAATAGAGGGGACGCGCTATGAAGAAACTCGCGACGCTAGTGCGAGAATTCCTTCGTTTGTTTCCTTCGCGCGGCGCAGTCCTTTTTTTTTTTCCCCCTCTTTCGCTATTTTCCCACTTTCCCTCTTTCCGATCACTGTTTGTCACTAGCTGGCCCTCTTGTATTCTCTCACCTTCTTACTTCCTTCCTCACTCTCGTTCTCACTTTCTGTCTTTTTTTTTCTCCCGTGCACTTATTTGTCGTCGCCTCCTGGTGCCGCCACACAGTTTAATTTTCTTTTTCTCTTCCATTTATACAATTTTTCTTTTTCTCGGGAGGCGTTTCGCGCGCCAGGCCTCGGGGCACGTTTTGCCTTCTGCACGGCGCGCGCGAGCGTGCGCAGCTTGAGCAACGTTGAGGTGTATCTCTGTCGCTTTGAATGTTCGCCTGGGGACGTCATTTTCCGCCGAGTTGTCCCTGAAGTGGCAGCAGGCTAGCTCGGCGTTCTCCAGTAGCCTCCCTCTCCTTCAAAGCCCGAACACTTCTTCTTTAGACTTAAAACGCTTCTTTTTCTTTTTTTTTTTCCTCCCTCGAGAAAACGGGTCCCGCTGTTCTAGCTCCGGGCCCTTCCACTTCTATTTCGCGATCGCGTCGACAGGCGAGTCACAAAGAAAACGAACCTGGAGGACAGGGAACGAGTGAGAGAGAAATAAAAACGAAAAAAAAAAGAGGAAAAAGATAGGAGAGCAAGAGGAGAATCGAGGTGAAAAGAAAAGAGTTGAGAAGAGGGGGGGGGGGGCGAAAGAAATAAACGACCAGCCGGTGAGCTCGTGCGCAGCCGCCGCGGGGATGAAGCAACGTGTGGCGGTCGGCCCGGTGCACTACGTGTAATTGCACCGGCTAGCCGCCGCTCGAAGCTGTACAGTACTCCCGGCCCGGAGGAGATAGCGCGCAGAGAAACGGCGGCTTAGCCTTTCTCTATTTTTTTTTATCTCTTCCTTCTTTACAGGGACACTCATCGCACCTCTTTTGTTCTAGTAGGCTTCGCAGACCGCGTTCCGCGGGTCGTACGTGCGTGCGTGCGTGCTCACTCGCTCGCGTGGCTTCGAGTTTTTAAGAGAGCAGCGGGAAGCCCCGCTCGCACAAAGGAAGCGCGCGCACTACGTGAAGCACCGTCTTTCTTAACGCCTTGCGTACACACCGCCACGCCGTCCAGGTAACGCCTCCTCGGAATACCGCGGCCTATCTGGGCTCTATACATCTACCTGGCCTTCCCTTCAGCACCGCGTGTTCTTCTTTCAGGCGCAAAGAGGCAGCCTGAGACAGGGGACCGGCGGTCCCTAATGGCTCTCGCCGGCAAAAGGCGTTTAGAAGTTGGCACAGTTTCTAACCGCGCATCGGAATACATTTAGGTGGGAGGCCTGGACGCGCCGGGGATTTCAGAAGCGTAGTTGCGCCAGGCGAATAATGAAGGGGAGCTATTATGCCTGCGGGTACAAAATGGCGCGGATAATTACACGAACGAACGCAAACGGCATTACGCCTCCCGCCGCTGTCAATTTTGATATCTACCGTGGCGCGTAACAGGTATGAGCGCACGGTCTAAGGTCTACTGCAACTTACGTGCTCTGACACAGGGCCAAAGCGAAGCACATCTTCAGAGCACTACAGTATAATGGGGTCATCCAGAAAATGCACGCCATGGACGAGGTCGGTCAACGGTGTTAATCGCGCGTAGTCAGGGCCGGTTAACGCGCTCTGGCGTCACCTAGCCGCGCGTTAACACTTCGCCTAACAAAAGTCGATATCCACCATTCCCAAGTGGAAATCACCCACTACATGGTTAGATGCCTTTAGAATCATGCTAAGTATTTGAGTCGGCGAAAATGTCGAAATCGAACTTCTAAATATCTCACGCACTGCTATATCAGACAAGAAGAGTAATCGCAGTAAATGTGCAGAACATCACGAGTGTGATTATCAATGAAACACACACACACACACACACACACACACACACACACACACACACACACACACACACACACACACACACACACACACACACACACACACACACACACACACACACGCGCGCGCGCGCGCGCGCGCGCGCGTACTACGAGGCTAAGAAATCCTTGAAGATGGGGCGAGTTGGTAATGTTTACTTTTGTAAAAGTGCGACTTAAAACAGTCAGAAAGGGACTGTATTTTGTGCAGTCCTTTAACGTGATTATTATTATTATTATTATTATTATTATTATTATTATTACATGTCTTAAGGAGCCCACCGCCAATCATTGTAGAATTTAAGATTACAGCTAGCAGAGCAGGAAACACGGCCTTTCTTTACTGCAGGAAGTGACCAGCGATAGAGTATTAAAAAACATAAAAAAGACGCAGAACGAAAAAAAAAAAGAAAGAGAGAACACCTTCAACGACGCGTCCCGGCTTAGAGCGGAGCCAGGGAGCAAACTAAAGAACGAGAGAGACAGGTGTCAGACTCGAAGGGCAGCAGCGGCGCGGAAGCAGCGAGAGAAGCGCCAAACGATCGAGACGCCACGGGGATCAGGTGTGTTTTATAACAGCCAATTGCGATTTGCCGCAGCTTAACGGCCCACAGGCACGCGCGGGTCTCCCGTGGAACGACTCCTCCGAGTTCTTCCGCCGCCTGATCCGAGCCCTTTCTTTCTCTATAAAGCTTCTTTTTTTTGTTTCTTTTTTCTTTCCTCCCAGCAAGGTTCGGAGCAAATGAGAACTGCCCACTTAATTGACTGATGGCGGTGCCCTGCACACCCTTAGACACTATCCACCTCCCGCTTCCCCTCTCGCTCACCCTGCATTTGCGCTGACGCCTCCGTGCTTCGATGGAAAGCCATCTTCACAGAAAATCGGCAAAAGCGGGAGAGCGACCGCGCGGCTACACAGATGGTGTGAGGAGAGAGAGAGGAGACGCCTGGCAGAAAGCAAGTGGGAGGGGCTTTCGCGAAGCTTAGGGACTACACAAGGTAAGCAGTGTCTGCCGGACTTTGGAAACTGCCGCCGTGCTTCGCCGAAGAAGCGCAACGAGCTCTTCGATTTGCCATTGATCTTGCTTCGAGGTCTCGCGCCACCTTCGCCCACTTTCTCTCGCGCTTGCAGCTATGGCGACGGGGCAATGCTGCGTTCTTTTAGTGTGGACGGGAGTGGAAGCCTCGTTGTACAGCAGGCGCCTCTCTCTTGGTCCCCCGAAGGACGCCGCGTCCTCTAGGCGATTCGTCCGCCTCCAAGCTTCGATCGCGAAAGCGGAGGAATGACTGGCTTCAGGAATATCTGCCATCACGCTCAGAGATATCATAATTAGACATAAATGCAACGGAAGCCGATACAAAACACGAGGTTCGCGGCTAGATGGACACCTGAGGTTATCAACAGTGGTCGAATAAGGAAGGTCGATCCGACGTTTGGACGCGAGGGCCGGTGTTAATATCGTAAGGGCGAGCAGTCGTTGCCCTGATGAAAATGAGTCTCCCTGTCGAAACGGTGGCACCTGCATTACACGTCCTTCTTCATTTAACCACTGTAGATGACATCTTCATGAGCCGCGCGATTCAATTTCGCACAAAACTTGGGTTCGTTTAATAGCCCATAAGCGTAAGAGAGAATGGCTAACGAGATGCAAATGAAGCCATTTTTATGTAATAAACGAACGTTTATACAGCACAGATTGTGCCAGGAGGATGGCGGGAGATGATGCGCACTGGTCAAATTCGAGACTAGAACTCGATACCTAAAAAAGAACACACACGCTGTCGCAACCTCTAAATGAAACTCGACTCTTCTGATAAACAAAGTTCGCTCTCTTTTTTCGAGTGTTTACACCTACATTTTATGTGAGTCATTGCCCCGTGCTTCACAGTAGGAATGCTTCATAGCACACCAGCGTGTGGTGTATATCTCCCAACCAGCCTCTCCACTTGCAAAAAAAAAGAAAAAAAAAAGACGGTCAGCGTCTTGAAAACGGCAAGAGCTGCATTAGTAAATGGGTTGCCGGCAAGGGCTGCATTAATAAATGGCACGGGAGCAGCGCCCCACCTTTCCTAAGATGAACGAACTAGCGCAAACGCCGCGCCCTTTAGCAATAACTTGAATATCACAAGTATCTAGAAGGGCGAACTAAAATGAACAGCTTCGAAGCGCACGGGATGGAACCTATTCACCTGAGTGATTCAGGGCTGTGTTTAAGCAGTAAATTCCTGGTTTAACTTCCAGAGCCGCGTAAGTGCGAAGCGCCTTCGCCAGAGCCTTTCGCAACTTTCAGACGAATGAAATAGCGAAGCGAGGAAATGGTTTATCAACGAATGAAGCGACAAATAAAACGAGCAAACGCCTTGCGCGAGTTGCGCAACCGACTGGCTGCTAATAATTCAGTACAGGAAGGCTAAAAACAAGAAGCGTAAAAGGCTCGGAGAGCAATCCATTTCAATCTCATCCTCTGCAAAAAAGAGAGAAAGAGAAAGAGAGGTACCGTGTGCAAAAAAAAAAATGAAATCCTTGGTCAGATAAGAAAGAACGGACAGGCGCAGGAACGAACACAATCATCGACATAGGCAAGCAACCGATGGACGAAAACCAAATTAAACCTTCCATAACCACGCTGCGTGTCGGAACGCGCGGATATGTCGAAAGAAAAGGCGGGTGTCTACACAGAGAGGCGGGAACGGAGAGAGAGTAAAGAAAAGCAAAAAGAAAAGAACCCGATGTGAACGGCAGACATTGCCGGGTTCAAAATGCCAGACGCATCCCTAGCTCCCTCGATTAGACCAGGCAAGTACTGCAGGGCTCGCCCGAAGAGGCGAAAAATCGACGCACGAATTCCGCGCCTGCAGATTGGCCCCACGCGCGTACACAGTCGAGAGTATGGGCGTGATCGCATGACGGCTCGGAGCACGGCGATGCGGGGGCTTCACTGCCAGAGGGACAGGCGCACAGGGACGACCACTAACGAGCCACATGCTGCAAGGAACAGCGGGAGAGAGAGAGAGAGAGAGAGAGGGGGGGGGGGGGCAGGGGCTATATATATATTGACGGACGCCGCATGCCCGCGGCAAACCGTTTGAGTCCAAGAGTAAGCGCAGGAGGCCGAGTGATAGGAGAAGCTCTGGGCACGGCGAGAGTGCGAATTGACCAACAGAAGCCGGGTGTCTCGTTTAGAGGCAAATCGCGCGGGGCGGCGGAAACCGCCTATTTGTATTGGCATCGAAAGACCGCAGCTCAGAGCCCGCGAGGAGAAATTTCATCACTCCGTTCTATAGAAGCGTTCCTCCTCGCGCGCATACGCCAACAGTGTTTCGAAAGAGACCGCGAATTTAGCGCGAAAAAAAAAAAAAAAAGAAGAGAGGAAGGGAGGGCGTGATGGGACAGTGATCCGTCTTCGTAAGAGGGAGGAAAGTTCTATATAACCTGCCGCGTTGCCATCGCCACCATTCCGACGATAAGGCAACGCGCGATTTGAAAATCGATGCCTCATAACGACGCTATATATTGGCTTGCCGCGAGCATTTTCCTGAAAAAAGAAGAGGAAAAAAAAAACAATCTGCTTACATATAGCAGCTAAAAGAGAAGCGCTTGCCACGCTGCTAGAGGATTGAATTTAAACACGGTTGCCAAACATCCTGAATTTTATTTCGTGAACGTCCCACATAATTAGGAAAAAAATCTCGACCACGTGCCTTGTTAGGATATACCTCTTACTCCCATTTTAGGTTCCGTGAGGCAAAGAACCACATTTCCACCAGCAAGCACGACTGCGTCACAAGCACGTTGAACAATGTGCATGGTTTTGGAACTGTGCCAATGACGCCTCACATTTCCAATGACACGTTTCCTTCTGTCTACATGGGAGACGCTGCAGCAAAATTGAGCACTCATGGTCTGTCCGGCACACCGGAGAATCGAGTGAACGCGGAGACTAAAATGAAAGAGGAATTCCACCTCATCTGATACGAACTGAAAGACCGCAAGCAAGGATCGAGACGCAGTACTGGAGGAAATAAATCTCCTCCATGCACCCCGACTTTATCGAAGGCTAAGTAAGCACTAGACGGCATCTTTGCATTGTTGCTGCGGCAAAGTGCGTGGGGGTTTATGAAGAGATTTAGCAAAACAATAAGGAACGAAAGCTTGATGCCTAATTCACGGGTTATATGCCTCGTATACGCGCACGCACATACGCACGTGTTTATGTAGACACATAGATAACACATGTGCGCCTGCTTCATAGAAAGTCCGAAAATGACTTGGAACATCGCAAGAGAAGGCCAATATGTTCATACAGTCAGCACCGCATAGAGAGCTTCCACCTTGTATAAGCGTTTTATCATAATCTGGGATTTAAAGTGTCGTGATGTGATTATGAGGCACGCCGTTATACGCCACGGTGTGCGACCGCGTATAAATTTTCATCCCCTGAGGATTCGCTGACGAACGCCTAAATCATAACTAAGCAAACATCCTTGCGTAGCGCTTTACTTAAAACTCCGGTTCCGAAAATTGCCGCTCGAGTCCTGTTTTCGCCCGGAGTTATACAGTCTTTCACATAGCTCGAGAGATCCCATGGTGACCACACTTCTCTTCGTTGCTCGGCACTTGCAAGTTGCGCATAATCATTGCAGAGACAAGAATTACTGTTACACGTCATCGAACATGAGGTTAACAAGTGAGGAGGCCAAAGAGCCAGCCAAGACGTTGCTGCCCAGGCATGTGCGGCAATGCGGTACAAGTAGAAAGTGTTGCGCATTCACCCACCACGCGAAATCGTGGGTCTACACTTAGCAGCCCTTCCTATGCGGCAGCAAGCAATAGTTAAGATAAATAAGCCAGCGCTTCGCGCGCGTAAATATTCATTAAACGGTCTGGTAACTAACATCGGCGCAGACAGCCAAAGCGGAACGTTAGCTTAACAAAAAAAAATAAAGTAGAAAGGACAAGTAATAAGGATAAAAGGAAACGTTGGACGTTCGTTTTTTTCGCTGTGTCCTTGAAACGGCGTCTCAACTATTTTCAACTTAGCTTAGATGGACGTTTAGCTCATGGATTCTATCTAAATACATACGAGAATAAAGCGATCCCTCTTTTATTTTCGGCAACCCCTGTACCGAATTTGATGAGGTTACACACGCACGCACGCACGCACGCACGCGCACACCACACACACACACACACACACACACACACACACACACCACACACACACACACACACACACACACACACACACACACACCACACACACACACACACACACACCACACAGAATTAAGCGAGTATACGAATCAACCTTTTAGTAGGGTAACATTAGTTTATAAGAGTTGATTAAGTATAAAATTCTCAGAATCTAAAAAAAAAAACACACCGCGAAGTTTACAACTCTACACAGTTAATTACACAGCCTTATTGAAATGTACTGCTGATATGGACGCTGCCTACAGAACTGATACCTCTGTGTTTGATGTCTAGTGTTAATATTTCGTACAATTCGTTCACCTGTCATTTATTACCAATTTCCGCCTCCCTTCTCTCTCTCCCCCTCCCCCCTTTTATTGTATGGTATTGCAGGCCCTTACCGAAACTCTGCTTCCTGGAATCACTGGAATTCCTTTCTCTCTCAAATGCAACACGCTCCTAGCGCGGTTGCCTCATGAAATCATTGCTGCGTTCTTAAATCCACTTAAAAGGGGCAACGTCGGAGTCGGCGCCTAGTTACAGTGTTTCCCCTTAACCAACCTAACCGACAACGTATACGCGTCCTTCAATAACGCGGGTCGTCAAGAGTGAAGCGCGCTCAGACTGCGAAGAAGAAACTCGCTTCCAAGGCTAAAGATACGCCGACAACCGGGCTGCCGTATACAATGTAACGGATTTCTGAGCACACTAATGCTACATAGCAAATTCACGAGCGAAAGTGTCTTCCCATATATCAACGCGGTTGCGTGTCGCGGCAACAAGCGTGGCGCACATTGCACTATGTTGCTTACTTTCACTCGCGCCGTTAAAAAGCACAGCGAGACGCAAGCAGGCTCCATCACGCGCCCGCTCAATCCGTCTCACTTTAACACCGGCGTTCATCTTTCTAAACACACGCAGCGAGAGAAAGATACCGTACGCGTGCGCGCATTAGTGCACTTTGACTAAAAGCGCTGCCCCGGAAAAAACAAAAACACTTTGCTGGTTAAAAAATGAATGGAAATGATAGGAACGACGCCAAGTATGGGATCGGAAGCGAGATGTACGAGTATGATGAAACGATGATAAACGATAACCGTAATAATTTTTTTAAAGGGAAGTGCAGTTTGGCAGCTCACGCAATGCGCGGAGCGGGCAACAGATTCGTGACGCCTGTTGACTAACAGCAACGCAGAAGACTGCAGTGGATGATTCGTGGAATGTTTAGATTCAGAAATCCGCAGGAAAGCTGGGCAGACGCACGAGAAGGGATAGTTGGGATGTCTCTGACAATATATCCACCCTAAAGTTGGTTTAAAATAGGTGCGCGCTGATTGTGACTTATGATCTATAGAAGTGTGAACGCGGTCGCTATTGATATTTATCATTGTGCAGGCATAGCACGGAACTTCACCCAGGAGAGACAAAGAGGGGACAATTAAGCCACAGGCGGTTGTGGCTTTGTCCTCTTTCTGCCTGTCCTTGGAGGAGTTTCGCGCAACTTACAATGACGGATAACTACCAACCAGACCGATCAAATCGTCTGTTAAGTTATTGCTATTGACGCTGTTGTACTTGAATAGCGAACGGTACAAACACAAAATACAAGGTTCTTGCTAATGCCTTTCAGCATGCCAGTTCTTTCAGCGTAATGGGAACGTCGTCTAACTGCTACAAATACCGATGCAGAGGCATTATGTAATGCCGCAAACAAATTCAAATGTGGCTCTTCAGTTAGTTCAGCGAAGGAGCCCACGTATGCACTACGCGGAGGTCAAACTATACCGTGAAGCAAACGTGAGCGGTTTGGCAATCGCAATACGTGGCATGCACGCAAAAGTTATAGGAAGGTGCCGACGACGCAGCGCTATATCGACGTATCTTGCTTGATTTTTTACCGCGTGATACAGTCCCAGTTGTGACACTACGCCGCTATCATGGATTGTCGTGACGAGTATGGACCAGGCTTTCATCGCTTGTGGGGGGACCGCCATGTTCGGCCGGAGGCTGCGGGCCAGATGGAGCGAACGACCACAACAGCATTCAGCCTGTCCTTGACTGCATGCTTACCGAGAGTGTCTGCTCGCCATTGGCTTTGACGCAAGCAAACCCGCAGCGATTGTGCTGACCCCGCCGAAAGGTAACTGGGATAACGGTTATGCGTACTTGCTCTAAACGCGGGTGCGCGAGCAAAATAATGTGGGCCCGTATTCACAAAAACATCTTACGATAAAAATTTTAGTAAAAGAATATTTCAGCCAATCACGATGCGGGACATATCATAAGCGAAGGCGGCTGACCAATGCAAACACGCACTTACGAAAGAGAAGTTTTGTGAATTCGGCAGCTAGACTACAGGCTATAACTTAGCCGAAACTGAGACCCAGAAAGCGCGATCCACCATCATGTCCACGGTACCTGCATGCGCAGCGCGTCTTATTATCTGAAAAAAAAGAAAAGAAAATGAAAAAAAAAAAGAGCAAGCAATGCAAATGCTCAAGCACGATGCAGGCAGTCAGTGCGGCCGTGACGGTGTCGGGGAATATACAGTAGCAGCAGCAGGACAGGGTTGTGCGCAGCTTTATATGTGTGTGTGTATGCGAGAGAGAGTGAGAGAGGCGCGCACTCACCTTTCCCTGCATGATCAGGCGGACAGTGAGGGTGACGGAGGGGCCGTCGAGTGCCTTGGTGTCTACAGCTGCCATGGTGGCTGAGGTGGTGGCGGCGGCGGTTGGAGGAAGGACCGGGCAGGGCACAATGGTGGCTGGCAGCGGAACGGGCACGGAGGGGCGCTGCGCACACAAAACAGGCACAGAGGGTACGGGGGGTCACAATCGAGGCAGACCAGCGCAGACAGAAGAGAAAGGCGGAAAAAGCAGACGCGCCGTGTAGCGCAACACGCGCCGGCGAAAGCAGAGTATGACGTCACTACGCGGACATGTGACGTCGAAGCGCACCAGGGCCCAGCTCCTTAGCCGTCAGACAGATGTCGCGCAAAGCCCCAAAAAATGCACCCGTCTACTACAAACTCACACGAATGAAACGCGAGACAGCGAGAGAACGGCACATTCAGCCATCCAAAGCCTGCGCGGCGTAGGACGTACGGGGAGAGCCGAGGTAAGCTGCGATAAACATTCCACGCGTTTCGCGGGAAAAAAAAAAAAAAAAAAGACACGTTAGATCGATAAGCCCAAGCATACCAGAAATGTTCCTCACCAGTCGAAAAAGTCGAAAGGCGAAAATGCAGGGCTTCCTCTCGATCATATTATCGACTGGGCAAGAGCCGCGGGAAAACGCGCCTCGCCCGATTCGCGCCGTCTAGCAGCAGCCCGCATCTCGTCCGCGATAAACGGTTAGCAGCATCATCGGCGGAATCTTTACGAGACACGGTAGTGCGGCAGTTCTTACGGCCTCTTATCTCTGGGCGAAATTCCGAGATAAGTGTTGGCACGACTGCGCCTCGTGTTTATAGGCGCAAATTAGCAGCCGCCACAATCACCGAGTCTCCCGGCCAAAAATAAAAGCAAGAATTTATGTGCTGCCAGATGACACGACGTGTCAGTTGGCTGCACGGTTTGTGAGTATTGGACGCCCGCATGGATCCACGAGGGCACCCAATACCAACAAACCGAAAGGCATCAATTCTGGTACTGTGCTTTTCAACCACTGACAAGAAAGGATCATCGCATGCATGGTGAGCTAAACAAGATAGGCAGTTGTGTAGTCACGACAAAAGTGACGCAGATAAATCGGTATCTCTAGGGTAGCCTGCACATAAAGCTTTATAACGTTTACCTAAAATTTAAAGAGGCTGATAATATACAAATTTAGGTGGATTTACGTGCCGAAACCACGATACAATTACGAGGCACTCTGTGGTGGGGGACCCCAGATTAATTTTGACCATTAGGGATTGTTTAACGTGAACCTAAATGTAAGCACACGGGTGGTGTTGTATTTCGCCCCCATCGAAATGCGGCCGTCGCGGCGGGGAATCAAACCCGCGCCCTCTAGCTTAGCTGAACACATGTTCGCGAAAGTGACAGTAAGTTGCCGCGCAGAGAGATATAGAGCTAGAAAGGTACAACGTCTGGAACGACACTCATCACCACTTAAAACAATTTACTCTTCGGTAACCTTTCCTGTGCAACAATTTCTTCGCACGAATCTCCCCAGTGCAGCTACACGAGCCTGGATCAAAACACAGCGCTTTATCTTCTTGGAATTAACCGGGCAAATCGCTCCACTGACTAAGAACGGCCGTGCAGCACAATCCACCGAAGCAATAGCTCTTAATATATGCCAGTCATCCCAGTGTCCCGGCTGGATAAGTTTACACGTGTTCAGCCAAATTAAGGGCTCAACTATTACGATATGGCGGGGAAAAGAACGAAATAAATAGCGGGAAGACTCACATTTTCGTCACCACACCGATCTCGCATGGTCAATCAGTCAATGGGAGCCGTTTTCCAGAGAAACCCCACACGTCGCACACCCGCGCGGCGCTTTGAAAAACACGTGAATACTCGTCGCGACACCAGCGCAGTTAGACGTCGCCGGCGTGGTGTGGACACCAGAGAGTGAAGTGTGAGGTCTTTGCGAAGCTCCGACAGGAACAACGAGCCGGGCGAGAAGTGGCGGTGAAATTGAAACAAGACTCGAGCTCCGAGAAACGGGCTGAGGTGAGGGAAAGGTGCCTCGCCTATAGGAGGAGACAAATGGGTGCTGACACGCCGACGCCGCCTCCGACACCCCGGACGACAAGTCGCAGATACGCGACGAAAACGCTTTTCATTTTCGACACGGGTTTCGAGGAACAAGGAGGTGGTGACGCCAGACAGCGGGAGGGGGGAGGGGAGGGGGGAGCGACCGACCGCTTAAAAGCTCGTGCCCGCAATGGCCGCGGAATCGTCACGGTTGTATACTGCTGCCGCGCTCCTTATACACGCTGGCCTCGTTGCGAAGACGAGAGACGAAAAAAAACGGGCCGTGCACGCGTGCCTGAATGCGGCGAGTTGACTGCTCCTTTTTGTCGCGGTGTCGCGGGGGGCGCCAGTTATTCCGCTTTCCTGGAAATTACCGCGTGAGAAAAAAATAAAAAAGAAACGCGTGTAACCGCACGCCTCCGTCTGTGTCCGCGTCGCGTCGCGCGCGCTGCGTGGCGTGCGTGCTATATTTACGCAGTCAGCGGGTCTAGGCCACGAAGGCGCTCACTGTCTTCCAAGACCGCGAGGACGCGCTAGAATCGCGTAACTGTTTCCGACACGGAGTGCGATGCTCCGTTCCCGCCCGCAGCACACAGGCGGTATGCCACACCACGCAGTGAACGTGATCGAGATTCCTTAGAAGATGAAGGCTTTTTGAAACGTAGGACCACTGCCATGCTTTTATCAGATAAATACCGGTAATGAAAAATACGCCAGAAGAAAGCAATGAATGGACCGGCTAGTCCTATAGATTCACTGAAAGCAGTGCGTCGTTTACGGTGTTACTATTCGTACAAAGACGACGCATCGACGACGACTGGTGTAAAAGGTCAATGCTCGCCTCCGTTGCATGGGCGTTCTAGGAGGCAAATAAAGGGGACAGACACCGTGTAGAAAGCTGAGCTTGGCGCCTCCACCAAGGATACATATATAGGGTGTAATTTAACCATCGATCACAATGCTGAATGTCGACACGAAACTGTGCAATAGACATGGATTATTTGATCGCGGTGCGATTCTAATTTATACCACTCCGACACTCGTAACCTGCGTCAGAGCGTTCTCAGTTCGCGCCAACAAACGCGTGGCACAAGCTTCAGCGTGCACACGCACAATGTGCGAGTAGTGCGCGGTTATATGGACACCTACATTACGCCTCCTGTATGTTTAATCTATCAACGAGCCTTTCAGTTAAAAAACGTCAAACAGAAACAAGCACCTTCGACAAACATGTAACAATTATGCCTCCGTGATCGCCAGACAAATTAAGTGCTAGATAGCTACGAAAACCACGACTTTACGTAAGAGGAACTACGCAACGCAAAGGGCACCCACTTCTACAGGCTTTGTACTAACAAAGACACAGCGACGGAGAAAGTGAAAGCTAAAAAAAGAAAAAGACAGAAAAGACAGCGATCTCAACGTATACGTGCAAGGCGCCGTGATAACATGAACAAGCCCGTAAAAGGTTGAGGAAGCGCTCTCCGCGGCTGCAGAAAAATAAAAATAACGGAGAGACGTACAAAGACGGGCACTGTTGAACACAATTAAGGAGTGATCATTACCGGCTCGCGTTACGGCTACAACGAAGCCCTCCGCTCTGTTGACGCAAAAACCGTGCGCCTAATATAACGAACGTGTATATACACACGGGAAGAAATACACAAAGTATCACAAACCAGCGACGAGTTTTAATGGACAAAAGTCGAAACTTCGTGGCGCCTCCATTACCGAAAGCGGGCGAGTGGACGCGGACCGTTGACTCACGATAAGAAGGAATAAAGAGCGCGGCGCTCGCGTTAGAGGAACAACACCCGAGTAATGAAGTATATACTCTAGGCGCATGGCCACGGATGAAAAAAAAAAAAAAACACAAGAAGCAGGTAATTGTGGAGGTGGCGATGAAGAAAAAAAAGGACAAAGAAGAACAGCAACAGGCTGAAGCGAGCGAAAATGAGGGAACAAACCGATGAGCTGCGTCCGTGTTTAGGCGCTTAATTTAGTTAAGCGCTCGCGCTTAATCAACTCTTACAACAGACTCCCATCTGCAGCGCAGCGCAATCTAAGACGCTGGGCAAATATGCGAAGCAGATTTTGCTTCGTCCCGTGTCTCCATAGACAAGAAGCTATATATACGGTTAACTTTGGTCGTCGCATGCAGTGTATGTGTGGCTGCTTTTTGAGAGAGACACACACATGCACGCGCAGTAAGAAAAGCTGTGCAGCAAGAAGATTTCTTTGACCAGTTGTTTACCCAGACTGAAAATCCTCTCCTTGACCTTACACCCCCCCCCCCTCCCGAAATTTCCTGTTTGCGTCCGTCCTGTGTAAGCCGCTCAGATTCGGAGCGGTCCACTGCGCTGCGAAGGCTACGGAGGCGCGCGCCGAGTAGCTGAAGCGCGGGAAAATTGAGCAAACAGACTAATACGGAGGCAAATAACACACTGACGAGCGCACGACGACGAAGTCGTTTCTAGTCTAACGAGGTAACCGGTCAGAAATGTAACGACCAAAAAGAAATGCACCGCTGGCTAGCACTTGTATGCCTAAAGAAATAAAGAAGAAAAAAAAAACGCACCCGGAGGTATTACAGACACATGTAATGCCATCAAAGCGAAAAAAAAAAAGCAGAAAAGAAAGACAGAAAAAAAGCAAGGTTGGTGAAAAATTCTTTTTATGGATATTGTCATCGTGTGCTAAGCTTTTCACGGAGCGCGACAGATGCGTTTTAACGAACATGTATAATTTTATTACGTTTTTATAACAGTGGATAACCAACAACAGCCAACATCAGAAGCTGGCAGCATGCGAGTACGGTAGGCGGCACACAAAGTATACACACTGTTTTCAGGAATAGATGATACTGGCAGTGTATAGTTTGTCTTGATTATACAGCGTTACCTGGTATAGTTCGTATGTCGTAGCTCACATCGCTAGAGCACTTTTTTCTATTTCTTTTGGAGTGTTAGTTCGGAATATGACCTTTTCTAGGCTGTCATCAGAAGTTACGCCTGGAAGCCCTGCTCAAATATCATGCTTCGCATTAATAAAGAAAAATGATTGGTTCATGTTTCATTTCGCACAATATTACATTTTTTTTAGTTATGTATATAATACGCAAATGTAAAGATAAGAAGTTTTTAGTCGCACTTTGTCGCGTTAACCAGCGCGTTTCGCTCGCTGTCTCTAATCATAAAAAAAAATAAAGAAAAGAAAAGAAACCCTCGCATTGCCCGTCAAACCAAACCTTGGCAATACGCAAACACCTTCGTTATTTTTTTTTAATTTTTGCCTGACCAGTTTATTCAGCATACGACCATTCGAACTATGTAGCCACTTGTTTTCAGGAAACTACGGTGTATTCGCTCCAGTAAACTCAGGCCGCGCGGAGCACAGCGTCAACATATACAGCGTGGTAAACATCACCACGGATTCAAGATACAGAAAGAAAATAGCGAAATCAAATAAACGGATAATGCAATGTCAGTGGGATCCCGATTACTTCGGCGGAGAGCACGCAGAAGTAAAAAAACAAAAACTCGTCTGCTTCCAAAAAAACAATATTTCGAAGAGGGTAACCTAAACCACGCCAGGGAAAACGAAAACGAGAATCGAAGCTCGAAACGGTACGATTGATTTCTCAATTTATTTCATACTTACATCGCAATGAAGGCACCATGTCACCGTATGCGTTTGCAGCCGATAGGATCATATATCTCGAAAAGATGGGGCAGGCAAAGATAAAGGATTGAGAACGCGAACCGAAGGGACAAAGAAAGATAAAAAGGAAAGCTGGTTTAAGAGCATACAATTTGATGACTTTAGATTCATATGGAAATCGTCAGCAAAGAGGGAACACTAACAAAACGGCCAGGTAGGGAAGAAGAAGAAGCAAAAAAAAAAAAAAAGGAACGGGGGGCCCCTGTTTTGCAAGCACAGACAAATACGAATCGCGTTGCAAATCGGCTTACAGGGTGCACGATTCGTTAACGTTTATTCTAGGGATCACGGACCACGATCCGTCCGGTGCAAGCAGTTTGGAAGGGACGCCGGTGAAATAAAAACAAGAAACGCTAGACACGCAAAACGGTTTTTCGCCAGACACACGCAAAAACAAAACAAAAAAAAGGCGGGGGGGGGGGGGCAGGGGGGAACGGAAGATTAACTACTTTCGGAAAGGGCGGCAAGCTAAAAACTGACGAGGCCTGCGAAATTTTAACGCCCATCGCGGTTGACTACATTGCGAACTGTAGTGGATGCGCGTTTTGCCCACGCGGCATCGTTTGATGAATGCGAAACGGATATTCTCTTTCTCCTCTCACTACTTTCCGTAGAGGTGAAGCGATATGCGCCGAGTTCAGAAGTCAAGGCGAATTCTGCACACTTCTGCGGTTACAATAATGCTGGCTAAAGCAAGAAGGCAATTAGTGAGCAACGCATGCGGCGGCCTTTCGAAAAGTGAGTAGATTTTTCACGAGCAGAAACGTGTTAAACAAAAAAAAAAAAAATGAAAGCGGTTCAAAGCCGTCAAAGCAAGGGGCTACGGTGTTTCATATATTTTAAATACCAAGATATAAACTTACGTGCTCTAATATATATATATGTATTTCTTATTGAGATAACTGTAATCATTTAGATGGCTTAAAGCCGCTTGATCTTCCAAGCACAACGAGCAACGGATTCTTAGCCCTGCCTGTTTACACTTACGCATCGTCGAACGTTAAAGCTGGCAACATAAAGATGCGGAGAAGGTAGCTATGAAAACTGCCCTGAACTAGCGATGAAGGTGAATCGCAGTCCTTCGAGTGATCTCCTTAGTTTCCACACAGCCCGACAGAACCGCGCGAGATGCCTGCTGTCAGCGTCGGCAGCTACATCACACAAAATGATATGAATGTTAGTTTGACAAGGGAAAGTCGCAATACTGAGGGATATAGAACGGACGTCGCCTATATAGTTAGTAAGAGCTCAGAAGTAACCAGCCCTAAACCTACCAAGCGTGCATGAAAATTTTGCCACCTTAAACGTGGCTGTGCCGAGACCTGGACTCGACCTTGCGACCTTCCAATCAACGACGGAATGTCATATTTAGCGAGCCAGCCCTCGCGAATGCACCCGCGAAGTTGTAGCGAAATATCAACGTATATTTCATGAATTCCAAGCCCGTTTTCACGCAAACGATTTTTCACGAGAAGAAGCACACGACGGTGGAAATTACGGGCGCAGCTACAGGCCAGCTTCATATATCCTGCTTCAACGATGCCCATATCTTAAATACTGTATAGCGCGGATTCAACGCAGCACGGAGAAATAACACTGATGCACAGGACAAGCGCTTGTCCTCTGCATCAGTGTTCTTTCCCTGTCCTGTCCTGTGTCGAATCCGCGCTATGGAGTATAAAAGAGTACGAACCAACTGGCCCAGCAACGAATTCTGAGACGCCCATATCAACGCGAGAACAAGGCTTGCGGCGCACTAGCAACGACAAAGCTAACCGCGACGACACGACGCGAAAGCCAGAACGTTATAACTTATAAGCGAACCTATAGAAAGTAAGGGTCCAAAATATCCTGCAGGTGTCTCTATCGACTGTCCCGTTCGACACGCGGACAGAGGGGCCCTAAAGGCAAAATACCGAGAAAGAGAGAGAGAGAGAGTGGAAGGGTGAAGAGAAAGAGTGAACGAATAGAGAAGGACGAATAAGAAAAAAAAAAATGGGGTCGAGCAACGAGCGCCTTTTGGCGCGAAGGAGAGTCTTATGAGTTACACGACGCGAAGAGAGGGCGGCCAGAAGACAAGCGAGCATTTGCCGCCGAATCAATCAATCCCGCGGAGGAGCTGTCCGCCAGCTCCTTCGATCGGCTCCCCGCTTATCTTGTTGGCCGCAAATTGACGGCGCAGCTATATAGCCTCCCTGCCTGCCTCCTCCTCCTTCTCCCATTGGGGGGCAAAAGAAGGGCCGCTGCGCGCCCCGAGGTTCGCGTCGACGACTCGGAGAATGTCACCGCGTTGCGCGGCTGCTTCGAGTTCGTCGCGTGGTACGCGACCCTGACTTCCGGTTCGGGTCCCCCCCCTCCTCTTATAGTCCGGCTCCGCGTCCTCCGTCGGCATGCGACATGTATAACTGTCAGAATTTACGCCTCAAGACCATGATATGATTACCAGACGCCGTAGTGGAGGGCTCCAGAAATTTATAGGGTTACTTAAGGTGCACCTAAATCTAAACACACGGGCCTCGAGCATTTCGCCCCCATCGAAAATGCGGCCGCCGCGGCCGGTATTCGATCCCGCGACCTTCGGGTCAGCAGTCGAGCCACATAACCACTAGACCACCGCGGCGGGTCGTATACTAAAGCACGCGTATACGGCTGTCGGTGCACGTTGGATTCCTATAGCTAAGCTGATGCATACAGAAAGTAATGGGAGCGCCTGCACAAAAAAAAGGACAATCGTAAACACAAAGCCGCGAAGAGAAAACGACCGTGTCATGCGCAACGCGAACAGTCGACTGCAAAAGTGTACGGAAGTTGGTTTCCACGACGCGTATGGATTTCCGTTCTTCGAATGCGCTGATCTTCTCGTTTAAATGGATCGCTGCGTCACCAGATCACCGAGGTTTCCTGACGCGCACGCAGTGCTGAAACCTAAAAAATCTAAACTTCGCGTTATTCACGCTCTTTCTTCGTTTTCTTTTCATTTAGAATATCTCGTGCCTTACATTAAATCTTTATGGTCGACACCATCAGAGAAAGTAAATGTGCTGTATCGTTCAGACATTAAAATTACACGACGCGCGCATTGTACCGAAGGAATGAAAAGAGAAAAGTGGAAGCCTGTTTTAAATGCCTAGCAACGCAGTGCAATGCTTCAAGACATCGCTAACTGCCGCGTGCAAAACAGTACACACGTACTGCACGCAGGAACGTCACTCCCGTTTTCTCTCTCGCGGAGAGCTCCACAACGCGGTTTTCCCCGTCTTCGTATCGCTTCTTCCGCGTCACTGCAGCGCCCGACACCTTCCGACGACCTCGCTCCGCTAACCACTCGCATAAAGTTCGCCACGGATTTTGGGCGCACCTCAGAATTTGCTACGCGAGTGAGAGCTGCCAGCCGCGCTTAGCGTCTTCTCCCGCAGACGCAGCGCAAAGAATGGAGTAAACAAATTTAGAAACCACCGGCGGTGCAAGGGCGAACGTCGGCTCCGGACGGATGCGCGAACAAAGATAAGTGACCGCGACAGCCGTGCGGGCTGACACCACTTTGGAGGCAAACATATTAAAAAAAAAGAGAGAGCGAAAAAAAAACACTCGCTCGCTCGGCCCGTTTAGCTAGCGCAGCCTCTCGTTGTAACGGCGCGCACGCGCTTTTTTTCGAGATTTTGAAAAGTGTTTTGCGCGCGGCAGCCCAGCCACGCTGGCTTACGCGAGCGGGCGCCACCTGAGACGTGCGCGAGAGGAGACCGCCGCTATATAGTATAGCTGGTTGCACTTTACGTCCTCTTAAATAGGCTCCGGCGGCGGATTGATTTACGAGGGTTAAGAACGCGGTGGCGGACGCTTTAAGTTGGAATGGATGAAGGGGCGCAACGCAAGCCGCGTTTCTTGGGCTCGGAGTCAGCGAGAGTTAATGGAGGAAAGAGACCGCTTTCTTTCTTCCACTTGGCCCTCGCCCTCTCCCACTGACTACACCCTCTCCCTTCCCTTTTGTCTTGGGAGCATGCGGGGAGGCGCCATTAGTTTTCATTTGGGAAACATGACCAAGCTGAGGCCAAGCAGCGAAGAAAAATGACTTATATACGAGAGAAGAAAGTGGCGGAAAGTGGAAGGCCACACCGGTTCTTATACGATACGCGAGTAATACACACACTGAGCAGCAGACACCCTCCCCCCTCCCCCTCCCACCACCACTCTAGCATCATCGCTAAATGACTGCCTTACAAGCTTTCTTCTTTTTTCTCTTTTAAGGACGGCGATAATTCATTAGCAAGGAAGCCGAGGATCGAAAAGAAGAAGAGGGGGGAGAAAATCTGCGCGACAAGAGCGTGAGGGACCCTTGGCTGTCATCTTGTGCCACAATTATATTAGACTTAAAGGCAGTGCGAGCGGGCGCGTGCGGCGGCAGGAGAAATGCCGAGCCAGCTGCATTAGCGTAATCTATCAAAAGCGTGAAAATGAAGAAAAATAATTTTATTCTTTCGCATATCGCTTTCTTTCTGCATGCCCGGCACTTCTATGGCTCAGATTCGAGCGAAAAAAAAAGTGAGTTATATCGCTGATGCACGCAGGTTCTTTCGGTGAAGATGTATACGTGATATATAGGGTGTCGTTACTGTGAATGTATTCAGTATATATACTTGAGAGGTATGGTATAAAATCACTTGGTACGCATACGAGAACAGTGGAATAAACAAACGCAGAGTAATTTACCAGGACCTGACACCTGGTAAATTACCAGGACGTGAGAAAGCACAGAAAAGAATTACAGCTAGATGTGGAGAACGAGAAAGATAGATAAGACAAAGGAACTGCAGGGAGGTCAACCGCGTTGTACCTGGTTGTGAACTCTATCTTGGGAGAGGGGGAGGAGGGCAGAAAGAGAGGGATATATATGCAAGTAATGAATTGAGCATGCGCGCTGGATATGACTGCGACGAAGTAATGTTCTCCAGCTCAGGAGGCAAAACAATATGTACATTACGGAGACTCACAGCTTCGCCGCAAGGGCGACGAAATAATAATAATAATAATAATATCTGGGGTTTAACGTCCCAAAACCACGATATGATTATGAGAGACGCCGTAGTGGAGGGCTCCGGGAATTTCGACCACCTGGGGTTCTTTAACGGCGACGAAATGAATGCGATAGCAAAGAAGTCGAATGTTATACGAAGTAAGGCCAGCGTCTAGCTCCTTTAGCATCCAAACTGGCGTAATTGAACCGAAAGACGGCGCAAAAGAAACGCGGGCGTTGCAGCGAGCGAAGCGAACTTCCTGTTGTCCATCACCTGATCGCAAACAGAGAGGTGAGAGCAGCACCTTTCCAGCGCATTTTCCGCGATACGGGCTCTTCAACGTTATCGCGTTAATAGGGTGGCACGCAATGCGCATTTCGCGAAGAGGCCGCACGTAGCACTAAGTATATCCCTTCCGATAATTTCTCCGGTCGACAGTTCTCTCTGTTGATAAACATAACTTGAAATTGAGAACTACAGCCTAGACTCGGCATCGCGAACTTTCCTGTGAACTCGCTGATTCCAGTTCGTACGTTCTGATTACGAATAAATCCTTCCTTTTGTCTTTTTTTCTTCACACTGTTTCTGTCGTGTACCTACTCTCGCGAGTTTAAAACATTGTCAGCACTGTGCTAGCCGTACATTTCGTGCTAGCTGCACATCTTCGATGCGTGTGGAAACGCGCCGAAAACGCTTTTCGTGTCAATAACGCTGTTGCGTTAAACTACTTATACATGCCGGCCTTGAAACCTCGCGCTCATGCAGCGCGAGAAGCGCTTTTGCCACAACGTTCCAGCTTCACAAAGTACAGCTAAAACGGCGCCAATACCGATGACGACACGCCTTTTTTTGCGTCCTTCCGCTGACGTCACCTCGGCATTACGGCGCAACGTCAGCCGTTCGTGGAACGCGACGCCAACTGGACTCCCACCCGCCCTCAAGCGTGTCTCTGCGGGCGTTGCCGTCATCCCCTGACGTCGTCCTTCCACCACCCACTACC
This sequence comes from Rhipicephalus sanguineus, assembly GCF_013339695.2. Lineage (NCBI taxonomy): Eukaryota > Metazoa > Arthropoda > Arachnida > Ixodida > Ixodidae > Rhipicephalus > Rhipicephalus sanguineus. The sequence continues at coordinate 124,529,720 of NC_051180.1, read as the reverse complement.
AACACCGCGCGGCGTGCCTTGACATCTCCCGCGCGGCTGCGGCGCGATGTCGTCGTTCTGGAAGCGGAAGGGAGCCCGTTGCCACGACAACGCGAGCCCGCGACCGCAAACGAAGCCGGTCTCCTCGGCGTGCTCGCCCGTAATGATGTCCGCGATGCCACAGCGCTTGCCAAAGAAAGGCGCCTCGCGTTCTCCCTTCTTCCCTTCACTGCACGGGTGCGCGCTCCGGAGACCGCGGCCAGCGAATCGCCTCCGGTAGGTTAGTTACATGCAGTGTACGCGGTGACGAGGCGGCTCATCGCGAAAGGCGAAGAGCATATCCGAGAGGCATCACGCGGATGTGCTATGCTGTCGACACCTTGGCTCTCTTCTCTCGCATGCGCCCCACGACGAAGGCTGGAAGGAATGCTTGCCGCTATCTACAGCGCCAAATGCCGCGGCTCGGCTCGGCTCGGCTCGGACATACCAGTGCGTTGTGCCAAATAAAGCGTATAACTGAACCATCAGAATAGGAAGTCCAATGCTACCTGTGTAATAATATAATAATAATAATAATAATAATAATAATAATAATAATAATAATAATAATAATAATAATAATAATAATAATAATAATAATAACATTGTGTGTTCAGGTTAAAACATCAGTAAAAGTGTGTCGAGAAGAAATTGCGCACGTTGCACGAGTAAATATGGTAATAAATCATCTAAGTTCAGTGCTAGATTATTGAATTGTAAAACAGCAAAGCGTTTTCCTTGTTGCAATGACGAACCTGCCTTCATCTACTAGATATAGAGGAATACTAAAGAGATCTCGTGGCAGGAGGTCATCTTTTTCAAAAATTTTGCATTATTACAGTTCAACGCCTCTACAACTAAATTCCCTGTCTAACGAAGAATTGTTAACGTCTCGGCTATATTGCGAGCGTTACAGCACGCAATCATTACAATGAAGTTATTGAACAAACAAACAAAAAAGAACAGAGAAAAGTATGACGGAGCCTCACAAAACTAAGCATTCTGAAGGTCCGCAGATCTTCGTTACAAAGGCGTCTGACTGCACATTTGCCGCTCAAGTTATGCCCCTGGCATGATCCTACGCCCGCACCTTGTGGTCGTTACGCTGAGAGTTAGATAATCTACGATTAAAATGGGTGACTATTTGCGTAATGCCGGGAACACTGTAAAGCGTGACAAGTCAAACGGACTATAACGTTGTCATTACGGTAGCCGTTACGAACGCGCTAATTTTTGTCACTGCAAGTTAGAGCCCCTGTGCTATAGATGTGTGGGGGTTATCTTGAAGTCCATTTCTTCGTTGGCCTCTACCGCTGCCATTCTGTAGCGGCGTACGATTCCTGACCGAAAATATTGGCCGCGGATCTCGAAGGCAATGCTGGCTACCAGATAGTCCCACTAAACACGCGACTTTAGCTACCGTATTTACGTGAGTGCTATCAGCACTGGTCCGAACTGGCTGACTTTGACAAAATGATGACTAATGTCTCCTGGTGTAAGCTAGTATTGGCTAAATATGCCTAATTAAAGATGGCAAAATAATTACTAATGTCGGCTATCAGCCCACAGAGACGGTCATCATTCTCAATCCCACGACTGAATTGTCTACCAAGTGTTACACACGTGTCACATGGTCGTGTAACAATCCGCTCAGCTTTGCAGATGTAAACTTCCCCAGTAACTTTTAAAACCGCCAGTAGATGAACCCCTTAACAATTATCACTGTTAGCTCTAAGTATTGCCAAAGCGTGTTCCGTTATAAACAGCGCCGATATTCGACTGCGCGCATGTGAGGAGAAACGAAAGAAACTAAGCGTATCGACGTTGTATTTTTCGTGACGTCACATTTCACAGCCTTTCGCGCGAGGTAAGAAATGCGCACTTCCGGGAGAGCACCGCCAGCAGTTAGCGAGCGCTGCACGGAAGTAATTAGACGGCGACTGCTGGGTTGTGCGCGAAGCAGCAGCAGCAGCAGCAGCGCGTTATGGAAGAAAGCGGAAAGAATGAGAGAGAGAGAGAAAGGATGAAGGGAGGAGGGCAGTATAGTAGTGTAGTACATGTGTCGTTCTTATTGCTCGCTTCCGAACCGCCGCCTGTCGTCTCACGTCTAACGCTAGTGAGATCCTGCAGCGAGTATGGGCAAGAAGGAGGATAGACGAGCTGTTCTTTCTTGCCCTTTCGTTATTTCTTCTTCCGTTTTCTTTCCTTTTTTTCCCCATCGGCCTGCCTTATGCGCTCGCTCGCAGCTGCTACCGGCTCATGGCGACAGACGTCTTTATTGGCCGCCGGACTCTCGCCTAGCGTCGCCCCCCCCCCCCCTCACCCGCGCGAAGATGACCGACGACCCCTTCTGTAGAGAGGCGCTAAGGGATGATCGCCGCTAAATGCGACACGTCATATTCGGAAAGCAATTTCGTTACATTACCGGATGGGCGAAATTAAACGGGGTGCGCAGTATCAAGCACGGTGGAAAGATAATCTTGACTTGCTCGCGCGCGTTTTTTTTTTAACACGAAAGTGTTGTATACTGGGGTCCACCACGGCTCCACTGACGTTTTCCGTCACGGATATGACGTTGTAAAATACACACTAACAGATGGCAAAGAAAAAAAAACTAGACGAGAAAGTTCCGTTGCCGGGAATCGAACCTACGACCCTTCGTTCCGCAGCACGCGGCGCGAAACCACGCAGCCACCGAGCGTACGTTCTTCAGCTTATTTTTTTTCTCTTTATTTCTAGGCATTAGGAAACACTTTCCCACCGCAGTGCTTTTAGCATGCGGTTGAGATTACAAAACTATGTTCTTCAGCTTACTAATGGCGAGCAATTTATATACACGATTTACCGCTGACGGTACTCAGAGCTCGGTGGCTTCAGCGTGTTCTTGTTATCACTAGCGAGATGGCGCGAAGGGCGCGGGGGGGGGGGGCGCATTAAAGGTCGTTGCCCCGCGCGTTGCGATGCGAGCGCGCCTCTACAGGGGGTGTCTCTCGTGCGCGCGCGCTTATCTCTTGATGGGGGCGGTTTGTACGTCTTGTGCTTTCATCGCAAGCTTCCATTGACGTTAGAGAGCATGAAGGTCCCTTCGCTCGCTGCAGCGGCCGCGTTTCCGAAAGGAGAGCGCTGCTCACACACAAAGAAGTAAGAATTGTGACAGTTGCTAGTTCGTGCTCGTCCTGTGTATGTTGTTTTCGTGCGTCAATTCTGCTTTAGAACGCGCTGCAAGTTTTGAGCTGCTTGCCGTTCTTAGCGTGACATTACAATTTGCTGCTATAGCATTCATTCCTTCGCCCTTGAGGCGAAACAATGCACAATAAACGTTCAGCTACACCTGTGAAGACACGATTCAATTTCGTGTTATATCGATTCCTCTGAAAGGGGGATCAGCCATGTTTTATTTTTTTCAGTCCCGGATACAAAGCTCAATGTTGAAGACTATATCTATACACACATTTACGCTTTTTCACAAAACGTATCCTGGGGTATACGCTGCCTGCGATAGCCGCCTAGGCTACAAGACGTTCAAGGGTGTTACTACACGCTCCATAGTAGTGAGAAATGAAAAAGAAGAAAGAAAAATCTCGTAATCACCACCCACATATGTATAGAGTGCTAAAAGCGCCACGGAATGGTGAATTAGAAAGTTGACTGTGCTCTCACACGGGAGCATATACCTGGACGTGCACGATGAGTAGAGCACAGGCACGTAGGCAAGGGAGGGGGGCGCCCCCCCCCCCCGAAATTCGTCCAGCCTTTTATATTGCGGGGCACCTTTTTTTCTATTTTTGCCATGAAAAGACTTTCTTTCGAATAATTAGGCCTTGGCCCCCCCCCCCCCCCCCCCCCCCGAAAAAAAATCCTCGCTACGTGCCTGGTAGAGCAGAAACGCAAAAATGTGCCCTGGTTTATGTTTATCAGCTCGCCTTGATCTGTTATGCCTGCTATACTTTGCCTGCTGTGTCTGCTAGACGCTGACCTTTGGAGAAGTGACGAACGATGCGGCGAAGAGAAGTGGTTAATGTGCTTTGTTAACGAGGTACCTCGTAAAGCAACGTACGTCAATGAAAAGACGCGACAGGCCGGCAGCGCATTCCACAGACTTCCAAATAAACACAAGCGATGTCGACTTGTGACACAAAAGCAGCGCTTACGAACGCTACTGCGAAAACAACCGCACCAAATGCCAACTGTACACATACAAGTCAGAGGTCCGTAACACGCACAAGCAAAACGTCAGAACCGCAAGCCAAAGAAGAAATGGGAAAACAAAAACTGCCTGCTTCTTCCTAAGCATGCGGGCTGTGGGTGTAAGCAAGCGCGAATATCCGGCCACCATGGGAAGCGGGATTACCGCTTCTGGCAAAGTATGGATGTCACTAAATAAGGAAGCAGAACAAGAAACGCCAAAGCCGAAACAAAACCCGCGGTTCCAGCTTGTACGCGCCGAAACACAGGCTTCCCTAGGCGCCTGGCCACTAACGGAAGCCACGTGTATACCCTTGACGACCCCGCCGGCGAGTTTAAGCGCGTACACGGCCGAGCGACCGAGAAAGCTGTAGGCGAGCCTTTCACAGGGCAGCGTAATCCCAGCAAGCGCCCTACCGTGCCGGTCAGGAGGCGAACAGCAGGCTACAGTTATTGCAGAGAGCCGAGAGTGGAGGCTCGCGGCGCGAACACCCTGCGTATATATAAACGGCCGCCCAGAATGGGTCGCCGAATCCGTTGCCGTCGTAGGCATAGTGTAGTAGTACGGTTACACGGGAGGAGGAGAAGGGCGTCGGTGCCGCGCCCTCCCCACCTGAACTGACAACGACTCGGTCGCACTATTGGCGCAAGGGCTTAGCGTGACACTATGCGAATGGCGTCGGCCGAGGGCGCTCCGTTGTCGCTTGAAAACTGCCGCCGCAAGGATCTTCCGGCGCTGTTAACTGCTTTGCGCGAACGAGATGCCCTTGCGCCGGGATCCACCTTCGCTGGAGCCCCGGTTATTACCGGGGCCGTGGTAATCCGGCCTACAAACAACGAGACCCGCCGTCCGAACCCGCGGTCAGGAGCAGAATGGAGAGAAGGTAGAGCGTTGGGGGCAGAGAGAAGACGACTCTCAAGCCGTTTGCTAGCGCCACCGCGTATATGAGGAAGCGCAATGCTCGAAACTATGCTGTAGGCGGCGCCGGTTCTCCCAGCAAAACAAAGAAACGAATAGACGGCGATAGTTAATAAAAGAGGTCGGATTACACTTCAGGAAAATCCCCTCGTACCTCCACCCAATCCGCGTTTAGGCGCTGCAGAGTCGCTGCTCGGTTTGTTTACCTCCTGCCGGAGATTCCTACCGCATACGAGAGCGACGCTACGAGTCAACCGCGCGACAGTTGGCAGCTTTCATCTCCCGGCAACATGCAGGTCGAGCTGCTTATCGCGAGGTATACGTGTATGAGGTATACGGTTCGACGAGTTCGCTTCTACCGGTTCACGACTAGCGGGCGAGTTTCCGATTTCACCTATACCCGGCGAAAAGTTTTTGGGTCGGTTAGCAGCGCGCGCGCACTGGGCGCCAAATGCTCGTTTTGATCTAGCAGCGACTAGAGATAAAACCTGCACAATGACAACCATAGCAAGCGCTGCGCTCTTGCATGGATACAAAATGCGGGCTTAGCACAGGGTACCGTCAACTTTGAAAGAGCCAGCTCTCGCCGGCCAATGTTTCAATTCTGCGAGACGCTGCCGTCGTGAAATTTCACTCGCTGAGAAAACAGAGTTCGGTTATATTGGTTTGTACGAACACACTTCTTTTGAGCGCTGCAGATAAGCCGTCGCAGAAAAGAAGCTTTCGCACTAGCCAAAGCAAGCTTTCGTAAGAAGAAAGAACAGCATACAGGCAGGCACGTGGCCTTTCACATGCAAAACAACGAGTGTGCGTAGTGATCGACACACACACACACACACACACACACACACACACGCACGCACACGCACACGCACACGCACACACACACACACACACACACACACACACACACACACACACTAAAGCTTTGTACTGAGGCGAACTACACAACCCACGCGAAAACTTCAAGCCACGAAAGCCTTGTAGGATTTAGAAGACCGGTGTGGTGACGTAAATAACTGTGCGCATTCGAGAAGATGAAAAAAAAAACAACAACTAAAGAACGCGACCATAAAAGGACATCTCGAGGCAATCTTTTTCTTTATCCATTCCAGAAGCATCCCGTCTCTTCCTCAAGTGTAGCTCGGCGAAGACAGGCAAAGGCAGACGTGATATCTTAACGGTCTTTCCAATACGCTGTTGCTCGCAACCGCAGCCGAGGGAGTCATCACTTTAACTGCTCGAAATCGTCCGTTATACCACGGGGCTCCCCTCCGGGGCGTGCAACAACCCCCCCCCCCCTCCTCCAACGTCCCACCTCCTGTTCTTCTCGCGGCAGCAAAATAAAAACAATAAGAAAGAAGCAGAAAACGCACGTTTGTATTTTCCAGCGGTCTTCGTTAGAATCTCGACGCGGTGCGTGATCAAACGACAAATTCGGTTAGGCCCCTCCCCTTGCCCCGCCGAGCCTGGTGGCCGTCGTATTCCTCGACCTTCGACCAAATCTACCCGGTGCACTCCCGCAAAGCTAGCTTCTCCCCCCAACTTCCTTGTACGTAGGAGAAGCCGCCATATGCCATCAGGGGGGGGGATACGAAGGGGAGAAGCCAAATAGGAAGAAAAAGCGGTAGAAAATGAAGAGAGAACGATGACGAAGCAAAAAAGAAAAAGAAAGAAAAGGAGAGAAAAAGAAAGAAAAACGTACAGCGCCGTGAAGAACGAACGGCGAAATAGCGGCATTGCGAAAGACGGTGCGTGACCCGGAGCACCCTGGCTCGTCGTCGGAGCTCCCAATCTCTTGACCGATTGACTCTAATAAAAAGAAACAAAAGCCATCGCGGAATCTTTGGAAGTGGCGCGTTTCCCGGCACCAGCCCAAGAGTATCAACGTACAATGGCAACGCACAACGACACGTAGAATGGAACAAGAAGAAACCGAGGCCTTGGCCGTGGAGAAACAAAAGGAACTGGATGCTGAGGTGGGAGGGCAACCCTGGGCCGACAGGTCCGGAGAGTAAAACGCGAGGTGCCTTTATCACGACTCCTCCTTCTCCCTCAGCAAGTTGTGCGGCGGTGTGGCGGCTTTATCACGAAGGCCCCGCTCCGTATCCCCCACCCCTTACCAATCATTCTAAAAGCGCCGCCGCAGCGCCCATAGTATCTCGGCGCACCTGCGGGAATGATGGGCACTGTACGGATTGTCTCTGTAGAAAAACATTGCTGGCCATTCTCTCAATAGACGGCACCGTACGTAGCATGATGACCCGGAGAACATTACTCACCCTCTGTCCACCGAGACTCGTATTTTACAGCGAACGCGCGCGAACCATGACACGTGTGATCTGGAATACCCGATTCCTTGCTCTGCGCTCCACCGACGCATTCGTGAAGGAATGAAAGCAACATGTGCGATATAATGTTATTACAGTATATTACGTGTGGGATGCGCTAACACCCCGTATTTATCATAAAAAGGCGCGGAAATCAATAATAATAATAATAATAATAATAATAATAATAATAATAATAATATAATAATAATAATAATAATAATAATAATAATATCTGGGGTTTAACGTCCCAAAACCACGATATGATTATGAGAGACGCCGTAGTGGAGGGCTCCGGAAATTTAGACCGCCTGGGGTTCCTTAACGTGCACCTAAATCTAAGTACACGGGCCTCAAACATTTTCGCCTCCATCGAAAATGCAGCCGCCGCGGCCGGGATTCGATCCCGCAACCTGCGGGTCAGCAGTCGAGTGCCATAACCACTAGACCACCGCGGCGGGTCGCGCGGAAATCAAGAAATAACAAGCAGGCTGCATAAAAATGTAAAATGTCGAGGTGACTTTGAAGACTTCCGGCTCGCATTCAGGACAGCACTTTTGAAAGGCGCTAACCTCGAAACTAACGTCCTTATCAGTATTCGTTCTAAGGTTTAAACTCGCCAGCTACAACACCTAAATTGCACTACGTGCCGCAACGTAGTGATATTAGGCGTAATTAGTGGAATCTCATCGTTAATTAGTGGTAATGCACTCATTACGTAAGAGCGCGGAAAGAACAGGAAATCTTTCGAAGGCACACATACGACAGGACACAGCGCTGAATGAATACCAACGCAACGAATGCATACCATCGTAATGAATGCATACCAACTAGCCCGGTTTACTGTACTAGTAATGCACGTTCATTTCCCGTGTAAGCATAATGTACGGCTCTTGGAATACTATAAACTTAATGACCACATTACGGTGACTGGTACCGGCAATTTAGAAAGAAAAAAAAAACTGATAGCAACGGCAGTTTCCGCAAAAACCGCTTGTAGATACGCCTGATCCAGTTTGACGCAACGGACAACGGGTAAATCAGTTTCTCGGTTCTTCGGTGCTTACCTGAGAGGAAGGTCAATAATTAATTCACTGTTGGGGTTTAACGTCCCACAACCACGATGTGAATTATGAGGGACGCCGCAGTGGAGGGCTCGGGAAATATCGACCACATGGGTTTCTTTAACGTGTACCTGAATCTACGCACACGGTGGTCTAGCATTCTCACGTCCATCAAGAATGCGGCCGCCGCGGCCGGGATTCGATCCCGCGACCTTCGGGTCAGTGGTCGAGCACCATAAACACAGTGGCGGGTCAAATACGAGGAATGCTTCTCATCAGTGGCAGCAAAGTTGAGACTGCATGGTGCTTCAAAGAAGAGAGAGAAAAAGAACAAAAACGTTTCGGCTGCCAAAACAAGAATAATGAGCCCAATGTTGTTGCGGCCATAATTACGCCGCGTACATCTAGTGCAGTCAAATGAATACCCAAGGGCTCGAAAATAGAGCAAATGTGCGCCATTGCGCAATCAAATCGAACGGGCGGTTTTATTATTATTTTGCACGTGTGCGGCCGAAGGAAGCTGTTCCGGAAAACACCGATTGATTGCGTCAAAAGCTGTCTTTCACATGTGCTGCACAGCGAAGGGTAGACAGAAAGAGAGAGAGAGAGAGAAAGAGCAAAGGAGGGGAGTGACGAGGAGCAGAGCATTCGGAGGAAATACGACGAACATCCTGTTTAATCCCGACCCGGCAAAGTTTTTCATTAACCACACAGGATTTCAGAAATCATTAAATCTCGAAAGATGAGGTGCGAACCGGCAGAGCTCGGAGGAGAACAGCGTCGACAGAGCTCGTTTAAGGCGCACAATTGCATGACGCTTGTACAAGTTGGCGAAAAAAGAAGGAAAGAAACAGACCGACACAATTGTGGAGGTTGGCGACAATTGGAGAGCCGGAGATTAGAAAAAACCTTTTCGCGAAGGAGATTACGGGTTCAACAAAGAGCGGCTGTCAGTGCTCAGCTTACCCCTTCGAAACTCAGGACTGCGCATCAACACCAAAGTAGTATTAAGAGAGATACAGAATTCTCATAAGCTGCTGCGAGCACATTTTCTGGCCATGTAACTCCGCATAAACACAGCCGCGAAGTGAACCCGAGCTGCGCTCCGATTATTGCTGCTCGTCAATACCCCCGCATTGTTTCACTAGCGTGAAAACGTGAAACGCCGCATGGCCAACACGGAGTAGAGGCTTCATTAACTTCTTAAGGGAGCGTTTTTGCATTACGGCCTCGTAAGAACATCGCGGTCACCGCAGCCATGGGAGTCGAACACCTGACCTCACGATGAGCAGAAGAATGGCACAGCAACTGAACCAATGAAACGAACGCGTAGTATTACGAATTGCAATGCCACAAAACTGGAGAGTCGTAAGCGCAAAAGTATAGCCCGGTGCTTTATATAACCGATACCAACGAATAAATAACTAAGCAGGTGACATTTACCAAAGGGTCATATAATTAAGCTAACTAGTATAAATCGGCTAAACTTCATGTGAAAGTCCCGTGCGTACTGACAATGCTTCTCAAGAAGTATGAACGTGAACAGCTTTGTCAATTACGGCAGCCAGGGTGACACTGCCCGCATACGACGAAGATCGATGCGACAGGAGCTGCCGGACGGAAAGATAAACGATGGTCGCTACGAATCGGGACGCCAATAATATACCGCCTACGCCTAGTTCCGGGTTTAGACGAGACCGTACAGATCGAATCGGGACTACGTTAGTAACGCAGAGTTTTGCTTTCACACCGTCTATACAGAGCAAGTCCTCTTTCACGAGAACTTAGTGGGTTAAGACAACCAGAGACATTCACGAGACTGATGCAATGACAAGGACAACAAACGCTCGTGCTGTCAGTGTCATTGCATATCAGTGTTGTGTGTTTCGTGCTAATTTAACCTTCTGATACGGAACTAGCCGAGACTTCTACGCTTTGAGAACATTTTTATGGCAAGAAAACTCATCTGCACGCACGCACGCACGCACGCACATTTACATTAAATCGGGAAAAGGCAACGTCGTGCACATAAGCGGCGCACTCAGCAAGAAGGCGTCCTCTTAAGGTCAGCGTTTAATTCACTTTTACGGCGCCTATAAACGAAACCGCAATGCAAACAGTAACCCCACAAACCCGTGCCAACAGGAAAGGCACACACACAAAAAAGAAAGCTCCCGCACGAGAAAAGGCGGCCTTCAGAAAGCCGCGTCACAAAGGACGACAAGAAATGACTTAAAAAAAAAAGAACATCGCGTTAGAACCCCTCGCCGCCATCGGAGCCGCTGCGCGGCCGGCGAACTAAGTACATCCACGCTCGCAAGCAACACAAAAGATCAGCGTCGATCGCGAAGAAGACGTCGCCGCATGCATTATACGGGCGAAAAAGTAAAAGAAAGAAATGAACGGTGGCTTAATACGCTCGAATTCCCGCCGCCAGGAGGGAAGAAAAGAAGGTGAAAAGGGTGGCGCGCGCGTTAGACTGCTCCGCTCATATGCGTGAGCCGCGCTAAGACATTCCCCTCTTCAGCCATACATACGTATGTATGTATACAGGCAGTATTTTGTTGTTGTTTTCACCCCATCTATGTCTTATCCTTCACTCTATCGGCCTAACTTTCACTGACGCCCGTCGCCTTCTACATTAATGATTTCCATCTTTGTTCCTCTTTCGCGTTCGCCCGCCGCGCAAGTCGCGGAGATCCCCATTCCAACCGAGCGAACACTCCCGTCCTTCGGTGCCAGCATGCGGGAAGAGTGACACTTTGTGATCAAGCTCTGGATTTTTTTGACGATGACGTCCCTCTCCCTTCCCCTCCACCTCCTCTCTCTCCCTTTAGTTTCTTTCCGTCACCTCGCATATTTATGCTCCTTCTTCCCGTATCTCCGCGAGTCGTCCTTCAAAAAAAAAAAAACTTGCCGCTTCACCCCTACGCACGGCTGCCTCCCGCTTCATCTGGTAGCACCCTCTCTTCCTCTTTTCTCTGTCCCGCTGCCGAAAGGAAACGTGTAAAAAAAACAAAACAAGAAACAGAGGGCCACAAAAGAACGAACGAGGCAAGATCAGCACGGACAGCAACAGACTACCCCCGATTACATTTGCATAAGCCTCTCGCTGTACGGGCGAAGCACCCGGTACGGGAACCTTAGCTCGGCGCCATAGCACGTGCCGGGATTTGCGTACTATACGATTACTTTCGGCACCCAAACCCCTTTGGCTTTCTCGACTCGCAGCTTTTCTCTTTTACACTCTCGCCATCCCCGTTCTATACGAGTCCTCTCTGCGCACGCGGGTCACTTCGGTGCGGGACCGAAGAATACCGCATAACGGTTCATACAGCGCATAACTTCCCGACATTGGTGCGACGAAAGCGATCATAAAAAGAAATCGAAGCCGTCGTAAACACGAGAGGGACATGCTGAGAGGCGTGACGTGCTATATGGAAAAAAAAAGAAAAACAGACGAAAGAGGGGGGGGGGGGGATTGCACAGAAAGTCTGGTGGAAGTATGAATAAATTGAATGTAGGCCCAGGCCTACATGAATTTATCAGTAGCCGCTAACAGCTCATATTGCCCATCGGTGATAAAATACGCAGAAAAGGATAAGGCATGAGCGGTAAAAAAAAAAGTAGAAAAACGGTCTCACCAAAGAGGTGTACCGAACACTGGGAAATCGCACCTCACAGCCGTCGGCATTGCCTTCGTGTGGTATTCTAACCTCGCTAATTGTAAAATGTTTCGGGCTTCATTTCAATACGACCTTTCACTGGGGTAACAAACAATGAGTGACGGGAGCAACATTAGTCGCTTAACTCCATTTCACTGATGGTGAAACCAACCAGACTGGTACTCGCAAAGGAATCTGAAACGAAAATATTAAGCAAGTAATCGAAGGTGGTTTGCCTCGCGAGATTTCAAGCCCGTACCTGATAAGCACTACAGCAGTCACACCAGATGGAGCCACAGTGTGCATACGAAGGAACCAACTAACAAGATCACAGCAGAACGTAACAGAAGCAATGAGCGCATCAAACTCAATACTCCAAGCTGATCAAGAAGGGGTAAAAATTATAAAGACACGCCGTTGTGTGCTCACTTATCTACCCGTTCTTGAACGGAAGCGAGAGAGGAGCGAAAGTGACGAAAACAGGCGAAGAAACCGCGGCAAATTAGACGGGAGACAAACGACTCTAAAGTGTGTAATTATCCCTCGCGGCCACAGCCCGTCGCCCAAGCCCTGGGGGGCGGCGGGTGTCTTCGCTAACGATCGAGCCACGCGTTATGGATGTATCCGACGTCCACCCTTCAGTCCAGATGGAATGAGAGGGACGGCGCTGGGCTCCTCGGCATCGAAGATTCAGAAAGAGAGTGCATGGCGGGTGCCGTACTCGAGACGAACGACACTCGAGCAGGAGGAAGGTTCGTGAGTCTGCCGAGGAAAATGGGCTCCGTCTCTCTCTCCTTCGGAGCAAGTGGCACAGAGACTGGCACTCGGCCCGAAAAAACTAGACATTTTCTCTCAGTGGGGGCAAAGAGAACTCGCGCGCATCCGCGATGGCGTCCGTGTCGCTACGAGCGGGAGGAGAGAATACGGAAATTAGAGCAGGGCGGGGCGACGCGGTCGTGGTGGTTGGGGAGGGGGGAGTCAGTAATTAAAGAAGTCGGTAGCACTCCCCAACCGACCGCGCGCGCGCTTCTCTCTCCGCCCGGGGGGCACGCAGTGCCCGAATGAAGACGAATACCCGAGGAAAATCTCTCGGGAGGACCAATTAGGCGAAGGCTCCCTTTTCCGAGGAGCATGCAGATACTATGGCACTCGGCCCGACGTCGCATCGCTGCTCTTCGGACAGGCTTGTTCCCCCCCTCTCCTCTCTTGACGTCGCGTCGTCGTTTGCGATGTCCCTTTTTGCACTCGTAGAGAGACGAGACGTGCAGTTCGTGCCTTCCTCTGCGAACTGCGCGGATAGCGAGAGGTCGGCCGATGTCAATCTCGGAGCAACTACGCAGCAGCGGCGGCCGCGCCGAAGAGCCTTTCACTCGGTTGTTCGCGGGCCACTGACCTCGCTGACAAGGCGACTCCTGCATGCAAGCGCGACGGCGAAGCCCGTACAAAGAATGACGCCAATAAATGTAGCGTACCTTCCGCGAATACGGTAGTTGCATAAGGAACAAGAACTAAACGTACACGCGCGTCATTCGTGACACTGGACGACGCCGTCGCCCAATACGACCTCTACAGTTTGGCGAAGGTCGTAAGCTTATACGTCGATCAAACCAAACGCCCATAAACGGTGACCTCCTCTAAAATAGAGGAGGCGTTGGTCCGACCAACACGTGGGGCGCGTACAGTGATCTAGGAGAAACGGTGAAGAAATTCGTGCGCGAATCCCAGCCCCGAGGAAAGTGTCTCTGGTCTCCGATGGGAAAAATAGGCACGCATCGCGTCGACTTCCGGGACGCCATGGAACCTTCACAGAGGACGCTTGCTGTACGGCCCGAGTAAAGGGGAGTCATTCGAGCACCGCAACGTCCCCACCGGGACCAAAAGAGTGGGGGGGGGGGGGGGGGAACAAACGCGATAGTCATAGAGCATCGGCCGACGATTACCTGGTTCTCCCGGAGGGGAAGGTGGAGAGCGGTCGAGACGCGGGCAATGCGCCGCGACTCTGATGCACGAGGGATGGGGAGGGAAATCAGCGCGCATCGGGCGAAAGTCTGCAGCAAGCGCATCAAGCAGCCGACGGGCGCCTGCGCCGCGCACTGCAAGCCCTGGGTCGGTCGCCGAACAAAGGCGGCGGCGGCGGCGGCTCATTCGGGGACCGTGCCAACGACGCCGCCAGGCACACAGCGGTGGGGATAAAAGAGTTCGTGGGGCTCTAATGAAGCCCGCGTCTCTGTGGAGCGGGCGGGCGCGCGCTGCCGAGACGGAACGAATAACAAATGAGATAACGGAGGCCTCGGAGGAGAAGGAGGAGGAAGAAGAAAGATGCGACGTCTCTTCAACTTCGCGGAGGCTTTTTCCTGCCCCCCTTTCTCACTCCCAATGCATCTACGCGCCTAAGGAAAGACGCAGAGCATATACTAACGCGCGTTCGTGTTGTTGTTTGTCTTTGTTTTTCTCTCTCCTTTAGAATAAATCTCCGAACACGGCGTATAGCCGCCAGCGAGCCACTAGACGATGACTAATGACGAAGGCAGCGCGGGGAATGCGCGACCCTCGGAGATGGAACGGCTGCGCGGCGCTCGCACGTGCAGTATAATATGGATGAAATGGGAAAGAGGGGAGGAGGGTGACTTAGAAAGGTATAGGAGCAATAGGTAGGGGGGTAGGGCTAGGAGGAGGTCGTGAAGTGAAGCAACGGAGGTCGTCCGTCCCGCCGGCATGGACGACGAGGCGCGCCGGCAGGTCGTCGTCTGAAGACCTCCGGAGTCAGCGGATTCCGGTGCGCTCGCTCACTCGTCCCTTTTGTTCAAAATCGCGTGAGCGCGTGACGAGAGCGCGCAGGCCGCGCCAACGTCGACGGGAACGGTTGTTGCCGGTGCACCGGCATCAGCGCGGGCACGCCAGGACCTCGCTCGCTCCGGTCGGTCCGTCGCTTCTTTCTCCTCTTCGCTTTCACGCATTTAATCGCGCTCGGAGGAGTCGCGCGGATCCCGGAATAGCGGCGCCAACCCCCCCCCCCCCCCCCCCTTTCTCTATAGCCTGTTCCATCCGGCTGCGTGTCCCGAAGTTGTGCGCGTTCTTCGCCAGAGTACATATAGCGTCTTCTTCTCCGCGGACCCCTATAGCCCTCCCTCGAATGCCTTCAACCAGCAATGCTCCTTCCTTGCTCGCTGACACGCCATGATGCTGGGATGCGTGCAGAGCGCAGTTTCTCGTCTCTTTTTACTCACGCAACGAAGCTGTACAGCGGCGGCATCGATCAGTGCTTCACTAGCGAACGCATCGTCACAGCCTTTTTTTTTTTTTCCTCCACTGACAGAGGCAATCAAGCTATTTCTTTTAATGCGTGCAGAATTCTTGGGCTCTTCGCTGGAGTTTTTGAACGTCATCAGTCTGACAGTCCGAAACCCAACCGTTCACAAAGAAGTCACGTTTGCCTAACGGCGTACGTCGGCGTTTTGTATGCATCCCAATCTTAAATGCAACTACAGATCCGCTCGTTGCCGACTACGTTCTCTGCGCAACTACTCATTAAAGCGACAAACGGTACCTGATTATTCTCAGTGCAAGAACATATGCCATCAAGTGTGCAATTTCTTTAATAAGAGAAACGCTACCCATGCCTGTTCCCGAAACTGTTCCAAACTTTCAAAGCACTAGAAATGCGTATTTGTAGATAAACAAGGGTCGGACATGAAATTAAACTGGGAAGCTAAGATCAAGGAATCAACATGCGCACAAAGAGAGAGAAAGAGAGGGGAAAAAAAAAGGAAAGCGAAATGACAGTCTGACTTACGAAAACTGCTTCAGATAAGACGCCCTGTTATATGCAGTTGAAGCAAATTAAAAGAAATTGGCAGCACAAGCACCTTTTCAAAACGCGAAAGGCAACGCATACAACTGTAGCAGCCGCAGAACAGCGCAAACTAAAATATCAAGCGATAAGCAAAGTAAATGGCCATGCCCACTTGGACAAAAGGTAAATATTATGGAGACGGTCTATAATGGTCAGCAACGCTGCAGCGTTGCAAGAAGTGCATGGCTCAATACGAATAATTACTTCCGATGCGGAATCCAAAACGGCCGCAGTAACATCGAGAAACTTAACTAGCAAGAAGATAAAGAGCCGAGCAGAAACGTTTCTTCTTCTTTTTTTTTCGTATTACTCGACGGTCACCAGGCTTCTCCTTGGAAGACGAGCGCCGGACGTGTCAACAGTGTTTCTTTATTTGTTTCTTTCTTCGCCCGTTCGATGTTTTTCGCGCCATTCACAAATGCCTTAACAAAGAACCACGCATTTTAGACGGCCAGAGATGTGCCTTCCGAATCAAACCGTGCAACAAACAAACAAACAAACAAACAAACAAACAAACAAACAAACAAACAAACAAACAAACAAACAAACAAAAATGCGAACGAGCTCACGCAGAAAAGCGAAAAAACGAACACCAGCAAATTGTTGCGCGGAGAAACAGAGACGTCACCCGCCGGCTCATGCACGTTGTTTATGCATATACCTCGATTTCCATTTCAGCCGAGAAAGAAGCAGGTATTCCGGCTGAGCTAGCGACCCTGACTGTCTTTTCTTTATTTATATTTTTTTCTTCCCAGGTGCTCCCACGCCGGCGCTGAAATCCGAGCATGCCGAAAACGGTTTGCGTACACGGAGAACAATGTAAATTTATGAATCCGGTGGGCGAGAAACTAGCCGCCGGTCGTCGTAGTGGCTGCAGAAAAAAAAAAAGAAAACACGAACATGGCGGCAAATGTGCATGCGTTACGACGGGAAAACATCGCGGAAGGTCTACGACAATGTGAACACGAAGATGTACGACGAAGGAAGGAATAAGCATTACGCCGCGAACACGACAAAAAAATTTTTTTAGGGAACTACAATGAAGTAAGGAGAAACGAAACCGAAATACGCGTATAGGTTGCCCGCGCATTTCGCTCAAGAAGCAATTTCCGAGAAAAACCGGCCAGAAGAACCCAGAAAGAGATTGGCGAGAGCGAGACAAAAATAATAATAACAAGAAGAAGTAAACTGCGAGGTAGGAGTCATCGCGCAATGCGAGCGCAGTCGACAAGTAAACACGCAGAGGACAGGCCGGAAGGAGGTGCCGCCGGCTCGGGAGTCGATTTGCAGCCGCCACCGCCATCGCCGTTGTCACGGCGGCTTGCACAGTTAGCACTCGGGAAACGCGAGCGGGGACGGCTCTACCTGAGCGAGATTTCGGGGACGAAAAGCAAATATGACTGCCACAAGCGAGAAGGTACGTCGGAGGAAGGCGAGAGACAGTGCAGGACTCGGCGCGCACGCATGCATGTATGCATGCATGCCCCGAACCGCGTGCGCGCGGGTGAACAGGCAAGCAGCCACGCTCGAACTGGAACGACGACGAAGAAGACGACGACAACAGAACATCCTTGCGACTCCCACGACAGAGCCTCATCTCCGCGGCTCCTCTCTTGAATTGTAAAAGAGCGCAGTGACGGTGGTGGAGGCTGGAAAGCGACGAAAAGTTCTCGACGATGACTCTCGAGGACGCGCGAAACGCAGCAAAGCGGGCGAGCGCCGCCGCAAACGTATGAGACGGCACGAGCGAAGTGCAATCTACGGCCACCAGTGCTAAGCCGTCTGCGTTATACGCCGGCTCTCCTTGAATATTTAAGAAGAAGAAGAACACGAAGAAGGAGAAGGAAAGAGTGAAAGCACGCAACAGCGACAGCGATGGAGACAGGAGGGGCGAACGATGCTTAGATGACTGAAAAAAACAAACGAAAAAGAGCAAGGTGTCAGCTAACACACACGTCGTATATATATATATATATATATATATATATATATATATATATATATATATATATATATATATATATATATATATATATACGACGTGCGTGCGTGCAAATAGAACTGAAGTAAATGCAAATCAGAAAGGAAAAAACAACAATGAAAGACCAACAGAAAGCTAAGGAAACCGAGATGTCAAGTAAGTCCAAGCCGTTATGGCAGAACGGGCACGCTCACGAAAAAAAAAAAGAAATAAAAAGGTAACGGCGCAAACAAGACGAGAGTTGCGAGGCTTGTTTCTCGATTTGCGAGCGGGACTTTTTCTGGCCAAGCTAGCCGGCTGCGCTTGACGAAGACTTTTATGCAGTCCGCGGGCTTAACGCTGTTGCGCCCATGTAGCGCGTGGCGCTCCACCGCGGCGATGCAAAACCCTAGAGCGGCGACGACATCAGCGTATACGGCGGAGTTCGCGGAAAGTGAGATGAACCGCTGTGTGTAAGAGGTGAAACGTATAGAGCGAGGAGTACGCGCGAAAACGAGAACGTACCGTGCACGCGGGAGTTTAGATGCTCCACGCGCGCCGCACCAGCTACAGGCGCGGACGAGGTCCTCTCTTGGCAACAACGTATGCGCCACACTTGCTGGGTGAGCGGGATGTGGAAGAGGAGAAAGAGCAGGAGGAAGTGAATCGCAAGGAAATGCGAGAACGAGCCGCCAAGTGGAATACAGAATGAATGCCAACGGGAAGGAGAGATTCAGTTCGGTATACACTTTTGTCTTTTCTATATAGATATATACGTTTGCCTCCTGTCGGCAAACGAACGCCGATCTTGCTCTTATTGCGTAGTAGGCAGTCCTTTTCCGATGCACTCCTCTACGTCGGCAGCGAGAGAGCCTCGCCAGTTTCTCGAGAGGTTGCGGCCCCCCTGGAGCACATTTGGCGTCCCGCGACCCGGATCCCCAAACGATGGGCGGCGACTCGCAAAGCGGCGCACGCCACTGCAGCGTATATAGTGTAATCTGGAAGAGAGACTGGGGATCGCTTGAACCTATACTCCCCGTCTAAAGGTCCGTTTTCTTGAACGCCCTTCGATCTTTATACAGTT
The DNA here is from genome assembly GCF_013339695.2 of Rhipicephalus sanguineus. Classification (NCBI taxonomy): domain Eukaryota; kingdom Metazoa; phylum Arthropoda; class Arachnida; order Ixodida; family Ixodidae; genus Rhipicephalus; species Rhipicephalus sanguineus. The sequence goes on along the minus strand of NC_051180.1, from coordinate 124,510,642 downwards.
GCCTCCGCTCAGCCTGCTACGCCATCTTTTTACCTTACAATGCCACTAGACGTAGACACTATCCTCGTCTTGCCTTTCATTTCCATGCAGAGTAGAGCCTGAGGCCGCACTCCTGAACCTCATGGTAACGAAGGGAGTAGCAGTGAACATGTGGAAGCAAGGGAAACAAGAGTGCCGGACTTACTGTTGTTGGGTGTTTCTATAGAAACTAGAAGCAAAGCGTCCGAGCCCGAAGGCGTAACACAACAACGCGCAACGCAGAAAAGTTTGGACAGTCGGTCGAATCCTGCGGGGCGCAGTTTGCCGGAAGGAAACGCTTTCACACGGGATCACGCCACGCGCTGTGTGCTCAGTGCAATTGAAGGGGCGCGCGAGCGTAGTTGGTTGCCGGGCCATGACGCCACGCCCGGCGACAAGTTGTTAAAAATAAATATAGAAGAAAGTATTATTCCTCCCCCCCCCCCCCCCCCCCCCCCCAAAGGAGGCCGAAAAGCAAATGCGCGATCGGTACCCGGATGTGCACGTGTGTGTTCGAAGAGGAGCGCATCCATGGGGGGGACAAGGTTGAAGTCACGGGGATCGTTAGAGGCGGCATAGGAAAGCCCGGTGGCGAAGTCAAAACTCGTCGTTTTCAGCTGCGGACATGCGTTTCGCGAAGGCCGGGGGAGCGAGTTTGAGCAGCAGGCTGCGGCGCGCCCGGATAACGAGCCACCCTGTTTCGTCTCTGCAGGGCAGCTATAACGCAGAACTAAGGGGAACCAAAAAAAAAAAAGTATTCCATGGCGATACCCGCGAGAGACGATCGAGGGAGGCTGCTTCGGCGAAGAGTCTGAGCTGTGCGGACGTGGAATCCAGCCGGATAGCGCGATCCTGTTTGCCGAGGATGCCATTCGCGAGCGTGTTTTTTCTTTTTCATTTTCTTCGAGGAAGTGAAGAAAACGGAGAAAAATGAAGCGACGAAGGTATCAGACGCACCGAATGGCGGGGAAAAACGAAAGCGTCGCGACACGGTGGAGACTGCGGAAACTGCCCGCAGTGCTCCCGGAGGTCATGTCCAAAGATTCCATCTTCATAACGAACGTCCTGGAGCGGAGACGGACTGTAGAGACAGCAGCGGCACACGGGATCGAGAGGAAGTCTCAGCTAGCGCTCTGCAGCTTTTCGCGGGAACTAAGGTATACGGAACAAATATAAACGGTGCCCCGAGTACAATAGTATATTTGTGTTCTTTTCACGAGAGCGTATAGTATAGCGTAGAAAATGAAGACATGCGTGTATAAAAGAAAGTGCGTGAAAGAAAGTGAAGTGGCTTCCTGAGAAGCAGCCAGGCAAGCGGACAGCGTAAGGAAGAGTGCAGTGTAGCTGGCGGTCAGCGATCTGGAACGCTTACAGATTCGTAAATGATTATAAGAGAGATGAGAATGAAAAAAAGGCGCGTACAGGAGGAGGAGAATTAAGACGGAGAAGGCAGGATAGTTGGAAGGCGTCTGATTGGTCACCTTATGCCGGCGGAAGGGGGAAAAAGAGCAATAGACAGATGAGAGGCGAAGGAAAAACGCATGGTCGTAGATGGACCGACAGGTGCAAGCAAGACACTCTGCAGCGTAGTTTCGCGCAAACCATGGTCAGGATTTCGAGGCTGAGTCATTACCGCTTTTTTCTCTCTCTCCCCACTGAATGGGGAGAGAGAGAGAGAGATCCGGGCGACCGCCATTGGCAAAGCAATAGAAAAAAGACCTGATATCCCAGCCCTTCCCAAAACACAGCGAAATCACCGAATCGAAAAAAAAAAGAAAGGAAAGAAAGGAATGAAACAAAGCAGAAGCAGCGAGGCAGAGGCGAGCTTATTGGTGGACGATCGTGCCGGAAAAGCTGCAAGCCCGCAAGTACGCTGAAATTGATGCTCAGCAATGGATACGTTCTAGCGGGCGTGCACCTTCCGCTGGCCGCTCTCCCCTCCCCCTCCCCCTCCCCCTCCCCACACACACATAAATATACCAGCCTGGAAAAAAGACGAGAAGGCTATAAAAGTGGCAGCGCCAGTGCTCAAAAAACAGCAACAAGGACACCCTTTGCATTTGCTACTTCGCATTTATAGACACGCGCGTGCTTCAGTTTCGTCGGTCTTGTTGTTCGGTGCGCGGGCGCGCGTTTTGTGCTTACTGCAACGATGAACAATGCCGAGCATCTCCGGCGCTGCTCCCCAAAGCGCCACGGGGAGTGCACACTGATGGGGAGGGCAAAAAACAAAACAAAACAAATAAAGAAGGCAATTGACGGCGCAGCTGGAGCGAACGTATAGTTCTTATATGCCCGTTTCTCATCTGCCCCCGTCACAAGGAGGTGCAAAGCCGTAATAAGTAGGGGAGGTCTCGGGAAACAGAACGCGAACGAAAAACGAACGAAAGATGAAAAAACAATGAAACAATTTCGGCGAGAATCAGAGGACTTTAAGGGAGATGCTCCGCATGAAGAGTGTATAGAATACTAAAGAAACACTAAAGAAAAGCGGCTTCCATCGCTGCGCACGCAGCTTCGCCTGTTCGGGCCGAAGCAGGATACGTAAAGGTGCTAGTCCTGGCGAAAACTACATAAAAAAAATAAAGTAGGAATAAGTAAGACAACGACTTGCGAGTGTCGGAAGGCAAATAAAGAAATTTCATCCGATCACGAAAGCCTGTTCACGTAATACATCCGCGCATTCTTCTTCTTTTTTTTCTGCCCGTTCAATCGAGTTCCTTCGACGCTGCGAAGATTCCTTAATCCTTCGTTTCGCATTTTCTGACACAATTGCAAGATTCCGCGATAACGGCTCTCTTGCACACGCCGCAATGTTTGTATGCGCCCCTATATAGATACACGCTATTTTTTTTTCCTTTATTTTAACAGGAGGAATGAATGCGACGCGTACCCTCATTTCTTGGGCAAACAACCGCGCCCAGATCCTCTGACATGCGTAAACATCGAACTTAGGGACGCGCCGCGCGATGTGTAAACAGATACGGGAAATAGAGACGCGCGAAGTAAACAACCTGAAGACAAGACCATGAAGAAGCAACGAAAGCTCTCGAGCCAAGAAATACGGAAAATATAAAGAAAGAACAGGATCGAACGAGATGAGCAGGACAGTGGTTTGCTGATGTAGCAGAATCAACAGGACGAATACCTGCAGCTAGTGAACAAGTGCGCACGTGAAGATACTGTAAGCGAGAAACAAAGCGGTTCAGATCAGATGCAGGCGATCCTTAAAAAGGACGTACGTATCCTTGGAATGTTACTATTAGGAACGAGATTAGGACGTTCCAATGAGATACTACTACTACTACTACTACTACTACTACTACTACTACTACTACTACTAATAATAATAATAATAATAATATTAATTTTGTAGGGTTTTACGAAGAAGTCTGATACGATATGAGACACGCCGTAGTGGAGAGCTCCGAAAATTTTGACCATTCTGACCAGCAAGACTGTGTGGTGCAGGGCACCTACAGGACAGATATAACCGAAGAACCAAGAGTCCATACAGTTTATCCTTGTCGTTGTAAGAGTTATGTCCATCAGGAAAGCCAAGACCCCAGACAAGGTACGTTAGTGCGCAATAAGCCATTTGAACACGCCAAGCGGAAGTTATACGTTAGATTTGAACCGTCTAATGTCCGCGCTACAGCGTTTACGAGTACCTCTGTGACAATCATACGAGACATCCATCCCTGTACCAGATCGTCACATATTGACATTTACAAGTGTCTATAAACACGCGCATATTCGGTCCCACGTTTACAACTACTCGAGACCTGTTGCGGCTGTCGGCACATGCGTTTTGTCACATACACAAACTGGAACACGCTTCAGGATACGACATATTTCACTATACAAGCAAGCATGGTCGACAAAGTATGCGCTTATCAATTGACGCGTCTTGACGAATGCAACCGTATCGTATCGCTTCATATACATCTAGCGCATCGCATCCATGAAAAGAAAGACAATAAACACACTTTCGGAGGAGCAACGAACCAACGATTAACCTGTTGCGGAGGTTGCACGTTCGTAAAGCAAAGCAGTGCGCAAGCCGTTTGCATAGATTCATCCCACGCTCCCACGAAGCGCGCAACTAAACGGGGTTCAATCGACAAAGATATTGGTGCACCTTCTCATTCCATGTTACAAGAAAAAAAAAAAAACAAGGAGGGCTCCGGGACCGTAATGAAATGTGTGGATGCTTGCACTGTAAACACGTAACGCAGGGCGCAGTTAGAAGGCGAGGCGCAGTAGTGGCACATCGCGTTGAGGCTCTACGTTTTATCTTCCAATACACGTTAAGCACGGCTACTCACACCATCGGTCGCGAGTACACTCGTGATTGTTGCGCACTGCATTATGAGACAGCCGAAACGAACGCCATCGTGAACGGCGGGGCTCGAAAATGCGCATAACAACGGCCCCCTCACTGGCGACCTCGGCAATGATGGATGCCCGCCTGTCCGAGGGACGGCTAAGCTGAACCGATATATAACCACCGAGCTTCGCAGGCCGTTTATATACGCGCCGCAGCGTTCTGCAGCGACCTGTCACGACGTTTTTCATTTGTACCCGTGAAATTAATCCTCCTGTCAGCGCTGAGCGTGCTTCAGTTTCACAGGGAATCTCTGGCGCGGTCGTAATGGCGAAGGAAATGAGCGCGCCAGTATAGTGCAGCAAAACGCTGCAACCTGTCCGCTTAGGTAATGCGTGTCTATTTGTTTAACTCGCAACTAAGCGTCGTGCGGGCACACTAGTAACGCCGAAGCCTAAAACTGCCGCTCCAATAACGCTGCACCGTGCATCTCGCTTTCGTACAAACTCTCATTACTGAACAGTTTTTTGCTGAGCTTTAAAGAAGAAGAAGAGGGGGAAAAAAAAGACGCGCGAACACGATCGGCGGACACACGCCGTTGAGAAGGTTGGAATAGTTCACGAAAACGGTAAACAAGCCAACTATGTAGTTCAGAACGAATTGCAACCGTGATATTGTAATTGGATCTAGAGTGTTTGCGAGTCCAACCTAGCTACGCACGCAGAACCAGCTGTTCTTCATGTAATACGAACGTGTGATGCGCCCGGCTTTGGGAACATTTAGGCAGGGCAGCGAACCGGAGACTTGCTCAATCGCTAACTCCACTATCTTTGCTCTCTCTGTCCATCTTGGGTGACGTGTAATGTACGGAAACAATTAGGCGACGAAAACTAAAATAGGCAACACAGTATACAGCGCTCGTCGTGTGACCTAAAAAGCAGTAGTCAAACATTTCATGAAACTGTACCGTCCGTACGCATTTCAGAAACATACCGCGTCAAACATCTCCTTTACGCCAGCAGCCTCCGGGTATTGTGCTGCGTCAGTGCGTCGTGCACGCATTTGTATAGTTACGACCACCACGCTTTGTTATGTACGTAAGCAGACTATACATTCGCGGATGAACCCTCAGGCTGAACACAGTTTAAGAGCCGTTCTTAGACCATGTACTTAGATTTAGGTCACGCTAAAGAACCACAGGTAGTCGAAATTTCCGGAGCCCTCCGCTACGACGTCTCTCATAATCATATCGTGGTTTTGGGACGTTAAACCCCAGATATTATTACTGAGCCGTCCTTAGAGACATCAAACGCATTTGGGAAGAAAATTGGGATCTTAAATCCCGCCTATCGGAAGATGTAACCACCGGCGAGCAAAATTTCCGCTGGGAAGAACCAATCATCAAGCAGCCATTCCTCTCTACATACACACAATTATTGGACTCTCCAGACACCGTCACTGTTGTTCACAGCTGCTTGAAATTGGGGCAGCACTGCTTTCTTTAGAAGCGCTAAAACAGAAGAGAAGCTAGCCACTCATGCTGCATATATTCTGCAGCAGGACTTGTTCCTTGGTGAGCTGGTGTTTGCCGATCGCCTTGGTGTAAGCGCGGAGACATAAATACAAAGAGACGGAGACATACAACCCTCCACCTTCGGAGTATGCTTTCTTGTGTTTGTATTTGTGTTTTCGCACTACACCATGACGATGCTGCAATATGTTGTTCATAGGGAATCTACTTCCCTCTTTTTTATATTTTTATTTATATATGTTACACCTGTGAAAAGAGAGAAAAAAAAAACAAAAGTAAGCGTCCTTTTCTGTCGCATAATTTCTTAATTCGGTGTGCATTTGTAGATTTGCAGTCGGATCAGGAACCAAGACCAACGAATTCTTGAAAATTGAGGCAGAACAGCGTAAAAAACGGGACGGTGAATACAGAGGACGACACAGTGCTGTCAGCTCTAGCCACTCTTGCCAACTCTATCAACCAACTAGCACACCTAAGAACCTTTGCGAGTACTTGAAGGTCCGAGATGTACAGCTACAAAAGATAACTACAAGAAAGAAGAAAAGCTATCAATTAAAGCAATACAAAAAGGAAAAGAGAAGAGATTCCTTTTAAAATCACGAGTTCTCGCACTTAGGCACGCGCGAGGCACTTCAGCGTTTCGCACCGGTCCATGTTACAGAGAAATTCATTATAAAAACTTAAAAAATAAAGCGATGTTCAGACGTGAACGTCATTCGTAACTCGCTTAATGAAAATGCACTTTTTTTTATTTCAATGGAAATCTCTGCACTCTACGTTCGAAATGAGGAAGTCGCACGTCTCTGAAACGACGAACCCACTTCGTTAATTTCGTTGCAGTTCGTAATAAAATCGCGCACATCTCGCCGTCAAAGAGCCCGCGGTAGCTCGACATACAACGACTGTGAAGTCTACACTTTTTCTCTCTCTAATCTACTATATTTACTTACTTTTTTCTCGTACATGTGAACTGCAAACTAAAAAAAAAAAAAAAGTCAGAGCACTTCGCCTTTGAGAGAGCAACTAGTAAGCGCTGGCCTCATAGCATGCCGAAAGTGAGGTGCGGCTATTAAATGTCATTTTTAGGGAGCAGTGTACCGTACGCCACCTAGACAATAGGATGTGCGCGGGGTCGGCACAAGTACACGGAAATGAGGCCACCAACACTATACGAGCTTTTTCGCTCGCAAGTACCTGACTTCGCGACGTGGTCTCGCAAAATACGTTTGACTAACTTCAAATTTGTAGTGCATAAGCCACTGGATAGCACTTTCGAGCGTGATGACTGATGTTTCGGAGCTAATGGACTCTGCGAAATTGAAGTTATTCGGACGGTTCACGCTTTATTTACTCAAGTCAACGAGGTTGCGAAAGAGAAGCCTGCTGATAGCAAAGGTCCCCTGTTCTACGGACTAAACTTTAAGTACTTTGCCCTGAACTACTGATGCTCACACAGAGCGAACGTGCATCGAGAGTTGTGGCGTGCTTGCGTGTGTTGGTATGTGTGCGTGTATATATACACAAAATTGAAAAAGTTTGCATATATATATATATATATATATATATATATATATATATATATATATATATATATATATATATATATATATATATATATATATATGGGGGGGGGGGGGGGGCGTCATTTACATGGTAAGTGAATACATAAGGGATGACAAGCGCTGCGTTGTACTCGGACCCTGCAAGCAGTACGACACGGTACCGTGCCCAACTCTGCCGATGCTTGCCCGCGGCAGACCGGCGCCTTCTTCACCCTTAGATTATAAATATCTTGTTCAGCACCGGCCCCAGTACGAGTTTTAATTAAATCTTCACTCCGGGTTGACTCACGCTCACCTCACAGGCAAATTATTAGTGGACGTAAGCCATTGAACATTGTCACTTAAAACACGCTATAAGTATAGGCGGGTTTCTCTCCAAAGGGCCAGAATTCAACCTCATTGAGGTCATGGTGCAACACAGAAGAAAATCGGATTGCTTACAGCTACACAGCACCCCATTCGAACGACTTGCCACGGTTACCGATATCAGTTGTCGCGATATCAGCTACGTTTTCCTGCATTTAACAAGCTTACGGACGCGTCGCGAAGAGGAGACTACAGGCCGTCGTCAATCAGTTTGAGGGAGTTAACAAAAACCACCAACCTGGCCCTCAAGGCCGACGGCAAACCGCTCAACCAGCTCCACTCTCGCGTGAACAACGAAAATAGCGAGCACAAGAGGGGAGGGGGGGGGAGGGGGGGGCTAGGACGACGAAAGAGAATTAGCGCTAAGGTCGGCACTTCCTACGAGAAGTCACCAATTAAAATGCCGCACAACAGCAAACAACGGCTGCCAAGTTGTGCAACTCGCGTCTGGGTGCCACGTTAGCTAAGGGGGGGGGGGGGGGGAAAGAAGTCGCGGTTTGTGCCGAGGTTATACATACGCGAGCCCACCACACCGCGCGCGCAGGTTTTGCCCGAGCCCCGGTTCGACACACTGCCAACGCCGGTTTTAGATACGACCGACCCCCTTCAGGTGTCTTCCTCCCCTCTCTCTCTCTTTCATTGTCCGGGTCTTGTTTGTGACACCCGGATGGGTGATCCCATTGTAGTCCGCGCGCATTACCAACCTCCGCGAAGAGGTCACCGCGCCATGAAAAAAAAAAAAAACCGCTGCGTTCGCTGTTTCACCTGAATTCGTGCCAAAGCCACATCCTCGCCCGAAAGACTCCGCAAGGTCGAACGCGGAAGGTAGAAGCACGATTCCAGAAAGCGAGAGAAGTACAACGTGCGCGTTTGTTTGGGGTTCTCGTCGCAGTCAAAGCTGTAGCGCTTGCGTCGAAACACAAAAGCTTCTCTTTTTCTCTTTTTCTTTCTTTCCTTGCGACGACACGTTGCTAAATGCGACCCCGCGCACTTGTCACCGCAAACCCCTTTCTTCTCCCTTCTCTGGCCTATACTACGCGCGTTTCAGCACACGCAATATGTTATCGTCCTTTCTTTCTTTTTTTTTTGGGGGGGGGGGGGGGGGGTTAAATCCCAACACGAATGAGCTATGTGGTTGGTGCACGGTCTCTCACCGAGCTGAATTTAGCTTCAAGGCTAAAGAACAATGTCGACACGTGCAGATACAAGTAGCGCCATTAAGGAAACAGAATATCGAACGCCCTCGTTCATTTTAAACATATGAACTTCAGAATGGAAGGAGAACATCAGTGGCACCGTGCCATGTTGTTCGTTATTATTTTCGGCTGTTCCCGGTATTGGAAAACTCTCCACGAGCGACGCGTAGCTTCTGCGCAAACCATTTAGGTAGAGTCAGCTTGCTGGTATAGAGGTAGGACTTTAGAAAGAAACAAAGAAAACGACACGGAGCGTGTCAGTGATTCCTGCGCAAATACTGCGACAAAACGAACGTCTCAGAACTGAACGCCTCGATCTTCTTCAGTCACGTGTAAAACTTGCCAGCGCCTCGCGCCTCTTTATCGGTGGTCAATCGGGCCTTTACATACAGCAAGGTTAATGGGTGAAGGAAAGCTTCTGTTGCGTTTACATTCTACATAGAGACGAACCCGGTTATAACGAACTGGATTACGCGCTCGCAATGGCTCGATATGTCAGGTAACTCGCCACATCAAAAACTCTGAACTGTACCATACAGCATTCGCTGCACGATGATTTCCTACCTTCAGTGGAAGAAAACAAGCGAGGGGTGAATACATGTGTGTACTGAAATACCAATATACGCGTTTAAGTAAGCAGTTTCTGTCTCTCAGCGTAACTGGCAACGGCGTTCTCGATGCGCGACACTGTATAGCCGGGTACAGCTTTAGATGTCTGCAGCGCTTCCGCCTCAAAGGCGCATGAACACAAGCCTGCACCAATGGGCGCGAACTCCAGACTGACGTCATGAGCCGGACGGACCCCGCGTTCGCAGACATTGCCGAGCGCATGAGCGGGACTATTTTTCTAGTCGTGAAGTTGATTGGATGCCGTGCTTCGGTTATTTGGGCGGGGCCTCTCCGGACTTTTTCAAGTTGTACCTGACCTAAGGCCTATAGCTGCTTCCTCCAATTTCCTTCACCGTCGGCATAGTACCCGCGCAACACAATTACAGCAGAAAGTGCGTTCGAAAGCGCCGAGTGGAGCAGGTGTTTCACATCCAAGGGCTCACTGCTGCCGGCAGCGGAAGCCCAACGTTCGACATATCCAATGGCCAGTTCGTAATGAGTGCGTTGGTTTACTTGAGTATTTCTCAGCAAGTTTCGGGCGTATTTATTTCGTCCCATTTATTGGGTACGCTGACACGCTCGTAAATCGCGAGCCAGTCCTCGACGTCGGTGCCATCCGCGCCGGTGAAAACAGGAGGGTCGCGGATACGGGGGACACCGGGACAGGATGTCGGTGCAGGGGGAGGCGTTTGCTGGGCGGCATCTTGAGTCATGGTAGAGGGCGCGGCACGGGATCGCAGCTCCAAGGGCATCGAATGCTGACCGTAGTTGTTTGAAGGGCACAGCACCTCCACCAAATTATAAAGATGTTTATTGGCGGACACTCGGTGAAGATGAACGACAGCGACGGTCAAGGCGGGGCCGACTCTCTTCACGAGCTGCGTTCTCTCCGAAGAGGGCAACCCACTAGAAGGGGCTGGAGAGGACGACCCACTTCAGAGTTCCAAAGCTTCGCTACAGTTTTATCAAATAATTACCCTTATCCGCGAGTTCGCCATGTCGAGGTTCGCGTATGCTTGGTTTTAGAGCCAAAACAGAGCGAGATGCCTTACACATTTGCAGTCTCTCAACTCAGTCGCATCCGAGAAAGATTTACGAGCGAATGAAATTATGCCGGACAAGGAAGCTTATCTCGGTAAATTTGGCCACAGGACGGTAAGTGAACCTCGGAGTAGAATCATGTAGGTGCTCGCAAAAAGCGAGAATGAACGCAGTTGGACGAAACGAATAAAAAAAACGCAATATGGCGTTGCTACCTCCTTACGAGTTCCCTGATTGCTGTTATAATCGCACGGCGCGGAACACTCATCCGATTAAGACGCCCAGGTTGTGTTAAAGAGCCCACACGCAGACATTACGCGTAGTATACCTAGAACATCGCGGCGCACTTTGTTGAAATGAACATTTCCAACATAAAAAAAAAAAAATCCATTCAACGTAGTTCGTTACGCTTCGCAAGTTAGCGCCAAGCGCTCTAACGATCGCGGTGTGAACCAACCGAGCTGGAGGCAGCAATTTCGAAAGTGCCACAGCGAAATAGTGAGACGGCCGAGACGGGCTCATCACAAAGAAGTCTGGAAGCTCATCAAGCCACCATGCAGCTTTTATAACAGCCACCGGAACGCGTAACACCGTGTTAAAGAATGTATACCTGCAATCACGACTTGAAGAAAAGAACGAACGGGAGTGCTACGTTCCCCGAGCCTCCGTTAGGGCACCGCACGGAAGCGACACAAAGAAAGCATTCACCAGGTCCGCAGACTATATGAGAAATAAAACGTACTATACGGCCGCACGATAACGCGCTCCGCTGGGTTTTCGGCACATCAATGTGTCGCTTGCACATGAAGGCGAGTTATGGCTCACATTTACGAAGGCAGTAATGAAAGCGCGAGCGCGCGTCTTTATCTCGGAGCTAGCACGAAAAAAAAAAGAAGTAAGGATAATAATAAAGGAGCGGCGTATGACGACCACGAGGCTGTATTGTTCGGCGCTTCGCAAAACAAATGACCGTAAATGCGACGAACAGGGATCGCGTAGAGCAGCGGCGGCGGCGGCGGCTGTAATTTTCGAAAACGAGATTATAAAGCGCGGCGCCAGTGAAAGGTATCGCGGGAACGAGAAATAGAGAGGGAGAGAGAGAAGCGAGCGAAAATCCTCCGCGGGCTGAACGCGCGGATTTCCTACCGGCCGCAAGAGGCCTCCACAAGAGAAAGTACACGCAGGCAAGAGCCGTAGAGCTTCGTCGGTGAGCTATACACACACGGATGCGTACAGACCTTGGCTGCGGTGGTTTGTGTGCGCACGCGCGTGTGAGTGTACATAAAATGTCCTCCCTTCTTCCGCTGCTGGTCAGCAGCGGTTGTAGCTCAGAAATGAAGAAGAAAGGAAGAGTGGTCGGCGCCGGCTTTTTTACGACCGTTACACCGCTGCGGCGTAGCCACGGCGGCAGAGAAGGACGGAAGGAAGGGAGAGGGCCCGGGCCCGAATTGTATTAGGGCGCCCACTCGTAAAAAGTAATCATCGTCAACGGCGCGCCAGCTTACGTACACACCAACGGGCGCTTGGGGCACGCTCGCTCGAGCCGCGACGTTTAAAAGCCCCCGGCAGCTAGCACGTCGAAAAAAAAATACGTCAGAGAGAGAGAGAGAGAGAGAGAGAGAGAGAGAGAGAGAGAGAGAAGCGCTCAGGTGGACGCAAAAACGAAGCGCAAGAAAGCAACCTGCGGCGTGTGTAGCATTTGGTGGGCAAGGAAAAGAGCTCGTGGGATCAAGAGAGGAGACGACGCCCCCCCCCCCCCCCCCCACTTCACCCCTCCCCCCTCGCTGCAGCCATGGCGCGCGCCCGCGTTGCGACTACTGAAACACCTACAGCAACAGAACCACGAAGAGCGCGGCTGGCGTAATAATGAAAGTATAGCGCACCTCTTCCTTACTCTTCGTACCCTCTTTCTCGAGCGCAGTGGGGTACCAGGCGCCTTCTTCCTCTTCTTATGCCGCGGTCCGCGCGCGCACCGCTTATGCACGCACGAACGAGCACGAGCCAGTGGACGCGCATTAGCTAAAGCGCCGCGCGCGCGCGCGCGCTCTCGCTTTTTGGCCGGGGTGCCGCTCTGCGCCGACGAGAACACGCGCCAGAAATGACGGTAATAGCTAATAATAAGCGTTTTACAACGCGCGCGCAGCAGCGCGCGAGCGGGCCGCTTTTGTTTCGCTTTCTTACCTCCACCTGCCTGCTTATCTTTTAATTCTTTTTCTGCTTTCTTTACATCAGGCGGGGGCTGAAACACACCCTTCTTGCAATTTCGCCGCGCCTCCTAGAGCGGCAGAAAAAAGAAAAATAAATGCGAAGTATGAGGAATTAAATTGGTACGAAATGAGGAAGAAAAAGAAAAGACCGGAAAAAAGAAGAGGTTAACGAAGTACGATAGCACCCAGAACTATGCCGAGGAACAAGCAAAGAGAATCTTGCATGACGAAGAAGGGTAACACCGGGAACACGAGCAGGACAGGAACGCACATTGTTCGCGAAAACTGCGTAAGAAAAAAAAAGCAAGAGGTAATAACCGCACGCGAGCGCAACGTCGTCGAGCAAAGTCGCAATAATTTAAGGACCTCGGGAAGCGCCCGCCGCCATTATAAACCGCATGCGAGCTTCCCTTTAATTTTTTTTTTTTTTCACAACGTCAAACGCTCTCAGACGGGCATCGGTCGTCCACGCACGGAACTCACGGACGAGGAAGGGAATGGGGGAACCATTGAAGAGCTTCCATGGAATAAGTTGTGCTTTTAAGCTGTACCTGCATATCTTTTTATTTATTTTTTTTTGACGGTCTCACTCACGGTACTTGTAACTTCCATTCTCGCTTTAATCCCCCACCGGCACCATTTTATTGACTGTCGCAGCCTGTCCGCAGGAAGAGAACGAGAGGGAGGGGCATGGCCGCGTTGTCGTCATTAGGACGTACCGCCCACTTTTGGGTCGTCATCAGCCAGGAGAGGGCGAGAACCTAGAGGCTTACACGGTCACTAGAGCGCGACACGTCGCCGCCACGTCGTTCCCAGGTTGACCGCTCGAGCGGCATTTGAAGCTTTTCTATACTTCGTGCGCTCCCGCGCTTCCCTCCTTATCTCGAAGTTTTCCTATCTTCCTTCATCATTCATTCATTCGCGCCTTTCTTAACAGCGTTCTCCGACACTCGGCCCGCACGCGTCGTCATCCAAGGAGGCGAGGTTCTGGCTGCTACTGCTGCTGCATTACTTAACTCGCACGGCGCGGTGCTCCACGCGCTCAATTCTTCCGAGGCCGCGTTAATTATTTACGTATCAGAGAACCGCAGCCCGACTGCTGCCACCGCCGTTGCCGCTGCTACTCGCCATACGGCAAAACCCGGAGTCCGCAACAAAGACGCAGCGAGAGTGCCCGGTGCTATATTCCTACACCTCCGAAAAAAAAAAATAATGAAGAATGTTCAGACATGTTATAGGCGGCGTCGCTGTGCACCTTATCCGTAAGTCGGACTACTTTAGTTTCTTTTTCTTCCCTTTCTTTTACCTCGCTACTATTGGTTAGTTACAGAACTCCAGTCTACTTTTGCCGAAGGCGTCTTGTGAGCTAAACAGAAAACAGAGAAAAAAAACAAAACAAGTCATATCGAAAGAAACGGCTAAGCTTGCGGTGATGAGGAAATATGTCCTAACGTAGAGCGGCGTGTACACGCCAGTGTTGCGCAACAGGTTTATTGCGGCCGCCGAGAGAAAACATCGCCGCGCACACTACAGGTTACCGCCACTTGGGCGAAACGCTAAGAAGCTTCGGCGTTACTTAAAACAGAAGGATAAGAAATAACGAAAGTCAAGGATAATCCCATAAGCGGAAAAACGGAAGCTGAAACACGAAAAAAAAGAGGAAAGAATGAACTCGGAACCATGAATCCTTAATAAGGTATCCTCTAATCTATCGCTTTACTTTCGAGAAGAGTCGCTTCCGCGCGGTACGGGACCAAATGCACTCCCAGAGCATTACCACTTACACTCTCTAACTATCTTCTTCTCCTTTATTCTCTGATATTTCCTACCGTCCAATCTCTCGGCTGCGAACCGGTGCGAGCTTACGCCGTTGGACTCGCCTACGATAAGAAGAACAACCCGAGAGAGAAAGAGAGACGGCGCAGAGGTAAAGCAACAAGCGCTGCAGAAAAGCGCGCAACACGCGAAAGGCGCAGCAGAAAAAGAATACTAGACCTGTACGGTTGGCGGCGGCCAAGATCTAATGCAGCACTGCCACGCACGAGCCGGCGTAATAACGTTCACGCTAATCGGATCGGGGCGGGGGGTCTGCAGCAGCCCTGCCCCGCCACACTTGTTTTCGCGTGCGCTCGCATTATCATTTTGCTTCTCCTTTCTCTTCCGCACTGCTCAGTGCAAGACGCACAGCAGAAGAAGCGAGCGAGCGTATCGTTACCCGTATAGTGGCTCCGCAGAAAAAAAAAAAACGCAACGGGCGGCGAACGGCGAAGTCATGCAAGCTGGAAGCTCTAATTACGCTTTTATCCATCGAACGCAATATATATATATATATATATATATATATATATATATATATATATATATATATATATATATATCTAAACGATCACGATCGCTGCCACTGCCGACATTTGTTAACAAATCCATGCCCCATGGTGTTTTGAAAATTGCATCTCCGCACAACACCCCTGCCATGCCGGCAAAGCACGCTTTACAGGCCTGTAACGATACGACAACAGCGCGGAGTCGAGAGTTACTGTAAAATGTAGCATATACAGTAACTCTAACGCGGAACGCTCAATGAAAGGAGCCGACGCGACGGTAGTAGTGGCTCTACAGGTCGCAGTGAATGGCTGGGACGGCTATGACCGCTGAAGAAAAAGCGAGCGAGAGAGAGAGAGAACGTCCCCGACTCGCCTTGAATATGTTCGCCAGAACCTGTACAAGTTTCATTCTCGATTTACGTTTCTTTCGGCCCTGTTCCTAGGCAAGGCAAATATCGCGTTTTGTTTCGATTCCTTGCTTTGGCAGTCACGGCGATACATTCGGAGTTATAGTTGAGTACTCGGTTAGTACACTGACGTTGTGTTTAGGTCAGGGTGAAAACGTGCACGTACGCGCGCAGGAAAAGAAAAAAAGAAAAGAAGGCAACTCGGTTCAGTTTCCGAGGCGCGACATTTATCTTGAACTTTTAGCACGCGTATTTTAGGAGGACAAAGTAGCAGCACGAACATCCAGAAAATGCATACATGTCGTTCCAAATGCGACCGTTACATTTACGTACAACCCCAAATATTCAATAAAGAAAGCGAGTACATTCGTTTATTTTCGACTTCGCTTCCTCTGACAAAAAACTAGAACGGAAAGAGGTAGAGGGAGAGTTCACCCTCATTCGTACTGTGAAGTGAAATTAAGCGTAGCTGTCACCGCGCAGCAGTGATCGCGAAGGAGGCCGCACAGGTATTTTGAATACCTACACCGTGATGTGCCTACATACGACACGCCTTCCAGCTACGGGGAACTTACATTCGGTCCGCGTGAGCTAACGAATACAACACCCGGCGAAGCGTGCGAACACCGAGAAGGCGAACAGATCCGACTGCGTAAAACCCACGTTACACGTCTAAATGTACGGAGCTCCGCCTTTCTAGTACGAAGGTGCGACGGGAAGACTAATTCATACAGAGAAACAAACAATGAACAAAACAAGGGGATTTTTTTTCAAGGGGCTCGTTTTGTTTGTTGGTTGTTTCTCGGTCACGCTCCGAGATCGGAGGTGCGAATGCCTTGAGCTGGAGCGTGGTGCTTCGAAAGAATCGACCGAATTTATTCACAGCGCTCGATTTCGATCACGCGAATGTGACGCGTCTCGCGAGAGCCCGCTACTCATTTGGCTCTGTCTAACATAGAAACAAAAAAGGACGATACCAGTACCGCGCAGCAAACGCGTATCAAAATAGCTCAGTTTTTCAAGCCACAAAGAAGCCCGTTTGGGAAACGAACACGTTTAAACGTTTCCAAAAATCGGTTTCCTGCGAGGACGCGGTGCGTGCGAATTATTGTCTATTTAGAGGAGCACGCACACAACGACCGATCGAATGCCAATGTGAGGCGACGTCAAATACATAAGCCCGTGCTAGCGCGCGAGGTTGACTGAGGATCGTCGTCATGGAGACGAGGCCTTATATCGTTAGCGCTTGCAGCGTGGGCGGCGTGAGCTGGAGCGGAGTGACCGCGAGGCGACGTGACCTTACCGCCGCTTCGTGCACGAGTTTTCAGCGCACGCAGCTGCGAGGTCTGTCCCGGATGGAGCACGAACGCCGGTGGCCAAGGTTCAGTAAGGTCAAGCGTGAGACTCGGTAACCACGACCACGCAACCTGGAGGAAAGAAGCGAAGCGTGCAACTAACGAATGACCTCGTGACATTGAGGGGGAGATTCTATTCATTCACGTGATAGATTCAACTGGTCGTTCTCGAACGATGAATAGCGCACTCTCGCGACACGCGTCACATTCGAATGGTCGAAATCGAGCGCTCCGTAAGAGATTTTGTTGGTTCTTTCAGAGCACCACGCTCCAGCTCAGGGCACTCGCACCTCCGACCTCGGAAGCGAGGTCGAGATCTGATCACGTGACCCCTGCAGCTTTAGTCCTGGCGTGACGTCACGCCACGGCTGCGTGAGCGGCTGTTCATCGGCGCCAGTGCGCCTTGTTTCTGTGCACCAGAAGCAGCAGTGACGCGTTTCCTCTTCCGGCCTCCGATTACTCCGCCAAGTGTGCACGTTCGGCTCGGACGCGCGTTCTCTGGCTCGGATTAAGAGCGGGCGCCGCATTGTTGTAGTCCGAGTTAGAGCGAGGGGGCGTCCAGCCGAAAGTACCATCACACAACAGCAGACTATCCGGCTAGCACGCGAGGTCCGCTTACATCGAACACTGCTAGTGCGGACAGGATGGAACCGGTTTTTATAATGAGTGGAGATTTACAACAGCCTGGTTGGTGCACGACTATTTGATGGGTCTCTTTTCGTTTTGATTTTTTTCCCAACTTGGAACTTTTTTCCGACAGTTTTGGCGAGTGAGAACACATGCAGTGGGTAGCCATTACTCACCTCAGCGGCAGCGTAGAAAGTGACGTAGCACGAGGGAACCAGCGTTGAGGTGAGGGAAGAAAGAGAGTGAGAGAGAGTGTTCAGCCTTCACGGTTCACGCGGTCATCCCTGCGAGAGGGAGAAAAAAGGGGGAAAGGACAGGGGAGGAAGAATATTAAGCTGGAGAACAGAGACTGCGTTGCGTTCATATTGCACAATAGATATAGTATGTGCTACATTTGTGACAAGGCACGCGGAATGAACCCAGGCGCCAGTCCTGTTAACATTATGCGCAACGCGTTAAACAGTTCACAGGTTCTTAGCAAACATGCAGTAGAACGAGAAATCTCAATGTATCTAGTGACATGACTTCTTTAAAAATCGTGATGTCTTTTCTTTTCCAACGTCTGTCTTATATTCATGTATGACTGGTTATTCTCATGTGTGTAAGCAGGCGATCGGCATTCTCTCAGGCTTTCTGTGCCTTTACGCCGATCCCCTAGGTAACTAGTTATACGCTGTATACTAGAGAAAGAATGAAAAACCAAAGCTGTGAGTCTCAACAACAGACCGCTAAAGACGAGCGTCAAAATGCAATTCAGAACAAAGCGGGAAGAGGCTCGTCAAAACGTATTACAGTATGCACGCACACATCTCCCAATAACACACACACAAACACACACACACACACACACACAACGAACAAGCGCGCGCTATGCCCCATAAAAGTCAAAGCCGGGAAAAGTAATACTGAGACCGACGTCACTGAATCTTGCCGTTCCACTCTAGGGAGACAAAGGAAAAAGAAAAGGATAAGGCAGGATATGTGTCAAAGAAAAGCGAGAGTTCCGCTAAAACCACCGTTGAAAATGATGAATCGTTCCAGGCAGCTACGGGGCTGCAGCGATAACGCAGCGCTGCTTTGCAGGCAGAATGGCGCACGTGTTGCCCGCTCAGGTCCCTTTCGGCCCTGGCGGTGTCAATTGACACCATCACACAACATTTCCTCTAGCACCTCGGAAATGAAACCAAAACTGCGCATTCGTGGGGGAATACTTCTTCAATGATCCCCACTGCGATTGACACCAAAATGGTGACATGCTTGCGGAGCTGGGAGCCACAAAGAAGAAGAAACTTGACCGAAGTCATGGGTGACGCCGAGGCTGGTCAGCTGAGGCGGCTAAGCGCAATTTTCGGGTCGACTTACCGAAGTCGTTTCAATGAGTATCACACTGAAAAATGAGACGTGGTTCACATTTTGTGTACTCTAGTGAATAGCAGGAAAAAAGATGCCGTTTTTCTCATTTCACAACCGCTGAGCCCCGATGACCTAATTTGATGTCACGCCTGTAAATTGATTAATACTTGCACCACTGGCTCAATTTTTCATTTGTGGTCTTCTGGGTCATCACTATTAGGAAAACAAGCACAAAAAATGTCCCCGACCAAAATAAAAAATCCAGGGCTTAAAGGGTTAAAGCGAAGGCACCCAGCATTTCGCCGCGACCTTCCACTCAGTTTTAAACGCTATAGCGACGCAGCAATTCATGTGAGAATGTTGAGAAGCGAAGGAAAAGGAGAAACGAAAAGAAAACAACACCAAGAGCGGTAATGATACCCGCCCGCGGGCGCGAGTGCGCGACGCCGCCTGCTGTGCAGGCGGGCTCCATGAAAACAAAGTCTGCCTGTTCTTCAAGGCCCAGAGATGCCCTCCCGAGTCCAAGTACGAGGAATTAAAAACTCGCGCGCTTCAACACGCCGCATAATGGGGGGGGGGGGGGGGGGGCAGAGGGCGTAATAGCCGAGCACTTTCTCGGCCGTAACTTAATTGGGCTTTCTTGCCGTTAAACGTCGTTTACGTTGTAAGAAGGACGGCAGGACAGCGTTATCCTGTTTCGTGTTTCGTCTGAGAGGACCGGCTGGTACAGCAAGGACAAGGCACGGCCGTGCTGCAGTTTTTTAGCATCGCGTATTGCTTGACAATACAAAAGCGCAAAAAAGTATAAGACGGTTGGGAAACATGGGACGTACGCTTATTATAAAATGACCACATTTCCACTATTCTACTGATCATGCGCGAGACACAGGGCGTCATAATCGCTTCTAACGAATGTTTTCGCGGCGAAACGAAAAACCAAGTTTAAAAAGTCTTACAGAATCTGAATAGATGCACACATGAATCTAAAAATCGCATAAAATATCTAAGCTAGCCATGACAATCGTGTCGAACTATTCCACCGAAGCTGGCCATGCAAAAGTAACGAATGCTGAAACGAAAGCGACGGTGCAGCCTATCTTCATATCGGGTAGTCATTCCCTCCGTCAGTACACAAAGACGACGTCACACGCTCAGAGATAAACACGTCACGCAAGTACAGCCCACAGTGCACGAACATCCAGCAGATAAGTGAGCTGCGGTTTCCCGCGAGACGAACAGCACGCGAAAACCCAAGCCATGTCGCCACAAAACGTCACGTACGGTACAATATTCAAACATCTACCGTTAATAACAACATCTTTTATTACTCTAGAACACAAACCCGCAGATGCCCTGGAACGCCCGGAAAGCTGTAGTTAAAGTAGAGAATGCGTAAGAAAGCGTATACAATTCACTTTCACCTCTCTTTGCCCTCAACGCGTGAATCGCACGCCGGAAACACCAAACGCAACGGGCGCCTGCGAGCGAGGCGGTTGCGCTCGCGGGATAGTCGACCAAGCTCACGGTTGCTGTTCCGCTACTTGCAGCACAACGAGGCTCAATTAGCTCGAACGGCGGGTGCGCGCGACCAGGTAACGCTACACAGGTATCCTATCCGACTCGCGGGCTAAAATCCCGGAGGTCGTCCAAGAGCACGACTTCGCTCTTCCGACGGAAGGGCAAAAACATCGGATGGGAGGAAGGAGGAAAGGGGAGGGGGAAGAGGTTGGCGGCAATAAGCGCCACGTGTGCGGCAGGCGGAAAATTACCGCGGAACAAAAAGAAGCAACAGCGGTGGCCAATGGGCGAGCACCGCTCACCCTTACAAACGCGACTGCTGATGGCCTAACGAGCTTCAACCTAATAATGCATGCCGCCTTCGTGAATCGGGAATACAATACGCGACCCGGTCGTCGTCGCCGCCGTCGTCACTGCTGCTATGGCCGGGAAAATGAAGACGAATTACCAATTGAAACGCGACCTTTTTCTCCACTCCCTCGTACGTTTTCTCTTCTCTTTTTTTTTTCACTTCCGCGATCGCTTCGCCCAGTGCGAGCGCCCGGTGCTACGCGCCCTCCTTCCTTCTTACACCGTCTGGCTAACGTCGCGTGCGCTTGTTTCAACGCCGGTAATTAAAGGCCGCCCGCGCTAATGCGCCCCTCAGAGGAGTCGTTTCCTAAACACGCAAATTAAGATCGCCACCGCTGATCGGTTCCAGTGCCTGCACTGTGTTTCTTTCGCGCACTGTTTTCTTCCTACTTCTTTCTTTTTTTTCTTACCGTTTTGTGTCACTGGTGATATTACTGCTTGTAGCGTTTGCTTTTTCTTTAGCGTTTTCTCTCGATCTTCTTGGAAGCAGCTCGCAGCCGGCAGCCATCGTGCTCACTCTTGGGGTCGGTTCAGCGGGCAGTGCGTGTACTTGACGCTGTTTTGGACCGTCCTCCTAATTCGTCTCGAGGTTTCCCAACAGCGCTAATGACTCATTTGATCTGTAAACGACGTTTTTCTTCCCGCGCGTGCGCGGCCCCCGTCCAGCTGTCTCGGAGGAGAAGAAGACGAAGCGGCCGCCCTAGCGCGCGAAAAAGGCGGACAGCCAATGAACGCAGCGAAGGAGGTGAGGGAAGCGGCACGAAGACCGAGAACGGTGAGTGCGTGTGGCTCTCTCGTTAGCGCCATCGTCTTAACGCCAGCGCAAGTTGGGCGCACTGCGAGTTAAGGATCGGAAGAAGGCGCAAGGACAGCGAGAAGCGAAGAGGAGACGGGTCGCAGGAGAGAAAGAGCGTTGTTAAGAGCACCCGGGCAGTAACGAAGCAAAACTAGCTAGCAAGAGTGGGGAACTGTGTGCGATCAAAAGTTTAGGAACGCCCGGCCCTGCCAGCTAAGGGCGAGCTAACAGCGAAGGCAGGTCCCCACGCGACGTATTCGCGAAGCGCTTCTCAATGCTTGCCGCAGATGCTGCTAAACTGCGCGCACCATGTCGAAGACCCGGTCGAGCAAAAAATGAAGGAAGCAGGAGGAGATGTGATGTGAAAACGAGCGAGAAATCACGTATCGGAGAACGTGTCACCGGTTCCGCGACGCTAGCGTTGATTGGCTAATATCAACTGCGCGCACCTTGAGCCACCGATTAGGTCGCCCCCTTAATGTTATACTCATGAGTAGGTTATCAGCGATCCGTAGTACTGTACGCATACCGGCAAGGCCGCCCTTCCGGTCCTCGTTAGGGCCTATATACGCCGATGTGCACGTCATCAAGGAAGGCCGAATGCAATGAAGCGGCGCTTCTGAAGCGCGGTGCCTTCCGCCTGGCCTTTTTTCGGGCACGCACTCGCGCACTTTGCTACCACTTCGCTCGGTTTTATTTTGAAGTCTTCTTTCCCGACAGCGCAAACTCGAGTAGAGAAGCAGCGGCAAAGTGTGAGAAGACTCTACGCACGAGGCAGGGAGAGGCGCTGATGACGGTCGCTGCTCAGCTTTTCAGCTTGACGGAAGAACGGTCGCGTCGAAGAGACGCGCGCTGGCAAAAAGAAAAAAGGATGGCCCGGTGGGCTTCATTTGACAGCTTGCATAATGAAATCGCTTCGTTACTAGCGGGGCGCCCATCTTGTTATCGGAGATATTTTTGGTTGAAGAGCGGCGGGGCGCGGTTTGCTCGACGAGCGCTGCACCAGGCTTCCTTCCGATCGCAAAAAAAAGAAAGAAAGAAAAAAGAAAAAGAAGAGGACAAGAAAAGAGTCCAGTGCACTTCAGACGACGAGCGAAGGACTCCGCAGACTAGAGGAGCTCGTTAAATCTTGAGCGCTGTGATATGAAGTGCTCTGCTCTCGAGCCCTTGCCTCCTTCTCTTCCCGTTTGCCCCACCGCGAACGGGGGGAAGAGAAAAAAAAATGTCAACGAGAAAAGTAGAGGGAGAGGGAGGTAAACTGTAGCTGTTCTCCGAGAGCCAAATAAAAGCGTCGAAGCGAACAGTGGGAACTAGAAATGGCGACTGTTCTTCAACGAACTGTCCCCGATTTCGCCCTCCTTTCGATTCGCTTTTATGTTTGGTGAGCGTCGACTTCTTTTCGTTCCCTCGTCGCTGCGAAGCAATCTTTTTAAAACGCGTCGCTGGCATGACTGACGTCCGCGCAGCACCGTCTTTCGAACAGTGGGAGGCCAGCTCTCTGTTGTTACGTGCTCACCGTTTTTTAAACTTGTTCAACACAAATTTTAGGCCTTGTACCACGGAATATAATAAAAAAGAAACACACAGGCAAAGTAAGTTTTCATACTGTAAAATAATGACGTTTGGGTGGGAACAATGACAGACGACGATAACCGTGTGGCTCTGCGCGAGTGCGAAGTAAACGGCCGCTCTGCCATACCATGATGACTGAGTCAACGGCAAACGTTGTGGTGAAAAAAAAAAAAAAAAGGAACTCTTTAGTAGATCGTACGAATACTGGAGGTAAACGGTACGATAGAAATCAGGAAGCACCTGCGGCGTCTGTCATTTCTTCTCGCGATCTTATCGCTCTTATTTTCTGATCACAAGATCCACACTGAGCTTTGTAACGGGAGTGGAATGGCGCACACTTAGCCAGGGACGGACGACACAAGCGGAGCGTAGGCTTAGAGTGTGGACTTGTAACGGAGCGTAGAATTCAAAAAAAAAAAAAAAAAAAGAGGGGGGGGGGGACGGAGAACTGCTAGCGGGCGCATACAGGCAGGCACTGACAGTTCTCGAAAGCACGCCATAGCATGACCGAACCGAGGCTGCATTTCTCAAGTGAATTTCGCAATTGTCTGCAATAAGCGCAGCCGTGTTTGCGTGAGCGCAGGGGTGAAATAAGCCGAGTAAATTCCAGTAACAAATTACGCAAGGACGCACGTAGAACGCGAATGTTGGCGCAGCGAACAGCGAAGAAATGCAAACGCTATCGTAATAATAATAATAATATGTGGGGCTTAACGTCCCAAAACCACTATATGATTATGAGAGACGCCGTAGTGGAGGGCTCCGGAAATTTCGACCACCTGGGGTTCTTTAACGTGCACCTAAATCTAAGTACACGGGCCTCAAACATTTTCGCCCCCATCGAAAATGCTGCCGCCGCGGCCGGGATTCGATCCCGCGACCTTCGGGTCAGCAGTCGAGCGCCATAACCACTAGACCACCGTGGCGGGACAACGCTATCATAAACATCATCATCGACGTCGTCGGTAATCACAAGAACGTCGACACAGTCGGCAAACGTCGCTAATAGCACGAGTCACGATGGCGAGATCGCTCGCGTTTGGCGGTGAATTGAGGAACAATCACTTCGCTGCTGGAACAAGTAAATAGGTAAATAGAAAGCGACGAATTATAGAAGAGAGAGACGATGATGAGGGGAAGGCGGGAAAGTGAGATTAGGAGAACAAAAACTACGACCATCGGCTCCGTATCGATATCAAAAAAAAAAAAAAGAAATTGTCAGATACGGAATGAAACACGTACGATATACAGACGTGCGGTTTTGTCTGCGCCGCCACTGAGGGGGCCGCCAACAACAGTGCAAGATAAGCAGGGAACAAACAAACAAACAAACCAACAAAAAACAAGCAAACAAACAAATAAGCTAACGAACAAACGAACGGACTCGAAACTCGAGCACGCCCCATTGCCGCGAGCGTCGTTTTAACGAAGCGGCAGGCTGCCACGAAGTCGAGACAATGCTACGCAGATGAAACGCGAAGTCGAGGCAACGCGACGGCGCATTTCGAAGAGTCGCGCGATGGCAAACAGAAAGAACCGGATCGTCGAGCAGCAAAAAAAGACGCAAAGGCGGGCTGCAGTCTCCGCACGCTAGCCTTCATCGTGATCGGAGGGGGCCCAGAGAGTCGGAAATTTGAAATTAGATTCCGAAGTTTCCGTTAATTAGGAACAGCTCGAGCCTTGAACACTGGCTCAGAACGAGCGACGAAAGACAATGGAAGAAAAAAAAAAAGGATAAGCAGAGAATGAGAAGAAGCAAGCTAATGAGAAGAAAGGATAACGCAGACGAGGCAAGCAGCGGATACAGGGCTCGGTAAACACAAGGCGGCGACATGGACGAGATTTGCGCGCGCACGGGATACAGAGATAAGAAAAAAGAAGAAAACGCGATGCAAGAAAGAAGTCAGGAACAAATTACTATGGCAAAGGCCAAAAAACAAGTTAGAAGGCGACACGCTACAATAGGAAGCGTAGCATCAAGTGTAGGAAACACGAATAGCTGGCAGCGGGAGGGAGGAGGGTAAGGGAGGGTTGGAAGACGGCATAATACCACGGAGCCAGTTTTCCGCCCCAAAAGAAAACACGCGAGAGGGTGGCGCGCCCGAGAGAATCAATAAATGAACACGGCAAACCTAGCATTGCGTTAGTGCGTGTACGCGCGTGCGTGTACTAGGAGGGGTGGTGGGTGGGGGAGGGTAAGGCCGAGCGAGAAAGCGATTAAAGAAAGAGGTAGCGATGTCGGCATCAATAATAATTAGGAAGTCGAGCGGAGGAAAAGAACCCGCTTGCTCTTCCCCCTCACCGTCTCTTTTTCATCTTCATTCCCACCTTCTCTGCAATAAGCTTCTACCATTCTAGTCACTCGCCCCCTTCTCTCCCTTCTCTACACTCTCCCACTCACACCCACCCTAATTCCCTTCTCATCCAAACTCTGGGTACTACTTCCTTTATTACCGCTCTCACTCCATGTCGTATCACTCCCCCCCCACCCCCCCTCACTAACGCCATCTATAACGGGTATAACTTAAACCGTACAACGCCGCGGCAGCAACAGAGGCGGCGGGGGCCAATCAGCGGATAAAACGCACGAATTACAACTCTCAGATAAGGTAGAGTAGTTCACGATTGCTCGGTGCCTTCGTATAGTCAGCCAATCATATTAGACGAACGATAACAAACTGGACTATCGCGAAAACGGCTAGAGCTGCGCGCGTACCGGTACCTGTACGTAAGGCTCGCGGTGCCAGCTTACGCCTTCACAACGGTGCCCCGTATTATATCGGTACATAGGGTACAACCTTAACTAGCTTCTCCATCCCTCTCGCTCCCCTGCTACACCCTCAACTCGGTCCTCCCGCACTATTTCATTGTACGCCGTGCCCTTTGCCATGCTAGGGGAGAAACTAGATCGTGCCGGAGTTTGTTCGCCACCGTCAGCCATTCCGGCGATCGTTTGTTTCTCTTTTTTTTCTCTCCCTTACCGGGACACTCTTCTTTTCTTCCTTCGTTCTTTGTATTTTAATTTCTTTTTTCTAGCTTCGCATCTCGTACTATTTCCACGCGCCACCGCCATTCCCGAGTTTTCGTCTCTTTATTTTTACTCGTTACGCGACAAGGCAACGCGCTAATTTGTGACTAGTTCAGGACAAGGGTCCCCTGATTAGGTTTGCCCCCCTCTCAGTGCGTGCGGCAGAGCAAGGTTCGCTTCGACTTTGTGCTTGCCACTCTTTATCTCCGCCCGCGGTTCCTTTTGTTTTATGCAAAGAGGACATGTTACTTCACTTCTGCACGAAACTGCGCTTTTCCCCGTCTTTCTATAGTCTTTTTTTTTTTAAATTTTGGTTCTGTTTTGCCGAGAAACGCGGACGCGTTAATTGTTCGACGTCGCTACTCGTTTTTTATCGTCCACCTTTCTCGACAACTTGTTTTGCGCAAACGCTTTGGTGCGATCAGTCTAGGTTAAGCGAATCAAAAGTGTAATCCGGGGGAACAAAGTAATGAGAAACGCTGCGTCGCTGTCGGCATTAGGGAGCTGCAGTCGGCATCAGCCGAGTCACTTAACCTGTCCGAGCGTTTACAGAAAGCGTAGAAAGAAAGGTATCGCAATTTAGCCAATTAATATATGGCTGCGCGACACAGCCGGGCAACGAGAACGCCGCACTTGGCGCACGAAGGTTCCAAGAGGAGCGGTTCGGCGAGAGACTGCAGGTAGAAAAAATATTTTTTCGAGTAGAAAACAGCGTATCCTCGACTCATTTATTTGGTGAACTACTTCACATTATGGGGGCGCGAGACTATAAATGCACCAAATATCAGCCACGGCGTAAGATGCTACATCATACGTAACTGCGGCTTCGTATTTGTTTTTTTTTTTTGTTACCAATCAATCTACAGTAGGAAGTATCTGAGGTTCAGCTTTACTAAAGTTATAGCCCCGTGCGACAAAAGTATGCAATTTTAAATATTCTGATACTTGCCAACACGCAAAGTAATGGGGGACAGTTTATTTATACCAAGAAGCGACAGTGGTTAACGAGCAATCGGTAAAAATGACAAATGAGGACCATGGACAACAAGCGCTAGGAATGACTTAGAGGGCAAACATACAACGGCTTCAACGTATGGTACTTAATGTACTTTGCCATTGAGTCTTGCTAACCCATGCGTTAGCAAGACTAACCATAGGTAATGAACCTATACAAAAAAATAAACAATGGACCAAGCGCGTATCATAGTATTCATTTGACAAGTTATGTAAAATCAAAAGTTGAGAACGAAACCGAAGAAGCGCTGTGGTAAGCGACAAAACGAAACAGTGTATGTAGCACCCTGTAAAGGGTGCACCACCACATGCACGCTTGTAAGGCGACGAAGCGACTAGTTACTTACGTCTCGTACTAGTGTTTCGTACTTCACACTCGATCCACATCTATGTAGTTTCGGAAAGAATTAAGTGGTTTCGTTCCGAGTTGAATCCTTCCCCTCTAAACTGCCACTTCGCGACTTTTATATACTGGCACTCTTTTGCCATAACTGGCCGTCGCACAGCGATTGGAGCAACACCGCACCGTTCGAAGGAAACAACGGAAATACCAGTCATGTCCCTGCAACGTAAAACAAGCAACCATTTTTGTTTACGGGGCTACATCAGATGCCAAAAATATGCATCGCCCTTCCCAAACGTCCAAAACTACGAGAAAGCACCACAGAGGCCCGGAACCGGACGCTAATTAGCGACTGAACTGCGCGACCGCAATAAACACCCTTCCATAAGGATGCGTCGTTCTCTATACGCGAAAACCTGCACCATCTTACTTTGTTTTTCGTTTATGTTTCAATAGCGACTGTGAACAAGTGCTTCTAAAGAACACCAAGCGAGCCAGCTGCAAACTCTCGGAGAAAAAACTGCCGCGGAAATGAAGGAAATATCGAGAAAATTTAAGCGAAGAGACACTGCGGAGAAGGGGGCACGGCTAGCAGAGATTGAGAGACCGCTTGAAGGACCGCACGGCACAGGCGAGTGCCTCTTGACGACGCTGCACCAAAATGAAGCGTGTGCCGCACCAGCATTGATACGGTTGCGTGCATGCCCTCCGTTGTCATCTTTTTTTTTTTATTCTTTAAATATTGTTAATGTTGGCCCATCCTATCTTTTTCGTGTTCAAAACCTTGCTCCTTCTCTAGCGCCCAGTTTGCATTTCAGAAAACCAATCTCCCGCGCCGTCCCGAGCAAGCGACCTCGAGTAGCCAGCCATCCAGGCAGGCAGGCAAGCCAGCAACGAATTCCCGTCCTCTTCTGTTGAACGCAGCAGCCACCGCTCTCCGCAGCCGTTGCCACCGGCGTGCCTCGCGGTGTGCCCGTGTTTTCGCCATTCTTTCACTTTCTTCGCGGTTTTTCTTCTTTTTCTCGCCCAGTATTTTTCTTTTCGGATTTTGTTCTTTTCGCGTTGTCTCAATTTGTCCCAACGCTTGCCTGCTGCAACTCCGAGGCGGCAGGGAAAAAGCCTGTTGCTGCTACTATGTTCCCGCTGCGTTCTGGAAAACGTCAACGTCGACGTTTTCGTGATGTTCTTTTTTTTTTTCTGCATCCTCTCGCAAACGCGAAGTGTATGTCGAGGCAATTGTTTTTTTTTTTTCTCTTCTATATACATGCACGTTTATGGGAATTCGAGCCTACAAGCGAGACGCAAAAACAATAAAACCGCGTCGCTGCACTCTTTCGCGAGACAGCGCCGCAGGGCCGATTCTTGTTAGTCCCTGCCAAGTGGCTCCGATGCTTTCGCGAATGGCAACTCC
The DNA here is from genome assembly GCF_013339695.2 of Rhipicephalus sanguineus. NCBI lineage: Eukaryota > Metazoa > Arthropoda > Arachnida > Ixodida > Ixodidae > Rhipicephalus > Rhipicephalus sanguineus. The sequence goes on along the minus strand of NC_051180.1, from coordinate 124,481,686 downwards.
AGATGCAACAGATGGGAAAAGAAGGATACGAAAAAATGACATAAAAAGAAAAAAAGCGCGAAAGCTGCGACGATGGAAAGCAAATAGTGTGTCAGAGGCAATAACAAAAGTATAGGTGATGGCAATAAGCGACTGTAACAAGGCTACTTTAGAGACACGAAGCGACCGACGTACTTATCGTTGCCCGTACCAACTTAGAAGAGGCGCTCTTGTTTAAGCTACACATCGCGCGCAAACGAGAACACAAGAACAATAACAAATACAAAAGCGCAAGGTTCTGGTTCACTACAGAGCGTTTTTCCGTGCCTAACAAGACGAAGCAAGGGCCGTCGGCAGCAAGAGCACACGTTCAAGTTCCAAGACACTTGAAACTTGAAAAGCACGTATGTTCTGGAATGTTATACTCTATAATTGTGTGTTCACCATGGCGCGTGAAATATACGATCTTTCGCTTCCTCTCTGAACACCGTTTCCAAAAAATAAGCGTTTACTTCTCTCTATCTCTTAGCAAGAACTAAAGTACCTCAGGTGGATTTGCTTTCTTTAAGGTACGCGTTAAACCAAATGAAGCGCTTCTTCTTCAAAAAAAAAAAAAAAAAAAAAGAGAGAGAGAGAACAGAATGCCGCACCTGTGCAAAAGAACTCGGGCGCAGACAGCTATACATGACCCCATTAGTGGGCACAGCCAAAAGTGGAGATTGCTGAACAATAGGTTCGACTTAAGCTGATAAGAGTTCACCAAGTAAGCGCTTGTTTTTTTGTTTTTTTTTTTAAGAAGCGGCTGCATTATCGAGCAGAAACTTCTTAGTGGTGTAGTGAAGCTCACGCAGATATCAACTTCGGCCAGGTTATCAAATACAAGAATAATACAGACGGAAAAAACAACAACAACAACAACACGTAGGCAAGTTAGAGCAAGGCAAAAAGAAACGCAGATACTGACTTAAAAAAGCCCCCAAACAGAAAGGCTATTAAAGCACTTCGCAAGGAACTTGCGCGTTATTCGGGACTGCTGGATAGAAACCATGGTCGTACAAGGTAAAGCGGTACGAAAAATAATAAATAAATACAGAAATAAAATAAAAGAAAGGAGAAGCGCACGACCGCACAGGTGCGGTTCCTCGATCCGCGCCCGTACAGCACACAAAGTGCCCCACGTACCCATACACTCGCCGCTGCCTAGAGAAGCCGCAGCGAGGCCGGAGCAGCCGGCAAGCACCTGGTCTGGGCCGTCGGCTCGCGTTATCGTCAATGAGAATCCGCAGCGCAACCTCGGCAGCCGCCTTGGCAAGAAACGAAGCAAAGAGACTGAGAAAAATATGAAAAGAAAAAAAAAGGAAGAAATGGAACGAAAGGCAGAGCCGGGGAAATAAGCCATATCATCTGCTTAGCCGACGAGCCCGAGCATGGCAAGGAACCGCACGCTCACCGGACCGCGCTATCAAAGACCTGGCTGTATACATACACACACGCCTCTGAAAAAGCGTGCAGCGGTAGCGGACGGCGAAGCCATGCCTGAGCCAACCGCAGACTACCGGCCTTCAACGTGATCCTCATAGAAATTGACTGAGTTATCAAGGGATATTTCTATCAACTCATCGACAGTGGACATCGAGGTAACAGTGGCGAACAGGCTTCAGACTCATTGGGCATATGCATACGTAGACTGCGCACCGAGACAACTTTGCTTACAGTCGACAGCACGGCTATGCAGAATGCAGCCTGCAAAGTACACGCGACTTACACTGAGACAACGAGGAAGCTAAGGATTAGTTTGCAGCGATGCTTTCCGAAATGCATCAAAAAAGACCGCCAGTAAGATGCCGCTCGAGCCGCTTATCGGGGTTCTATAGGGTTCTCGTCATTGGTCAACACTCCCGACGGCAGCGAACCAATGGAATCATCGCTATCTGGTGTATTGCGAAATGAGGCCCCCGCATCGCTGCACTGTTTTCGTAACAAAACGGCGCGGGTGAGTTGCTCTACGCATGAAGCCAGCCGTCCGTCCCATCGCGTTAAGAACGCTCCGTCGTTACTAGAACGCACTGTACGTGCCCCCCCCCCCCTCTCTCTCTCTCTCTCTCTCAATCGTATCTTCTTCTTTCTTTTTTTTGTGTGTTCAATTCGGGCACTCGAAGGTGCACTTTGCCGTGTTCTGACGAGACCGTACGCAGTTAGCCTGCGGTGTGCCGTTGCGCCATACAAGTGTGGGCGTGTGGCGAGTCCGTACGTGCGCGAGCAACACAAGGAGCGGCCAGTACAGCCACCGTTTCACATTCGCTACGCCGCCAGGCCTCTGCGAGCGCTTATCGAAACACCTGACGCCCACTGGGCGGGCCGCAACGTACCGACCGATACCGAGCTCTTCGCAGCAACACTATGAAGCAAGCCAGACATCGCTCGCTCGTGCAGTTAGTGTTATTATATCCCATCTCTCTCTCCCTCTCTCTTTTCTCGTTCCGTATCTTCCAGTAAGTACGCAGCTCTCAAGGCGTTTTGTCGTTACATAACTTTCCTACTTTCATGAGCAATGCCTTGTTTTCTTTCTCTCTCTCTCTCTCTTTTTTTTTTGTCTCGGTGTTGCGCCGCGCGGAGGCGGAAGCTGCGTTCCCGGAATTATGTCGGCTTACGATTAAACCGACTGGAAGAGCTTCGACGTAGCTGAGCTCGAGGGGTCGCGACCCTGTCAAAAGATACGGCAACCGAAGTGCGGTTTAAAGTAATGAGGTCTCGCTTTTCATTGTTTTTTTTTTCTTTTCTTTTTAGCCACCGACAATTACCGCAGCGAGCAGACAAGCACCTTCGGGAGTAAGTAAATTCCGGAAGTTCCGCGCGGGAAACGAAGAGACCGACAACTTTCTTTTCTGAGAACCAAGAACGAGAAGATTTAAATTTTATACCATACAGACGGAAGCGTACGAGGTACCGAGCAAATGAATGCGTTAATTACTGAAGAAATGACAACTGTGCGCACGAGATTGGTGAAACGGCGTAAGTACAATCGAAAGTCGTAAAAAGTAAAGAAAGAAACGTTTCGGAAGAGATATTACGAAATCGATTCTAATTTTACTGAACTTATGATAATACAACGCATTTATTAGAGCGAAAAAAAAAGAAAGCATACGTATAGGTGCTCAGAAAGAGAAAATAAAGCTCTTTACTGAAGTACGGAGAATTCTGCCGGCGTATATAAAAGCGCCTAGATGCTACTCTGCATATAGGGAAGGGGGCTGATAGAGGGAAGAGGACAGGGAAGAGGATATCATATCCCTAGGGAAGAGGATAGAAAGACCCTAGGAGCAGAAGGGTAGAAAAGTAAAAAAAAGAGAGAGAGAGAATATGCGTGGTCGCGGTACGTACAAGTCAGATATTAAAGGTGACAGTGTGAGGTAAGCCGACTTGGAGTTTATCAATTAGGTTAATGGCTTCGAGGAACGTGGAAAGAAAAATTAAAACGATGTTGCTGCCAAGGAGAAGACATGGGATCAAGTGTTTTCCCGAGATATAGTGGTACTTAAGAAGTTGAGCGCATTCTATATTGGAGACAGGTTCTTTCTTCTCAGTATCCCGGGCATACTAACAAAATGTGTTCCACCGTTTCGAATGCATCACAGTTATCGCAATATCGGATAGTGGTAAAACCAATGGGAGGGGGGGGGCATGTAAATATTGGTGAATGCGACGTTGAGGCGAAGTTGAGTATCGCGTTGCCACTACATTTCGTTACACATATACGATTACGTCAGACGAGGCGAAATATATAAGCGCATATACCGCGTCTTTCTGAACAAGCCCGTTGGAAAAGTGAGCAAAAGTGCAAACAAACAAACAACAACCAGGCCAAGTCTGGCCTGCGGTGTCCTTCGACCGTCACCCTGCTTCTCACGATTATGGCTGAGGCCGCCGGAGCTATCGTGTCATCTCGCACTTGCAGGGTGCGGACGCGTCATTTTCTACGGTGATATATCTCTTTTTTTTTTCGCATTTATATTTTCCCCGCCGGACAGAGCTGCCACTGGCAGTTCATTAGTTGTTATCTCGACTTCCAGAATCTCCCGCGCATCTTTTGTTCCTACAGGCTCGTAGGCTCCGCGTAGAGATCAGTGATATATGAAGACGAAAGAAAGAAAAAAACGAACAAAACGCAGGACCAAAACAGCCGGGTAAAGAGGATAGAAAGAGGAGACTGCGAAGTCTGCAGCGCGGCCCTAGCTCCGGTCCGAGCATTCGATATCCGGCGGCACCTCCGGCGAGTCGACAAAGAGGATGAAGACTGTCTTTCGGGCCTCAAAAAGCTGTCAAACCGCTGGGATCCACCGCCGCCGCCGCCTCCGGTCTGTGCTGCCGCTATTTTGTTCCTCGACGTTCTCTTTCTTTTTCATTCTGTTTTCGTGGCTCTCTTCTTTCATTATATACGCTCGCCTCCCTAGCTGGGCCGGCCTTAGCGGTCCGTCTTTATTTAAACTTTCCTTCAGCTGCTTATGGAGCGTCTCTTGTTTCGCAGAGCCCTCTCGAACAGCGTCGAGGGATGAAAACAACAAAAGTTGCTCTCGTCATCCACCCTCATAACTTTCTTTCTTTATGTCTCCACTCTTGCCTTCCCACTTACCACGTCACTGCTTGCTTCCTACCCCACTTTTTCCTCGCGAACTCTCTCTCTTTCTTGCATTCACCGTGATCGAAATTTATCCGATGTCCATACGTCAGGCGCAGTAGGACCGCGTAACGGTTTCGAGAAATTCACCAGGTTGCCGTCTCGCTGGAGCGGGCGCATCAAGAAACGAAGAAAAAAATACAAAAGAAGAAAGGTAATCGGGAGGCACGAAGTAAATAAACGACGAGACGCCAATATCGAGTTTAAAATCGAGAGCGGCATCAAGATAGAAAGAAGAGAGGGTGAAAGGAACGGGGCACAGTGCGGCAAGACTGGCAGCAGCAACCCGAAACGGTATTTTACATGGGCGCGTGGCGGCCGGGGTTAGGCCTGGGACGCAGGGCCGCACAGCGCGGCGCGGCAGGGAACAGACGACGATCGAACCAACTCCTCAGCGGGCATTTATTTCGGCAACCTCTCCTCTTTATTTATAGGCCTCGGCATAGACTCGCATCAAGTTTCGCGAATTCAGAGGCTTCCGAAGGACGTGGAGAAAGGCTTTGCGAAGACGAAAGTGCCGAATTCAAAGACAAGGAGAAGTGAAAGAAGAAGATGAGGGGGCAAAAAAACAAAACAAAGATGCGTGGCGTTTTCCCGCTAGAGTGCTGCGGGAAGCGTCCGATACACTCGCCGAAAGAGACCCGTCTTTCAGAAAGGGGGTACTGCTTGCTGCTCGGTGAACAAAAAGAGGCGTTGGACGTTCCAAAGTCGCACAGCTTCGACGCGAGCGGAACTCTGCGGCGATGTCCACATGACAGCGGGACTTACGTACAGTTTTCTTTTTGCTATGTTAGAGGCGTTTAAAGGCGCTGGTTACGATATTCACAATTAGCTAATGCACACGCTTCGCTAAAGCGATCAGAGATATACAATACGAGAAAATATTTTTTTTTAAATAGTGGCTTTCTGTTACGGCTGTTATGAAGTTTAAAAAGAAACAATGAGAGAGTAAGGTAAGTCACCACAAGCAAACAAACGGTAACCCTTCAATAACATGTTTATCTTCATTACCAATTATCAATTCATTTAGTAGCAAGATACCACTAATCTCCTGCGAACATCTTCGCAAATTTATTAAAGAGGCAATCATTTGCACGTGTACTAAACACGGTAATTCACGAATAACAGGGACCACAAGACAGACTAAAGCGTCTGATTACAAGCGACGACTAAGGGGAACATGAATGCACCGGTTGGAAGAAGTTCTAGGACCAACACGGGGAAAGCAACGGAACAAAGTCGCATCTAGAAAAGAAAAAAAGTTTAGTCGCACGCTTAACTCCAAACTGCATGAGTTGACAGGGAGGCAACAAAAACGTGCACACGCAGTCAACGTAAAAGAAACCTATAACAGCTGCAGTTAACCGCGAGCGCCTTCAAACATCACCCACCCCTTTCATTCGCAAACAAGAACTGCGACCCCTTGCGAATCAATCGAAGGTATACAGTACACGCTTCAACGCCTCGCGCTTCGGCCGCTAAAGTTCGCACTTTCCGTTTATCTCTGCCCTTATTGTACGGAGCCCCGCATAATGTGGAACGTGTAGCCTTAATCTAACCGTATTCGGTTGGCGGAGCGTGGTATTATAAAAGGCATTGTGGGCGGCCGGCCTTGAGGTGGCGGGGGCACTCCGACACAGGCGACGCGAAAGTACGCACACTTTCTTTTTTTTTTTTAACGCGAATTTGGAAATGAAGCGCCCGCGGCTAGAGAAAACTCTCGCCATTGGATATTCCTGGAATGAGAAATACGCGCACGGAAGCTTCGAGGGGAGGGCGCACTCGGCGATTATGCAGACAGCCTCCAAAGCGTCGTAATGAGCCCCGAGACCGAAGTTCATTTGCATATGCGAGGGTAAAACTCGAGCAATAGCAACGCGAAGAATATCCTCCGCGAAGACAAAAGAAAAATATTAAGAAACAAGTTGGGAAAGACGACCAAGGCAGAGTGCAACGTAAAGATAAAATAATGTTAGGAAAATAAAGAATAGCGAAGAAAGTGACGGTAGAGTCGAGGAATGTTTGCGGGACCGAGAAGAGGACCCTCCCATACACGGTCTTGCTTCGGAGAGCTCAGCCTTGAGAGGGCAGAATTCAGAGAGAAGGGGGGGGGGGGGGGGAATGTCCAGCACAAAGGAGGTATATGGGACGGAGGAATTACGTCCGGTAATCACAGTGTTCCCGATTTCATTGCTTGCTTTCTTCTACGAATATTTCCTCTCACCGTCTTTGTAAAGCGTAAAAAGAGAGAAGTAAAAAAAAAAAGTCACACACACACACACAACATTCCAGCCTTCTATAGGCATGCTCGATGGATTGCTTCGGTTGAACAAGGCTTCACGCAAGAGAGAACTAAGGCCCCTGAAAAATCCGAGAAGAAAACACATCGACATAATCGAGAGATAAGTACATTTTATTTATTTACCTTTTTCGTAAGGGCGTAGTTCGCCGACCCAAAGATAAGAGAGTCGAGAGTTGTCGCGAGACATGTTTTAAGTTCACTGCAACTATGTGGAAAACCTTTCGCAACGCCCCAATAACGTTAACCCTCACGAAAGCAAAAGTTTTTCCCGAAAGAAAGGTCCTTCAAAATGATACTGTTGCGACTCGTGCAAAACTACCAAGAAGCACTTCTTTTATTTTAACGAGCAGGTACAACAACGCTGTTCCGAAAAGTTTTATTTCGAGATACCATAAGAACGGGAAAAAAATCAATATTTCAGCACATTCTTGCTACCTATACTAAAAGTAAAGAAAACCGTAAGACTTCTACATAATTTTCCGAGTTATGAGATGCGACCGTACGAATTCCCAAACTTCATTCTTATCTCAGAGGTATACAGAGAACTTCGGTAGGACCCTACGTGGGTTTAATTGACGCAGACATTTTTTTTTTTTTTTTAAGGGAAGCTTCTTCAAGTCTTCACTTTGGCCAATAGTGGAGGTAGTTCACAGTAGAGGCTGCGTTGCGCAAAGCGGTTGTACCGCACACGTATGCACAGTTGACAAGAACATCGGCGTCATACGATAATCGGCCGTAGTGCACCAATCAGCAATCGCAACGTGGTCGGCAGTAATGGATTTGGCATACAGCAGTTAAACTGGATCTAGCGTTTTGGAGTGTGATAATGCATTGGGAGCTTTCCATCGACGAAAGCTTGGATAACCGAATTTATGCTTTACCGAAGATTTCCACACTAGCCGCTCCGATTCATGCATGTGTAACAGACATGAATACGTGAGACGAATAAAGAAAATGCTAAAGTTACCTGCATAACTAAAGTTATCTGTATTTATACTGTATTTCACGTCTTCGAACCACCTCGAAGAGCACTCGCACCTGTGGCGTAGGGCGTTACGTCAGCTCAGCTCTTATTTTCATCACTGCAGCAGAATAGGAAGAACTGCAGTAAAACATCTTCGTACAGCGGTCGACATTCATGTCTAGAACGACGGAGCGCCACGCTCGGAACGAGCGACATCTGCTCTCGTAAATAAGGCACATCTGAGCATGCGCGGAGCCAATGAAGAACCTCCCTTCCTTTTTTTTTTTGTCCTTGTTTATCACCGCGGACGCATCAGCCGCTTTGGCCGTCGAAAGCGCTCTCAATAGTTTAGCGCAAAAACAAAGAAAAAAAAAACGAAGCGAACCGTTCTCGGCACCTGATGCAAAGTGTGCTGCATGCTTATTCGTTGTTCGCGGTCTTATTTTTCCAGCAGCAGATTTGCCCCTACTTATCAGCTGAATAAAGTTTTCTGCGGTTTTGGCGCTATGCAGCTTACAGCGCTTCTCCCGGCCAAAGTAGTAATCCCGGCGGCGGCGACGAACAAGGACGGAAACTGCAAGGCTGGCGCGTCATAGGCGCCGCGCATGCTCAGATGTGGCCCGTTTTGAAATGTAGATATCGCTCGTGCTGTTCCGAGCGCGACGCTCGTCCTTCGTTCTAGACATGAGTGTTCACCACTGTACATGCACGTCGAATGTCAGGCGTCAAAAATATGCGTGAGCCACACAATGTGCGCACTCAGACACGCACCCAGCACAAAGAACGTAATAAGCGAGCAGATATAAAGCGTTTAATTATACATTACACAAGACGTGCCGCAGATATACAAACTAGATTCGTAGTGCGGCAGGAAAGGTTTAAGCAATCCTACAGCCACGGTTTACGAATGAGTGCCGCTTATTTGCCTGAGGAGCCGGACGGACAGCGCAATAATACTGCTCTCGTATACCCCCTTGCTTTCTGTTGCTCTGGTCTTTTTTTTTTTCTTTTAATGCTGGCACTAAACGAACCAAAGACAATGAAAACTACATTCGCATGTCATACGCTCGATGTTCCCAACCATGAAAAAAAAAAGAAAGAAGATGGAGAGAGGGCGACTTGAAGGAAGAGAAAACGTGAAGGGCGTCACCCAAAATAGGCACGGTGTCTTCTCTGCGAGCACGCCAACCTCGGCGACTCCCCTGTCTACATTGCAGAGCGTACAGCCAGGGAGAGGCCAAAAACCAACGACATGTGAAGAACAATCCACTTTAATTCGAAATGCCATTGTTACTTGTGTTCGTGCCCCTTCTGAGCAAGCGTAACTTTAATACGAAGCTGCGGCGTTCGTCTCACTTGCATCTCAGAGTACCTCGCTGCCTCTTCTTTATCATCCGTCTTCTCCCATTCGGGTAGCGGGGAACGAGTGGCGTATATGACAAGGCCCTCGTTGCTAAGAGATCTGCGTTCCGTTTTCAACCGAACGCGAGGAGGCACGGAGCACCGCGAAACTACGCGGTGAACTGTTGCAGAACGAGAAATCGCGTGTATCACGCGATGTTTCTTTCTGAGCCTTTTTTTTTTCTTTTGGTATAGCGGTACTCTCTTTTCTTTTCAAGCGAAGCACGTTATAACTCACAGATTTCGGTGGCGGCGTCGTACGCTAAAGACTCGGCACCGGCGAGCGTACATAAATGCGGCCCTCGAAGGTTCGCTGGTCCCGTGTGTGTTTGTACGCGTCGTTTTCCAATAATTGATGCTCTCTCGATTATGGGCTTATCGGCGATCAGCCGTCTCTGGTTTGGCACTCTGATCTTTCATTGAGGTCACTTGTAATTTGACGTTGCCACATATCAGTGTTGCTTGAATAAGAACGCCTGACCGTCGTTGTCGTCTGTTTTGTTGCTGCGCTGCTGAGCACGTGGATGAAGGTCCGATTCCCGGCATGGAGGAAGGAAACAGCTTGGAGGGGGCATTGTGCGATGCGATGCGAAAGAAAGAAAGAAAGAAAGAAAGAAAGAAAGAAAGAAAGAAAGAAAGAAAGAAAGAAAGAAAGAAAGAAAGAAAGAAAGAAAGAAAGAAAGAAAGAAAGAAAGAAAGAAAGAAAGAAAGAAAGAAAGAAAGAAAGAAATAAAGAAAGAAAGAAAGAAAGAAAGAAAGAAAGAAAGAAAGAAAGAAAGAAAAGTTGTAGGTGAGGTACGCACACGCCAAGGTTCGCCTGACTCAATTTTCACGAAAGAGAAAGGGCTCCTGAATTTTTTTTCTTTTTTTTATCGCTATTCCCGTTTCCCTCGACAATTCTTTACAACAGCAAACACGAAATTCGAGAGAACAGAACAGCAAAAATTACACCATCTCCCGCTAAAGGGAACCATGTGTGGATGCGAAGCAGCGGGGAGATGGTTCGCTTGAGCGGGAGATGGTGTAATTTTTTTTTAGGAGCTGGCTCGCCAGGTTCTTAAGCTGGGGCGAAGTCCCGCGCCGTAAGCTACATCCATCCATTCAAAGCGTCGTGGAACGCGTAGGGGAACGCTACGCGCGTCGTGTCTTTCCTCTAGCCTGGCCGTTAATTCTCACAGGGCGAGTGGGGAACGCGGTCGACAGGTGCGCGAGAGGGGGAAGCGTAGGAAAGGAGAGAGAGAGGGAGGAGATGCGCATGCGCTGGCGCTCATCGGGGCGCTGCGCAGGAGAGGATGGAGCGCGCGAGAGGGGGGAACCGAGGAGATGAGACGAGAGGGTGGAGGATGCGCATGCGCAGTAAGGGTGGTCACGCCACACACTACCACCACCGAATTGAACTCCGCCATAAGCCGATTCGCATCTAAAACACGGATATAAACAACGGAAAGCGAAGAGAAATGGATGCGCACGCGATCCGGCTGTCACCCCAGCACTCATTCTCATGCAAGGACGCAGTAATTAATGATTAAGAGTTTAACTATCAGCTACAGGCACGTGTACGACCTTTTAAACGTTCTTACATGCAAAGAAATTCTGAGTGTGTAGCTCCTTGTTTGCACAAGCGCCTTCTCCTTATCTCTGCTTGTGTTCCTTGCGTTCTAACCATGATCCCAGTAAACCAACGCGTATAAGCTAACACGTTTGCCCACGGTTCGCTTACTCCAGTAAGGCCTGTACTCTAGAGGTTCGCTGAAACGGCCACGCAATTTATGCGCGCTAATCCACGTACCCATTAATTTTTGAAGATCTGTTATAAATAGCAAAAAAAAAAAACGAAAAAGAAAACGACTAAGTTAACGTGCGCGGTTTACTTTCAGGCGCGCGCTTTTGATCTTCCTTTTCATTCCCTCCCGCACAAGCTACTCCTGAAGTAATTTCTAGAAACAGGCGCATATATAAAATTCAGCAGTAACAGCTCAGCGTGGTACGAACTGGGGCCCGTATTCACAAAACCGTCCTACGCTGAAAAGTTTCGGAAGATAACATTTCAGCCAATCACGATGCGGGACATATTAGCGAAGCGTGGCTGACCAATGACGATGGTTTGATGACGATGACTGCATCAAAATAGACGATCATTTCATGACAGACGCGTTTAGAAAATACGAACGGCAAGCTCAATCTGTACACGTCTCACGTTGCAAACAAAAGTGCAAGTAGCCTACACGCTGTTGTCGCAAGGGAAGTTCTCCTCGTCCGATTCAAACACACATGCGCGCACAGCACTAACACATAGAGGGATATCTCTAATAAAACATTAACTGCCATTAGGTAAACAGGCAAAAGCGAAATGGAAGACAAGCGCAGGCACAGATAAGAGCTTATCAGCAACTGATATAGGTCTTGAGAGGAAAGACGGGTGTAGCGCAAGATTGCCAGAATCTGAAGAGCGTGAAACAGCAAAGCACAGCGGTCATGTTACGTTGTATCTTCTCGTATTTCGCGGGCATCTTCAGGAAGCAGAAAAATCACAGCATATCTACGGAGTGAATGATGATGAGTGGGCGAAGCTGCGGAGGTTCATCAGTAAACCGTGAATCTTCCGTGAATTCTGCCCAGTACATCATCACCGACGTGAGATCGGGCGCGTTTATACTAAAGGTTCGATGAGTTATGACGACTTGCAGCTCACTTTAATTTTACATGTACGCTGTGAATTTTCATCGTTTAGAAAACCATTGCTTTAGAAAACATCTGGCGTCTTTCGTTAAGCAGCTGGCGTCTTTTCGTTTTGCTTTAGAAACATCTGGCGTTCTTTCGTTTTGCTTTTACAAAACATCTGGCGTCTTTCGTTGGTTTATTTCATCAATCAACGGCGTTTTGAACAAAATTTTTATTGTTTAGTCACGCACAGGAGAAATCTCACCAGGCACTACCTTGGAGGCAAACAATGGCTGCTAATGGGAATGAGAGACAGAAGAAGTCGGCTTTTAGCTAACACTTACACTTCTACTTCTACTGACGTTTCCTACTGGAACATGCCAATGGCTGCTAATGGGGAATGAGAGACAAAAGAATTCGGCTTTTAGTCAACGCGCACGCTGCGAATTTTTTATTGTTCAAGAACGCACAGGAAAAAACTCCCACCGGCACCACCTTGGAGGTCAAAGCGTAAGACTGGTTACGCACTACGACTACTACTACGACTACGAGGGACGAACGGGTGCCGCCTTAAGGAGCTTCGCCCCTAAAACACTAATACTTAATGGATAGAAAGTTATTATTAATTTTTGGAGTTTAACAAGCCAAAACCACGATATGATTATGAGGTATGCGCGCTGTAGTGGAGGGCTCCGGAAATTTCGAGCACCTGGGGTTCTTTAACGTGCACCTAAATCTAAGCACACGGGCCTCAAGCATTTTCGCCTCCATCGAAAATGCGGCCGCCGCGGCCGGGATTCGATTCCGAGACCAACGGATAGAAAGTCAGAAACTGCTGTCCGACAGGACCTTTTGAAAAGCGACCTACAACATTCAAATTGGAACTTTTTGCCCAGCTTCGTTCCTTGAGAAGTTAATTAACGCTGCCTAATTAAGCAATGAAGCAGAACACTGAAAATAGTGCGACTTACTCCATGCAATAGTCAGCAACACGTATTTGGTTGCGTCGTCATAAAATGAGTAGGCATATTCTTAAACGCTGGCTAGTGTTGAGTTGGGTACCCTGTATGTAGGGTGCGCTGATATGGACACAAGGCGACCGAATAACATGTAATTGGGATCCTTCCTCGAAGCCCTCCTTTGCACAGACTACAGCAGATGCTAGAGCAGACGCGCATGCACAAAGCGGCAAGCCGAACAAGGCAGGAGAAAGATTAGGGAGATCAATGTGATCGGCGAACGACGAGCCACTCGGGTCGCGTGGTCCCGGGCCGGTCACGGCGGGTCGTCAAGGCAAAGAGACGAGGCAGGCCCGACAGATCGAGAGCAAGGGGAGCCCGCATCGCACCCACGGAGAAGGGGAAGACAAAAAGGAGGAGGTGGAAGCCGAGAGTGCATGTCCTCGTCAGGCTGAGAGATCTGGAGCGTCGGTGGCTGCTCGATAAACTCTTCATTAGGCTCTCTTGGTCCGGCCCATTCCATTACGCGGCGACGAGGACTTAAGTCTCTCGTGTGTATACGTCTTCAGTCCGCGAAGGCCGCGGCGGCGGTCATCAGCGCCCCGTGATACGCCAATATATAAAAGGGGTGGCATCGTCGAGAGAAGCCGATTTGCGTGACGCGCGTGCTTCGCGCCCATTGGCTACACAGTGCGGCGGCAACCAGTTAATGTGAGCACCTTTCCCCCCGTCCAATCTACCAGCGCGGGACATTTTTTTTTTCTCCTTGCTCCGCATATACGTGACGACGAGGCAGCGCCCCTTCGAGTTAGCCTCCCGGCGGAAATGGCCATGCAATACCTTTTCTGTCTTAATAATAACGGTGCCAACGCGGTCATTCGCTGCGGAAGTGATGAATACGCCTCGGGGAATCCGGACGCGGCACGGCTTAGAGGAAAAATTCCCCAACTCTCTCCTTCTTTCTCTTCAAGCAGAACGTTGATGATTCCAGGGAAGCCGACGAAAAGAACGCTTGCAGAATAACCACTCGTTAAGGAGAAATGAAGCTAGCCATTTCTGCAAAAATGTTTCTCTAACAGAGCACCGCGGGTGAGCGCAGTTGCCATTATGGCTGTTCGTAGTTCAGAGCGAACTACAATTCACGTGGCCTTCGGTGACGGTGAAAAGGTTGTACGCAAGGTGCAGAGAATCGCGCATTAGCTAGACAGCACATTAGAAAGGTAATCGCTTTGCTTTGGATATCTATAGATGGAAAAAGGAAAGGCAACCTCCGCAGTTTACGTTGGTAGCGATGCGTTATCATCATAGCTTCCTTATAAGCTTCTCATACATGTATGACTGACACTGACTGTCAATGTCAATGTATGACACGTATGTAATAAATTGACTGACGTTCCCGCGAACACTCGAAAAATCACTCGTGCGAAGTCCGTATACAACATACCTCTCTCCATTGTACGGCGAACAGTTAGCAGATTGCTAGCTTGGTAGGTTCACCTAGCTGAGCGGTTATACCTATTGGTTGTCCAATTAACTGGTTCATGCTAATCGCCTCACCATGCACGGTCAAGGTGTGGTCTATGAGATTCACGGGGATGAATAATTCTTACACACGGGACAAATTAGATTTTTTTTCTCTTCTCTTTGCCGTAGTAAGCTACCAGGTGGAAAAGAAAGAGAGCACACAACAGCTATTTAGATGAGAGCTTGGATCAGTTGCCGAAAGTGGCGAATCCAAGATGCGGGTGGCCGAGAGGTGCTGACGACCCGAGATCAAAGCGTAAGGACCATGATTGCATTCCCCAGGCCTATTAAGTCGATGGCCCACATGGCTCGAGGATCGTTACGGCAACACCAGTTCGCGACACGTGGCCTCAACTACACGTGCATTCGAAGTATTCTCGCGCCGCCACGCGTGCAGACTCGACAAAGACGAACAGACGCGACGCACTGCACACACACGGGGCCACGGATCACGCAACGTTTCTTACCTGAGAGACAAGAGGTGCCTGCTGGCAGCACAGAGGACTATGGCGGGAGTAGTACGGGGACGGAGTCCGCGAGGCCAAAGCCGCACCCGCGACGACAGCCACGACGACAACGGCGAGGTGCGCGCCGCCACCGGAACGGTTTTTCGCCGGGCGCAATATGCGCGCCGTCCCTAATGGACGACGAGATGCGGCGCGATAAACATCCGGGTCGCGACGATGAGCGCACCTTGTTGGGCCGCCGGCGCACGCGCTCGGGCAAGCGGAGGATCCGCGAATAACACTGGTGCAACGGTGCGCTCGATTAATTGCCCAGGCCCCGGAGGAAAGAGGAGGGGGGGGGGGGGGAAGCAGGGGACCAGCCACACACCGAGAGAAAGCGGAGAGCCTGCGCGCGCGCGCCTAGGCTTCGACGCCAGCAGCGCCTTCTGCCAGGCAACGCCAGGGCCGCGGCCAGAACAATGGTTGAAAATAGCAGCAGCAGAAGCGAATCCCCCCCCGGCCCAACAAACGCGTGTCTGGCAGTGAATGCGGCGGCTGTGGCAGGCGGCGACGAAGTCGTCTCCCTCCTCTTCCAGGAGCGCTCCGAACCCGTTCCGTACCAATCTCCGGAACCGTCCTCCCTTGTGCAGAGCTCAACCCTTCCCCACCACACCCTCGAGTGCCCCGGCCGCGCTGTGCCCGTTCTTCCGACGCCGAGGCGCAACTATTTTCGACTCCCGAGGAGCGGCACCTGCGCGTCTGCACCGCCGACGCTGCGCTCGGGCGGAGGAGGCGGTGGCTGCTGATGGTTGTTCACCGCCGGCTGGGAGGCTCCGCTCGGAGGGAGCCAAGAAATTTGCGAACCGGTGCCCGCCCAGCTCGAGTTGAGCTGTTGCTGCGTTGTGCGGCGATAAGGTGAGCTGCACGAGTGACTGCCAACACGTGGCGGGTACAGGTACACGTGGCACCAGACGCGCGAGTGAGACGGGACTTCTACCTTGCGGTGGAGAAGACTTGGCAAGCTCTGCTGCAAGCAACCCCATTGTAGCGCTCTGTATCGAGCTTGTGCCACAACTCAACACCTAGCAGTGCTCGTCGCGCTCACCTAGCGGAAAAGCATCGGTCTTCAGAGTCCGAAGAGGAAATGTAAGCGCCGATTAGCTGCTTCGCTGAATGCGTAGCTTACCAGCCAGGCGCTTGTCACCGTAACAAGGAAAGCTACTTTATAGATCCGCCACTGGGAGGCGGTGATAGAACATATATGCTAGAGGCACTGTATATGCTACCTTTAGGTAGCAGAGTTGCGCATCTGTCTTCCAAATGCTGCTAGCAACCATGCATTGCGGAGAAGCTGTCGCTTGGGCCAATTTTTTCTATTTTTCTACGCCGCCGCTGCAGCGAATTGGAGTGACACCAGACATCGACAGTTGAGTTAATCACCGGCCTTCGACACGTCAAACATGTCGATCGGAGACACGGTAGGCATGTCGCCTGCAAAAACGTAGAGCGGCTTCGCCGCATAGCTGTGGTTGCTTGCCAGACCTATGCGCAACTCTGCTACCTAAAGGTAGCATATACAGTAACTCTAATACATGTCAGAGCGCTGTCACGTACAGCGCGTCTTCTTTGCTGGCAAGGTATGAACTCAAATGGACGTGAGCATATTTGGTCCTTAACTTATGCGCAAAATGACCTCAACTGCCCGCCCTGTATACCTGCCCATTAGAATTAAAACGCTTTCGGCATAGGAGACAGAGAGGAGGATAGGGTGAAATAGGTTTTGGATATTATAATAATAATTATTTCTGAGGTTCTACGAGCCGAAATCACGATTATGAAGCATGCCGCAGCGGGGCACTAAGAATTAAGTTCTACCACCTGGGATCCTTTAACACGCACCTAAATCTAAGCAGACGGATGGTCTCTCAATTAGGCCCACATGGAAAATGCATACGCCGATGCCGGGGATCGATGCTTGGGATGTAAAAACAGCGCAAAATATAGACAAGGACAGAGGAAGAGACGACACCGCGCTGATCGACCGGGGATCGAACCCACGCCCTCCAGCTGTTAAGCTCGAGCGCGCTGTATTAAGCTGCTACCACGGCGGGTCAGCTTTTAAATATTCTTTTCGCCACCTGCCGCGAACACTATGACCACTCGTAAACTATGAAAACCGAGGTAACCGCTCTAAGACACTTGGGCATGGCTGACTACGTTCCCGCAAGTGCAGAGAAGCTAATGCCACGGCAGTGCCTCGGCGAGGCATATGAGCAAAAATTAATTATGAGAAAAATCGGGAAAAAAGTACGGGTAAAAGCAACGGGCTGGCGACAGCGCACAAACATGCGTAAAGTACGGTCGATATATATAAAATAATGCAACAAGATTCTCGCGACAGCTTTTAAAGATTTAGCAGCTTAATCTGTCTCTAAAAGCTAGGGTACAGGCAACAGAGCTTATAACTATGGTAATTTGAATATCCGTAACACGACAACACGAGAAGCTGCAATAATGATTAATAACGACTATGCTGTACGAACACAATCGGCCATGTCCCACTCTTCTCTAATGCTTTGCATTCAGGATGAGTGCGCATCTTTTACATTAGGCACGCTGCCTCCTCAGCCACTGAGACAGAAATAAGCTCAAACACGCTCTCACGTCGACACACCAGGGGCTGAAAGCCGTACAGAGATTAAAGTTTTCTTTACTTCTACAATAAATGCTGTAACTTCCGACGAAGTTGTATCTTTCGCTTGCGCATCGACAACAGACGCCGTGTTCAGGTTCATTGCCGAGGCCCGAGACGCATCCGCAGAAATCTTCGCGCACGACATAGACACAGGCACAAAAAGAAAAGAGCCAGGACGTACGCAATCCACGGGAGGACGTCTTAGTGAAAGAGAGAGAGGGGGGGGGGGGGGAGAAACAAAGGCCTAAGCGTACGCTAAAGGCCTTCCGAAGGCAGGCCGTCCTCTTGTAGAGCGTCTACCGTACGCTACAGAATGTTTACAGCAGGCAAGCCGCCCTCGCCTCGAGGTAAGTACCTAAAGAAAACGAACGCACGGAGCTGGAAGTGTTTCGCGAAATGGCTGCAGCGTTAGAGAAGGACAGACGAGGCACGAAAGAGAAGCGAAAGCGAGATTGAAGCCGCGAGGAGGCGTGCGTGTTCGGATTTCGAGCTAAAAGCCATTCTTCAATCTTCCCTTTCCGCCTCCCACTACTGCAGAAAACCTCACCCTCGAAGCGAGTGGAAGAAAATAAAGGACGCGGCGGGTCAGCGATGGGAGGGCGCCCGCTGCAGGCATCCAATTCCTGCCGCGCCGCGCCGCGCATTCCGACGCACTTAGGGAGATTCGGCAACACCACCGACTCGATAAAGCAAAGAGGGGGACCGAATGGGATGGAGCGAGGAACCATCCACCTTGCACCAAAAAAAAAGAACAATAATAGAAACAGACCGGGGAGGCGGCCTCCATCAGAATACAGCAATAACGGAGGAGCGTCAGATCTCCCGCAACAAAGCCCCCCACCCATTGCCGTCGCCGTCACAGGGTGCGCAGTTCGTTTTCCCTGCACTACACGCCGCCGAACAGTCCCCACAAGCAGCCCAACAACGCCGCTCTAGTCCCGCCCCCTCCCGGACGGTGCACGTCCGCGCGAGCGACACGAAAATCTGGAGCGCGCGAGCACGCATGTATAATACATCGTTTCGGGAGCGATAAGCATCTTTCATGCACGCCCGTTTAGACCACGCGCGCGCCTCGGCCCGACAGGCCAAGAGAAAGAAAGCGCGCGCCTGGTTCGGGAAGAAGCCGCATTAGGGAAAAGAAAGAAAGGTAATCCCGCCGTAGTAATCCTCTCTGCGGCCCGTCCGTACTTGCATACCTTTCTACCTAGCCGTCATTTTTATGTCTTCCCTTTTCTTCGTCCGACGTCGCGCGCGCGTTTCGGTCCCATACGTTTCGCATCCGCGGCTCGGCGGTGGATTATTTATTGACGCACTATTCCCGACCAACAAAATAAATAAATACAAAAGGAAGAAGAGGGGCGCGCGAGCGCGCTCATCTTTTCGAGCGCGAGATCGAACTCTCCGCGCCAAGAAGTGGTCGTTGCGGATGCAGCGGCGAAGTGCGCCCCACAAGATCCCATATATTTACACCGGCGATAGTTGCGCGCAGCGCGGTTCGTGGCTCGCAAAGCACGCATGGGGCAATATCCGAAACCGTGCGAAAGTGTTACCGCCATCGGGTGATCTTCAGTTGCAGTCGCTCGAACGCCTGGCTGTCACAGCCGCCGGAGAACAAGGCGCCGGAAAAATATAGACGTCACATACAGGGAGAAAAAAAGTGATAATATTTTTGAGTTTTTACCTCCCAAAACCACGACAGGATTATCAGGCAGGCCGTAGTCGAAAACTCCAGAAATGTCGACAATCTCGGGTACTTTGACGTGCACCTAAGTCTAAGTACACAGGCCTCTAGCATTTCGCCTCCGCCTTAATGCGACCGTCTTGGCGGAATCGAACCTATCATACACTTCTCCTATCATGCCTTTCTCAATATTCAATAGGAAGATCGCTCGTGGAGATGCACACTGTATCAAGATTGAAACCATGGACTACCGCGCAATTTGACTTTAAAAGTAAAATGGAAATTAATTCACCACCTCGTTCATCATGTCGCGCTATGAAATATATACGACCGCACAACCCACTGGTCCGAGTCACTCCTGTTCTTCTGCACGAAAATGGGAAAACAATAGACCTAGTGATGTTTTACTTCCTAAACCAAATACCTGTGCGTGAATGAGCAGTTGGGGTTCGCAAGCTGCGTGCAGCTGACGCAGTGAGCTTACAGTGCGCCTAAGGCACAACACGGCTCTGCACCGTGGGAGACGTCGCAGAGCCGTGTTGTGCCTTAAACGCACTGTCAGCTCACTGCGTCAGCTGCACGCAACTTGCGAACCCCAACTGTACATCCACGCACAGGCTTCTTCAACACGTCGGCTCACTGTAGGCGTAAGCATCATCGCCAATCGAGAAGGCGAGATGGACAAACAACGTAGCTCACAAGAAAGCAAACACACACAAAAAAAAGTATAGAGAGACGACCACATAGAAGGGAAAAAGAGAAGGCGGGAGAGGGGCTGTTGCACTGCCTTTCCAGCGCTCAGCCCCTCGAAAAAAAAAAAAAAAGCGGAGCATGCCACAGTTGCCAGAGAACGAGGGCGCCTCTGCTCCGCGGCCCACTCCCTTCCGAACGTCCCCTCCCCGCATCCTCTGCTGCCTTCCTTTTTCGTATTCTTTTCCTCGTGCGGGACGCCTAGTACATTTGTTTACAATGGGGCCGGTGTCTGGCAGCATCGGCCGGCCGGTATCATTTGTCTGCGCGGCTATTTCGGAGTGCGCGCTGCCGTTCATTGCTGCCGCCGCTAAAAGCGAGCATTAGTCAAGTCACCCTTCGAGTCGAACGAAAAGTCCATATCTCAGACATCCCGCCCCTATATACCCCGTTCGAATTTGGCAAGAGTCGAAGCTGATTCTCCCTCACTCGGTGACGGGAAACTGAAGAAAAAAGAGAAACACCAAGAGGAAGACAGACAGAGAGAAAAAAAAAAAAGCTGTGTTCTCGCTTCTTATCGAACTGCCAGCGTCTACAGCCGTGCGAGAATTCCCATCGATAAGCACGGCTCTGCGTACGCGCAAGTATCGATACCGTTTTCTTTCGCAAATTTCCGGAGTTTTCAAAATTTTTTTTTTTTTTTATGTACGTTGAACCAAAGGTATCCGAGAAAGCTTTCCCGTGCTGCGCACGTTAGTTGAGAAAATTTCCTGCCCGCACGGGCACCGCGCGTGCTCCCGTAATTAATGACGACTGGTGGACGTCTTGGGGGAAAATGTTCCGGCTCTTCGCCCATCATCATTCACCGCTGAATACGAGCGCGCACTTCGCGAAGCTCATCGCTCGTCGAAAACGCTCGCGGTGGTTCGACGGTTTCGCACGCAGTGGGAAACCAGCTTTTCGAGGCCGGTAAGAGCCGTGGACGCTAATCTCGCGAGCAACTTTTGAGCGGGGCAATATACGCCGGGATAACTCCCCTCTTCCACCCACCGTTTCCTTAAACGCGTGGCATTTCGTATGGATCCGGAATACTGCGCCAGATCGAGAGTTGTAAAGTTTTAATGGAGAAGGAGTCTGGAACTCGACAGGGCCTTAAAAATGGCCAAAGAATATTCTGATTTCTCTTCTACGCAGACTTTTCGCGCAGGAAAATTGCACTCAGCGTGAAGGCGATTACAGAAATGTCCTTAAAACGGTAAGAAACTACAAAGCGCTCGCTCGCTCGCTCGCTCGCTCCCTCCCTCCATCACTACCTCACTCACTCGCTCACTCACTCACTCACTCACTCACTCACTCACTCACTCACTCACTCACTCACTCACTCACTCACTCACTCACTCACTCACTCACTCACTCACTCACTCACTCACTCACTCACTCACTCACTCACTCACTCACTCACTCACTCACCCTAACACACACAGACACACGCGCTCTTGTACAGCTGTTTGAGATATTGACACATACACGCCCAATGATGTCTTCAAAACTGCTTTTCCGCGCAGCATCCCTGTCGTACAGGCAAAGCACGCTTTACAGGCGGCAATCCGTACGATCAAGAGCAGAACGCTCTCAGGCGCTGACAACTGTAGTGACAGCACTATGCCGCGGGCCGCCATCTCATTAGTTATACGTAGAGTGCGTGTGAGAGGCCGACAACGAGGCGCGTTTCAAGACTGGTGCGCAATCTCAAATGTTCTTTTCCCTTATTGCTTCGGTACGAGGGTAATGAAACCCTCGCGCCGCTCGTGGCTTCGTCTTTCGGTGGGCGATCACGTCGACGGCGCTGCTGCTACAAATATCGAGGATTTTGCGTACCAAGACAACGATAAGATTATGAGACACGCCGCAGTGGAGGACTCCGGATAAATTTTGGCCACCTGGGGTTATTTGACACGCACCTAAATCTAAGTAATTAGGTATTACTGCACGTCACCGCCACCTCAACGGCGAGTTCGCGCCGGCATGAACCCTTCAAAACCAGCAAGAGAGCAAGAACTCATGCACTTATCCAGAAAATTTCGGCCGCACATTTTAATTTACAAACTCCCTACCTCCCAGTTACAAAATCCTACGTCGCTTACAGGAAGTCTCGTGCGAGAAAATACGGGGGCAACTCACTCACTCATTCTCGTCAGTCAGGAAAGGCGAGTGGTGTGGGTCCGCCAAGCATCAGCGGTGGCTAAACGTTAACGATGCTCAATTAGCGGTCTATCGCGCCCAATCGTCTCTTCTTTCGCAATGGACAGCAGTTAATCATGACAGAAGCTGTCTATGTGCTGCACGGTACATTTCCTGCGAGATGTGCAAGTGATGCTGAAAGGGGAAAGAGGGTTCGAAGGAAACGGGGTAGGACACGAGATGACACGCGCCGCTACGGATGACGTGGCGAGCGCTGACGGACGCCTCGACAAGCGACACCGAGAGGCTGCGGTAGTCAGCAGGCGTCGGGGAGATCACAGCGTTGGCTACGAGTAAGCAGAGTCGCGCCTGGCTTCCCCGCAAGGGAGCGAGGGGAGCCCCACCGTGGCACCGGCTTCACCCTAGCCGAGACGGATTTAACGGACGCCGACGCGCTCGGCTGCCGACGCCGACCAAGGCTTTGTTTTCGCACACACGCTCTCACGCGCTGTCGCGCCGGAGACGAGACTTGAAAAGTGACGAAACGCCACGCTCCGCGTTATGTCCGCATGTGCTTAAATCCGTTGCTCTGTGATGAAGCGCACTAACAGGGTGCGCACTGTTAAATATGCTAGCGTACCAGAGGGGTGGTGAATAAAGGGGCGTTAAATAGTGACATTACATTAATTTAGTATGGTAAATCATTTGCTATAATCTGTCAAACGGCGATTAATAATGTCTGGGGTTTAACGTCCCAAAACCACGATATGATTATGAGAGACACCGTAGTGGAGGGCTCCGGAAATTTCGACCACCTGGGGTTCTTTAACGTGCACCTAAATCTAAGTACACGGGCCTCAAACATTCTGTCAAACGGCGAAGCAAGCTTAATACTTACAAACGGAGTCAGAAAATTCTTCTTTTCTAATTTTTTTTTTTAAGTTTTCCCACCCACATTTGAACACCATGCGTCACAGTGACGTCAATGACTAAAATATTCTAATATTTCTGGCGTATTTACAAAAGGAAAACTCTAGAAAGTTGCTAAGTTATAGCTTTTGCTTCGTTGGAACAGGCAGTGTAGTCGCGGTGAATAAAAATTAGATTAACGAGAGTAGACGCCGCGAAATCCACAATTTCGTCACGAACGTCGGTGCTGGAGAATGGCTTACGTCCGTCCTTCCACGTTTGGAGTTCATTCGTGCAGTCGCTGAATGAGCACAACGCGCAAACCTGATGCGTGCTGAAGTGCATACATATGGATGAGGACGTTAAGACATAGATAAAGGATGAAAGGCTGGGAAATGCGAGCCGAAACAAAAAAAAAAAATCGACTTTGTTTTATCCAACTCTGCACAGTGTGGTAGTGGCTTTACTTTAAAAGGTGCCGCGAGCCGTCACCGCTTGTGGCGGGGCTACAGCAGATATCGCTCCAAAAACCTTTTCCAAACGTAACTTTTATTCTTCGTCAAACGCAACACAGTTAAATACAAATGAGGATGCCGAGTGAAGCACATGTGGAACTTAAATGCCAATACGAAGGCACACCTGGAGGCACACACCCGAAAAGGAAGCGTTGAAAGAGTGGCTTAAAACTGGAGAGCGGGGGAGAGAAAGAAAGAAAGAAAGAAAGAAAGAAAGAAGAACGAAGAAAGAAAGAAAGAAAGAAAGAAAGAAAGAAAGAAAGAAAGAAAGAAAGAAAGAAAGAAAGAAAGAAAGAAAGAAAGAAAGAAAGAAAGAAAGAAAGAAAGAAAGAAAGAAAGAAAGAAAGAAAGAAAGAAAGAAAGAAAGAAAGAAATGATCGTGTGATATAACCGAAAGTTCCTGGTCGAAAGTTCTTTGCTTGCCTGATCTGATCGAACCGACATTCCCCAGCAAGAAATATAGCAGAAGAAGCACTACCGTCGCAGAAGACGATACTGATGCTTCAGAAACGGCAGCATGCCCTTTCTTTGTTCCTAACCGGGTAAACTTTTCGGCTTATGCTTCACGGAAGCGCCTTCCGAAAGCGCTTATGCCTTAATATAACAACTTTCGGTAGAGTAAGCAATACCGTCTTATTATTTTTTTTTTTTGTCCCATATCTCAGACCCGAAAAGCGCACCTCGTGGCCTATCATACACGAAAACGCGCAGCCGCGAATTCCAAAGTGAAACGAAAATGCGCGTTCCACGAATAAGAGCGATGGCAAAGCACGCGTCGTTGGGTCAACGATTAGCAAGGGTTGAATTCTATAGTCGAAACAAAATGAAATTCCAGCGGAGCATCTTCCGCCGTCTTTCCCCCAGCACTTCAACAGTCGACGCATGAATTTCCCTCGCTTCGTTTACCAGCCCTGCACGCGCCTCCCGTCTAAACGCACGCGCAGTTGAATTCGGGGAATTTTCTTGCTTATGGGACAAGCATCCCTCTTCTTTAACCTCTGACCTGTACAAGAAACAGCAAGCTACGAGGCCCGCGGCGGTATTCTTACGAGCACGCACCGAAAACTGTAGCTAAGGAGGTCTCATAATACGTGAGCAACAGTGTTTCAGCCGGAGCGCAGCCCACGCTTTCGTGTGTTGTCGCGAGCGTCGTCTTTTTCTTTTTTTTCCCTTCGGTTACTTGCGCGTGACGCTTATCTTCCGAGAGATATCGTTTATGCCCACTTGCACCGCTTAAGAACAATTGAACGAAGCCAAACGGCCGGAATATCTGCTCAGTTATGCGATAAGGCATTCGGCTATTGAAAAATTCTTGTAGGATGGTACGAGGAAAAACAACAGGAGCTGGCAAATAAAATAAAACAAAGTTAGTCTTCGGGGGGGGGGGGGGGGGAAGGAACCAACTGATATATGCACCCTCTAGGCAGGGGAAAGCAATAAAATTTCTATTTTAATACGGGGTCACAGCTTATTTAGAACATTGACGTACTTTGGAAATGCGAAACGAGCTGGAATAAAGAATGTTGAGAAGGGCACTTAACGAACGCACGACTGGTTTCAATTTGAGCAGAAGCACTGAAAAGGAAAGAAAGCCAGATTAGACGGGAAACAAGCGCCTGGGGGCGTAGTATGCAATGGATAACAGTGAATGCGCGCTGCAGCTGCCCGTTTGCGAGAACATAACGAAGACGGCGAAACTACGCACTGTGATGGTGGCGAAAATAAAGTTAACGTTGAAAATGAGTTAACGAGAGGGTCCAAACAGAGAGAGGAAACGAAGACGCTGTTTGTTTGTGAGTCATTTCGCTGCGCTGACTGCCCACATTAGTCGTACGAGACCTTGTTTTAGGGGACATTAGTTGCACGAGAACTTAGTCCTTAACAACGAGCCTTAGAGAATTAAACAGAGTTAAAAACACACAAGCCTCAAGCTGTACAACATAGCGATGCATCGCTGATTTGTACTAAGCAGGAGGACTAAAGTGACTTGGAGAACCGTCACGAGAAAAGTTTAGTTCTGTCCGGAACGGAACGAAGGCGATAATGAGTGCGTCCTTAAGTCGCCTCAACGTTAAGAGCGAACGGAAGCTTGGAAAGAGCTCCAGCATGAAACTGGGCCCCTTCTTCCCTCAGACCGTGCACGGCCAACAACGCGCGCCGTTGTAACAACGTTTCGCTACACCCGACGTCCACTGGAAGCAAGCTCATAACTTGAGTCTCTCCCGGCGCTTCTCGTATGCCGAGCCGAGCGCGCGTAGTAACGACGTTACACACTCTGCGCTGCAACGCGCCAACCTCGCCCCGTCGTTCGCGTTACAAAAGCTCGAGCGAGGTACCTGTGCGTTTCGCTTAATCACGCAACACGACTGTTCGTTCGTTCGCTCACGAACGCGCGTGCCATTACGGTGCCACCCGCGTACAAGAACACAAGACCAGAGGCACATCTTCGCACAAACAGGGGCCACCAGTCGTACGCGCATTCCGCTTTCGCACGTATTACAGAGACCGGGACGGAACAAACTCCGCCGAAACAAACGACGCGCGCACCGACAGAAAGGTGCGAGCGCTTCAAGTGCGCTCGTAATGGACAGGAGTGGGTGCTTCGCCTCTACGTGCGATGCGAACTCGTTCGCTCCGGCTTTCACCGGCTGCCACAATAAAACACGCCAAAAAACCACGAGCTCATCCCCGAGCGACCTGCGCTCTTCGCGAGGCATCAACGACGCCGTGAGACGCGAAGAAACACGGCGACCTGTTGTACGCGGCGAGGCCCGCGAGGATTACTCTTCCCTCGGCTCAGCCGCGGGCGCCATTATGAGCCTGCGAGAAAAAAAGCCTCCTTTCCCCTCGGAGCGAGCGCTGCTACGTTCCGGATTTATGCGCTGCGAGGCTGATATTCCCGAGCGGAATAAAACAAAAACAAAAAAACAGCCTCTGCAGCCCCCGAAAAACGCGCGGCTTGGGAAACAAGCCCGGTGAACTAAATCTAATTTTGAGCTCGCGCGCAGCCGCCTTCGCGTGTGTACGGCGAGAGCTGCAGGGAAGCCTCCTTACGTGCGTTCCTCCTCTTTAGCGTCGCACTATGAGGCACGCGCGAAAGACACAGGGGAGAGAGAGACAGACGTAGAGTCCGCGCCGTCGCAGGGGTCCCCGGAGGTCGTTTGAAATGCGACACTGCGCGCACGAGTTGAGTAGTTAACGCAGAAGCAGCCAGCAAACTGCGTTCGTTCCTGCCAGCGAAGCGCCGCGCAAACAGGCGGAACGCGCGCGTGCATGAAAAACGCAACGTGAGAGCGCGCCGAATTAACGCTCTAGGGTCGACGGCTAGAGCAAGGAGAGAGAGAGAGAGAGAGCGAGAAAAAAACAAAATAAAACGGTCCCCTCTTTTTCTAAATAGTGATCTCATTCCAAAGAATACCGCGCGCCCACTCCTGGTGTATACAGCAAGCTCCCGGAGGCGCTCGCGCACACTTGTGCGCCGGTAGCAGCGCTGTTTTGGGAACGAAAAAAAAAAAAAAGAGTCGTCGGGCCTTGTTCTCGAAACTCGCCGTCAATTATGCACGCGCTGCTCTTAGTGTACGTTCCAACTATTCGCAAAAGCGCGAACCGATTATTTTTTTTTATTATTTCGCGATGCGCGCGTGTTCGCGCGACTGACGCGTCCTAACGAAAACGAAACTTGATGCGATGTGCGCCTGCGGCCCTCCAACAAATTGTGCATAACGCGTGGCTAAACAATGGGGGAACGCGAGAAAAAAAAACGATGAGCATCAGCGGAGCACGGAAAGTTACCGCATTTGTTCGACTCTAACACGCCCTTCGATGGAAACGCGCGTGTTGGGGGGGGGGGGTCAACTCTCCCCCCCCCCTCGAAAATTTTCGATTTTGCTTTCGTATATATATATATATATATATATATATATATATATATATATATATATATATATATATATATATATATATATATATATATATATATATATACCGGCACACATACAAACGCACGCACGGACATAGATGAAGTACGGTTGAACCCCCCCCCCCCCCCGAAAGAAAATTTCTGGTTACGCCCCTGCTCCAGTGCGCCAAAGCATGGGCTTCGAGACTAGTGGGTATGAGCCTGATACCTACATCCTCTACTCTAACGCCAAAGTAATGTGTTTTTCCGGAAAAAAAAAACACAAAAAAGACACAGAAAAGGCGCGTTAGGATCGAGAATATGCGGTATAGTTCCTAACCATCACAGGTCACATCTGAAAGAAAAAGGATGCACGCGGGCAAACGTATAAACGAAGAGGATACTTAATGACGCCATCTAATCGCAGCGCGCAACACTGCAAGCGAATCAAGGTTTAGATTAAGCCGGCGGAGCTCGCTAAAACCTGCAGGAACCACCTGCGGGTAGACTCGCGCTTCTCGAGCGCCTGTTTGTCGACTCTCATTACTTACGTCTATTACGCGGAGTAGAGAAAAACAAGAAGAAAAAAAGAAGAAGGCTCAGTGCGGCGCTGCAATTTAGCTCAACCGCGATCCCCCGTCCACTTTCAGTGAGAGAGAGAGAGACAGAGAGAGGAACCTCACCGTCCTCTCCACCAATGGACGGACGAGATACACGGTCAAAAGAACGGTCTCGCCCATGCATAATGCACGCCGCATCGCTCGTTCGGAGGGCGCGCAAAGCGGGACTTTCTCCAAACTATGCTTCTTACTTCTCCGTGCACGAAGCAAGTAAACTGCGGCTCGCACGCAACAAACAGTATGGCCCCACTAGATGCGCGAGCGCCACGCCGCGGCATCCACCGCTTCCTTATGTTCCAAGATCGCACCGCGCGAGGAGAGGAGGCCCAACTGCCTCCTTCCAAACGCTCCCTTCGGTCGAGTTCCTCGCAGAAGCTAGAGTACTACATCTACGGCGCTGCGGCGCAATTTCGGAGAGCACCGCACCGCACTCTTGAATGCTGCATGCACAACTTTCGAGGGACGTATATATAGGATGGGATGGGGGGAAAAACAAGGACCGACGGGATGGATCGTATGCAGAAGGCGGCAGCGCGTCAGACGTCTCGGGGGTCTCGTTGGAATCGGGCCATCTGCCGCTGCCGCCGGGCCAAGTGATTCTACGCACGTAGTATAGTGTACACTGTATAAGGTGGATGCGCGCGCTCTCCTATATATTAACCAGGACGCGGCGTGCGGAGTGTGGGACATACATACGTACGAACACACAGGCACCTGTGGAGGCTCGACCAATGAAGGGCGTTCCCGGGAGAGAACCGGCGCGCCTCCGTAAACGACAAAGCGGGAGTGGCACAAAGCACGCGTGGACGCGGATGGGAACGATGCGGTATATACACACGAGCGGCCGAGACGCATACCGACTTGGCAAGCGATTAGGGTGTTGGGATACTGATGGTAAGGACCAGGGTTCAATTGCCAAAGCAACAACGGGGTGGAAAAAACATTATTTCGCCCTTACCTGCATGGGAAATCATCCTTACGTTCTATTTCAAATATGTTTCTACCCGCGCTTCCTCAGCGGTCAACACTGCACTCCGCTTACGTCATCACTAAAATCGAACGGCCGTTATCAGGTAGATGATATGAGTAGAATAGAGCAAGCAAAAGTAAGAGCTATGTTATACTTCGGCCAAACTATCTCTTCTCAGTACCGCACAAGCAAAAGCGTCCCATTCTATATAAAGCGAGTATTCGAACCTCGATTCCACAGCGTTCACGAGCGGAACAGTAAAATTCCATTGGAACCTCTTGAAGGCATCAAAGGCAATGTCTACATTTACGCGACGCGCATCGGGTCATGCTCAATTTCCGCAACTTCGCTTGATCGAGCGACGACGGCCGCCCCTTGTTTGTCGCGCTCTGCTTTCTCCCGCGCAAAGAGATTGAGTTTCGTCTCGGACGCCTCTTGACTGATGGGCGCGTCAGTGTCAAAAAAGCGAGTTGCCCTTCAACGCGCCGCGGCATCTGTTGCGCTCGGTTTACGACGTGACCTCTGCGCGGCGCGATTTGGAAGGGACACTGGCGCTAGACCTCGATTAAGATTATACATACATCACTCCAACGAGTGCCGCGCATGCCTGGTGGTCATTAGAAAATTATTCGCTCGGCCAAAATCATAGCTCATCGACGCATATATGTTGGCTCCCCGTCATGCGCAAATGGTATAGCAGTACCTGTTGAATGCTAACTCTCGCTTGATTGACTCGTTACGTCACAAATAAAGCATAGTAAGCGATGTGCACGACGCGAATTAAAAGCTGAGAGCAAAAAAAAAAAAAAAAAAGGCGCTGTAATAGGACAACGGAAGTAATCGCAGCTACAGAAACCTCAAAGAATACCGTTCTGCTCGATGCCAGCATATAGACAGATACCTTAATGACCTCGCATACTGATGTGAAATAAGCGTACCAAAACGCGATCAAACTTAAGCAGAAGAACAACGGCTACTTCACAAATCGCGACGGGCTGTATAGTATACATTAGCAGCGCCTGCATAAACTAGACGCGAGCTGGTCTATAGTCAGCAATCGGGCTCAGCGAGCCCGAACTGAACCCGTGCTTGGAAATGCATTGGAAATCAGGTTTGGCCAGTCAATCCGACTAGCGCACAAAAGGTCGAGCGAATTCGTCTCGACCAGCTACAGCGCTTACACCAATTTAAATGTCTATTCTGGCCCCTTAAGCTGACTTCATCTTACTCTCTTCGATTTAAGTAAGCGCAGCATACGGTGATGCAGTGACGTTCCGTCCAGAAAACTTTCCCCTTTTCGGGGAATTTCCAGCCGTCATTTTGGGCGAAAGAGAAAACAAAAGGAATCCTCACGATGATGCAGGAAATTTCAAGAAAGGTGAAATTCCTCTACGATGACCAAAACATAGCGGTCACGGCGCGCTTTCAGCTTCTGGAATCGGTTCTGATGCATGCAGCACAGAAAGCATAGCCTTCGATTCGTTTCTGATAAATACATGGAGCGATTTCTCGTTGACTCCCGGTGTTAGGCTCGAAACCGTCATGTGCACAATGTAGTTACAGCGCATGAATTCCGAAGGCCATGCTCTTGTGTTGCGCAGGAGCGCAGGCGCAAGTCAATATTTTAACAGACGTAAACACGTCATACACGTGTGGGCGTGTGTGTGTCTAATTTTGCGCAGGAAAATATGCTGGGGGTTTTGTTCGAGGTGCGCGAGGGAAAATACCCTAAATGGGGAATTTTCATCTCGGAATGGGATTTCCTTCGGCGCAGTACGGAACATCACTGAGGTGTTGATATGACAGTAATGAAGTGACGTAGACGCAGGCCACTTACTCGGAGAATACTGCCCTGGAAGGGTCGAGTGGGCTTGCTCGCGAAGCCCACAGCGTCCTGGGGGAACGGCGGCGCTGCGAGTCTAGCTCGTGGGGGCTCGCACCTGAAAGAGCAAAACAAAAGGGTCAGCCGAGGCGGCTCATGTATATAAGCGATCACTATGCAAGACGACACCGCGTCACGGCCGACATCCACGCGAAATGTCACAAAAGGGGCGGCACGCGTTATTATTACGATTGACCAAAGACCAAGCGAGATGAGCACCGTACGCGAAAGTGTACAGACGGGTCCACTGTTGAAGGGAACACTTGCGTGCAGGGCATGTTCGGATTTCGCTCTCTTGCAAAAGCATAGTGGCTTGGATTTGCATAACACTACTGGTGGTTGACAGTTGCGGCTCTTTTTCACAGAACAGTGCCATGCACGAACGAAGTTTCCCCGTCCACTTGCCCTTAGGGGGCCAGCAACATGAAGGGTGCTCATTCGAGTGTTCCTTTTAACAGTGGACCGTGCTGTACATTAGTAGGCGAATACCGTAACTGCGCATTGGTTGTGGGATCCATCAATCACTCAGAATGCACGAAGTGTGCAGAATTGGCCGGCTTCTAAGGTACGACTTTCTTTCAGAGGCTGTCTTCCGTCTTTCTTAACCCTCCTCCTTTTCTTTTCACAGGTATCCCATAGCTGAGTTGGCCGGTCACTAGGAAACAACCAATAAAAAAAAAAGCGATTTCAAAACCCCGCTTCGCATGTGACGTATAGAGAGAGAGAGAGAGAGATAACTGGGAAAACGCACCCGCGCTGCACATTCGAATCACGACGTCGCCTACTGATGCAGCGGCGACGATTAATGCGCGCACGGCGCGCGGGGAAGGCCACCGTATAAGACGTTACCGTCGCTGGTGCGCGGCGGCGGCCGAAAATATTGAGAAACTCGGTGAGCCCGCCCGGCCCTTAATAGACCTCGCCGGCTCGTAATCGTTTCCAGGGACGGCAGCGGGCATTAAGAATGCCCGCGCAGAGCCGCGCGCCACGGGGGTGAGAGCGGAAGGGCAATTCGCCATCGGCCGCCGCGGAAGTGCGGGCATCGGCGTGCCTGCGGTGGCATCAAGCCGATTCCGCGGTTCCTCGCCGCCGCTGAAAGAACTCCGCTGCCGCCGTCATTCTCGCTATAGGTCTGTCGCTCCACTGAGACCGCCTCCCCCTTATGCGCGCCGTCCCTTTTCGCTCGAACCCGCACCGCCCCCCTTTATATCCCTGGCCCGCTTTTCGGGTCCGCAATCACCGCTTCAGGAATTCCCGATTGCCCGGCTTCCCGCGCCAACGCGCGGCCTGCTGTCCTAAGCAGGCGCCGCGGAAGCTTGCGCGTGTTGTCCCCATCAACCCGCACCCGCCGCCTATAGGCTCGAGCTGCGGGAAAGTAATCTGTGGCGCGAGTAATGAGTTCAACACAACGCCTTTCTTCTCTGTATACTTGTCGCGCCAGCGACGACTATGTAGACGTTCTGAAAGAAAGCGCGCGAGATGAGTCTTTTAAATGCGATAACCAGTATAAAGACGATTACTTATTTTAATGTCATTGCAGCGTCAACTGCAAGCTTCTCTCTCTCTCTCTCTCTCTCTCTCTCTCACACACACACACACACACACACACACACACACACACACACACACACACACACACACACACACACACACACACACACACACACACACACACACACACACACACACACACACACACACACACACACACACACACACACACACCGTATTTGACACCCCGATGTCAAATTGGAACAACGCCTACGCTATCTCACTCCACTCGCGTTACGAGAGGGCTGTCATTTCAAGTTCTTTAGGTTATGTTTCTACATATACTCCACAGTGCGCAAGATTGGGATGCCATGGTGTGCAACGGAAAATTAGCTGGCCAGCGGGTGCTGGGCCCATCGTGCACGGGACGTGGCGGCAGCCGTTGCGGCTCATAACTGAGGGCCCCACCGGACGTCTTTCCAATGATTTCAATAAAAAAATCACATTTTTGCGGCAAGGAGGCGGCAGTGAATGCGACAGCAACAAGATGAAACGCTATACGAAGGCCAGCCGCCAACTACTTTAGCATCGGCCGATATCGCGTAATTCAACAAAACGCTGGCGTAAGGAAGCGTGGCCGCTGAAGCAACAAGCGAAGGGCCCTTCCTGCTGTCTATCGCTTCAACACAAGCTGAACGGTGAGAAGACAACACGTACAAATGCATGAGCCTTCTGCTGGTCCCCGTCAAGATAAGGCGCGCGCGACCGCGCCCGATCGCTCGAAGTACGCAGTTCCTGCCGGGGCCACACAGTCGGCCGGCGCGTTTCCCTTCTGCCTGAGCCGAGATCGTCGGCTACCCTCGCACGCTTTCACTCGCACACCGAACACATACGACGCAGGGGAAGATGTCGTCGTCCTTGCACTTTATACGCAAACTCAAGGCGACGGCAAAAATAAGCATGGATATTCTACGTAATTGCTATCACAATAAAAATCTATCTGTCTGTTTCTCCATCTCTGTCTCTGAAGCTGCGTGTTCGTCCCTGAAGCAGGAGCAGCGGAGTACCGTACTCACTGCGCGAGGTGAACATATAGTTAGAAAAAAAAAAAAGACTTGGAGAGCGCTTGAGCTTCGCCTTCAAGAGTAGAACGCGATAGCGTAATCGGGCCCCGTTCGCATCGCCTTCTCAATTGCTAGCTGGCTTCGGTTCTCGGCGAGTGCGTCAACCATGCCTCAAAGGAAACGAACGACTGTGCGCGTGACATTGCCCGTTTCAAACTATGCTAGAACACAAGTACGCTAGAGTAACACAAGTAACTATGCTAGAGCACGAACTATCCTAGAATACAAGTACAGTTGCTATGCGCCCACTACGCCATAATTCTTCCTTTTGTGAATCAGCGAAGGGCCCACTACGCGCCCGTAAGGCAACACGCGAACCTACGCAGCTGATCGCTTTGTGCAATGCTTTTCCTGATGATGATGACTAAACATGCCTGAGCGCTTTGTAATGGGTGGGCCTTCAAAACACCCAATCATTGCGCAATTCACATGTTTTCACGCCTGGTGCTATCTTACGCTTCTGCCACGCAATATTACACGCGTAAGGAGACTCCTCCCATTACATGACATTGTTATAGAGGTTTTATTTTTTTCCGAATCAGTTTCAAGCCGTGGCGGAGCTCTGTGGTAGAACATATGCTTGTTACGCAAAAGGCCTGTGTTCGATTCTCCATCGAATCGAAGATTTTTGTTATATATTTTTATTTGCATCTTTCTTGGTTTCTCGCTCACGGACAACGCTTATTTTTCGATCACAACCAACGACGCCGACACCGACACCGGTATTTCTGCGAAATGAGCTCTTTAACGCTGTCGCGTTAAAAGAGGAGGCCATGGGAGCGGTGCCCATTATTTGCGTCAGACAAGGTGACGCGGTATTCGCTGTATTTGTATTTTTCCTTCTTAATACCTCTGTCTGTCGTGCCGACAGACAGAGGTATTGTCGGCACGACAGATCTCAAATTCTGCCTTTAAGTTCTATCATCTCAAATCACGAGGACCAATAAAAACTGATAATGCGTTTTAGAGAAAACTTGCCGATACTTACTGAGACAATCATTTCACGACAGGACGATTCCAAAGCATGCAGCACACAGGTTTTCTATCGTAAAGTGTACTTTTTTTTTTCACCCTTTTAGCCGGTCACCTGCTGCAAAGCAATAACAGCGTGTGGACCGTTTTACCAATTCCCACCGTAGAAACAAAAGCACCACTCAGGTAACCCGAATATATCTATATATACATATGGATAAATACAAAAAAATGAAGCACTCGGATGCGTACATATAGGTATATACGCACACCTGCTATCTATCCTCCTCTGTCTACGCCTGCCAACTTATTGCTTGTCTCGCTACTTACCACCGTCGGGTGCCCGAAAGCTGCAAGCACAAAAGCCGCGCCGCTACGATTTTGCATATATAATACATCCGCGCGCGCGCCGCTTCCGAAGACGGTGACTGCGCGACACGGTAATCAAAATGCGCGGGAGCTGAAAATCAGGCGGGAAGAAAGTGGCATCGCTGCTCCCGCCGAGCACGAGACGACGACGTTGCGATGCCATACACACAGAGAGAGAGAGAGAGAGAGAAAGAGAGAGGGGGGAGGCGAAAGTTCGCGACAGAGACGGCGTACCCCCACTTTTCTTTTTCCCCAAAGCAAACACAAGGGGCGATGGGGACGGTGGTCGTGATTAAAGGCAGACGGCGAAAAGAGCTGATACAATTCTCCCTTTCATTCCATATTTTCCGCTGGAACTGTTTCAGAATTCCTTAGCGAGTGGCTCGAACTATGTGAACATGTCTCAGCGACAAAGGCGGGAGGGGTGGGGGCAACAAAACAGAAAGAAAGAAAGAAAGAAAGAAAGAAAGAAAGAAAGAAAGAAAGAAGAAAGAAAGAAAGAAAGAAAGAAAGAAAGAAAGAAAGGAAGAAAGAAAGAAAGAACGCATACGAACGGCTGGAAGGAGCTATACATAGGGAGAGAAGGACACAATGGCGGGGAGGGGGGCAGAAGGTTAGTGGAAACGGGATGCGACGTGTGGGCGAGGGGGGGGGGGGGCTTAAGGCGAAGAAAGATAAAAGAACCCCCTCCCCCTTCCGCCCCCCAACCGACGACAGACAGAAACTTTCATCGTAGCGGCGCGCAAGGCGAGCGGGGGCACGCACGATACATATTTTCTTCAGCCGGAGACAAAAAGGAATTTTCCGATTATACCTCTCATATCTGCGTGCGTCGCATTTCCGAACGGTTTCGTGATTACCTTGGCGATTTGATGACCCAGTACGTTAGCTGGTTTATTTATTTATTTTTATTTGAGCTTCTCGCATGTGTGCCTCTTTCTCCTCTTTCTGTACGTCGTGTGCTCTGCGCGTATGAGTGTGCGCGGAGTGTTCTCGCTTATTATTTTTTTTTCCTCCCTTCCGCGAACGCATCTCTCGGCCGCAGTCCTTTTGTGGCCGGACCACAATGGTAGCGAGAGCGAAACAGCAACGGCATTCGCAAAGAAACTTGTGCCACGTATGTAGCGTCGTGAAAAAAAAAAAAAAAAAACAAAAGAAGTATCAATAAGGAAAGAAAGAAGTGACAGTAAGCGAGCCAACTCTCCAATGCAGCGCACCTTCCTTCCATAGAATGGACTCCGGCAACGTGCGGAGGAACGTTCGATAGAAAATAATTAGAAAGGTCGAAACAGACTAGAAGGATCGCTAGACGAACTATACGCAAGCACGGCACAACAGAAAAAAAAAAGAAAAAAAGAAAAAGAAACAGTACTCGAGAGGGCGCCCTTTTTCCAACTAGCTTAAAAACTCGGCTGTCTCGAAACTTTTCATTAAATTGTTTTTTTAAAGGATTTACTAAATGGACGCGGATTAAAGAGAGGAAATGAACCGCAACTCAGAGTTACAAAAAATAAAATTTTAATACATGACGATCGTTTTCCTCAATCTTCGTCCCTTCACAGCAACACCGCTTCTCCTTCCGTTTCTTTTCTTTCCATTTTTTTTTTGTTTGTTTTCTGATCACCTTTTCGGAGAACGGCAATTCCAATCGGATAGTTCAGCTTCATTGCGCACCTCGACGTGCGTACGTGTGTGTGTGTGTGTGTGGCTGGGCGCGCGCGTTTTTGCACGAACACGGAGCTTCGCGAGTGGAAGACGAAATAAAGGGCACATTACGTTACACAAGTCGATTCCGGCGGGGGTTTCAGTCTCCGCGCTCGGAAAGCAATCAGAATTGTGTGTTCGCCGCTACAAATGATATCAAAAAACTTGAGGATATAATACCTCGGACGAAGAACTAACTGCACGTCGGAGTCCAGGAGAAAACCGCTCCACCGTATGCCGCCGTCAGTATGAGCCACGAGATCCGGCGGTGCCTTATTAAATTCTCCGCTTCAACCGTCCGCCATATAACGCGCTTATGGGTACGCCAATTATGCCATAATGGAGTGACCAGTGCGGAGGAAAGCGATTCGGCGAGAGCTCAACTCGTCGACCATATTATTGTGACCGCAGTTTTCGCGCTTAAACTTTTTAAATTTTCAACATTCCACGAACAAATCACTCAACCGTTGCCAATCAGCCAAATAACATAACAGATAAAAAAGAGAGAGAGAGAGAGGCTTAGACTAGCACGTTCACAGCGAAACGTGAACGCATTGCTTACGTAGAGAGGCAACGGTGACACCAATGTGCATGCTCCGCGAGCCATTTAGTTTCTGCGGTTTAACGTCAATTGGAAATTTTAGTGTGCCCGTGGACTTCTTAGTGCTTACGTTTTTATGGGTTACCGGAGAAGTATATACGTGATGGCAACACTAGATACGACGCCTGATCATGGAAAACTGAACCAGAGAAACACCAAGCTAATATTGCAAGTGACTTACTTACATGCTTTAGCTAAATTATGGTGTAAGGCATTGCCAGTTAGATTAATTATTTGATTGATTGATGACTTATACAAAAACTTTTGTGGCCTAATACATTAAAGCCACGGTCCGACTACGATGCGGAAAACCCTACAGTGGGAGACTCCGAGTTATATTCATTACCATGCACGCAGTTCTATGACGCGCACCTACAGGTCGATGCATGCCAGGTTTCTTTCTGCATTTCCACCCGTATCTCAATGCAGTCGGGATGTAAGCATGTAGCAACCTCGATCACGAACTCAGTATCGCAAACGCCCAAAGTCAATAAGCTACGCGTACCAACATACCAAAGCAGGGTTCTCTCGTAAGTCCGTCGACGTAAACAAAACTACCTCTCCCGAGTCGCACCGACGGGCGAGGTTAATTAAAGGTCGAAGGAATGCCACGCAAAACAAGTGGCAAACGCGGAACAGTACACACACGGACATTACGCGACCGGGTCGGCGTGGGATTTAGGGGCTATACAAGGACGACTTTCACCGGCGGTGAGGGTGCGGCGCGGAGGGTTACGACCCTATGCGTACGCGTCCAAACGTCGGCGGATCGGCCGTACTGGAGGAGTTGGTTTCGAGACCGCGTCGTATAACGCGAACGGCGTCGTCGTCGTCAATTTGTGGAGCACAGCTCGCGCGATAGTCGGCCGATTCGAGCGCGCTCGAGACGGCCCGACGAAGAGAAGGCACTTTTTCTTTTGCTTTTCATTCTGCAGCGTCGTGTACCCTGAAAGTGCTAATCCGATGGCGCGCGCGCGGCGATCGTAATGCAATTAAGCCCACGACTAACGAGGTTACCTTAGCCGTGGCCGGTCGGCGACTTTTTGTTCGCGCGCGGCGAGCCCGCCTGTGTGTAGTAGGTCTTCATTACGCTACCATGCGACCGGGGACCACCGGCCTACAATCTAAACCGCGGATATACTAAAGCGACGCGCGTGTAAAACCGAAACGTCCGATGTTGCCGCTGGGAGACAAAAAGAAAAAAAAAAGAAGAACCTCAGAATTGAGGGGCACTCTGAAGGCAGTACCGAGTGAAGAGATCGGCAGTAACTAAGGCCCCCCTAAAAAAACGAAAAAGAGAAAATAAACGAAAATAACAGGCGACTTCACGATTCACGTTTTCGATTACGTTTAATCGCTGTTTCGGTACAATTATCTCTATTGAAGATTCTTCTTAGTTCACGATTTCTGTAATCACAAAACCGTTCACATTCTATTGTGTTTCCTTCTTGCTCCTTCTATACGTCTGTGAGAGAGATTAAACGAAATTCGCATACTTAAG
The DNA here is from genome assembly GCF_013339695.2 of Rhipicephalus sanguineus. Taxonomy (NCBI): domain Eukaryota; kingdom Metazoa; phylum Arthropoda; class Arachnida; order Ixodida; family Ixodidae; genus Rhipicephalus; species Rhipicephalus sanguineus. The sequence goes on along the minus strand of NC_051180.1, from coordinate 124,442,972 downwards.
AAGCAACCACGCGATTGAGAAACGCGTTAAAAAGGCAAGCAGGTGAGTCGTTACTATTGGTTGAATTACAGTTTCAGAGCCAGGGGATTAACGAATAAGGTTCCGCGCTCTCGCACTTTCGGTATTTCGCGGGAAAAAAAAAATGTGGCCGCGCGAGAAAGTTAACCGCTCTGCATACTTCACAGCGGTTTTCCGTTCACTTTCTCAACATAAAGAAACGCAGCTGAAACTCTTATGTTTTCGTATTTAGCCGAGTCATAACAACGGCGTGGCAATTTGAAGGGCGACCGGGCGTGAGGTGATTAAAAAATTCAAAAAATGTAATTTGCCAGCTCTCACCCGCACAAGAAGAGCTAGCTAGGACGGAGAAAAAGAAGCGAGGAGAGAGGAACGGTAAAAACACGTTTTTCAAGCGAGCCATGGATGGACGGCTCGACGTTATTGCGTTCTGCCGTCAAACCACCGCCACACGGGGGCACACGGCGCGCTTCGAATGAATGACCCAAAAGGGAGCACCGACGAGAACCTGGGAGAGGAAACTTGCAGTCGCAACAAAAACAACAACCTTAGCAGGATACAGGTAGCAACACGACTTTTAGGGAGCGTGGAAGCGTGTTTTTCTTCTCGTTTTTTTTTTTGTTTTTGCACAGCATTACGAAAGTTGAACTTTTTAAGACTCATGCGCCTGCCTTCCGCCGAGATAACACTTTTCAGGCTCGAACGACGCGGGCATCCGAATCCTGACGGATGCGCAGGAAAGAAGGAAAGCGGGGGAGAATGGAAACGGTGTGTCTACCAATAACGGCCGATGATTTGCTGCGTCCCATCGCTCGCGCCCACGCACCGTGAGCAGCGCGTGGCTAACGCACAAGCCGAGCGAAGCCGGATTTCGGAACTCGGACGCCGACCACGCGAGGCCTTCGATACGGCTGTAGAGAAAAAAAGGGCGCATCAAGACATCCGTGGAACTACGCTCGCCCTTCTTCAAATGGCTGGAAGAACGTCCGTTCTCCGTTGCGCGCTCTGAATTGCACCGTCACACGCGGCATCGTCGGTGAGCCGCGGTATACTCCATGAATTGGTAAACAACCCCGTGGTGCTATTCGCGTGTATATACGGCTATAGTACTCGTGCGAGCGTCCCATCTCGCTGCCCAGCGGATGTACGGAGACGCCACGCACGCACGCTCACATATATAGAATGCCGAAAGCACGGTTCCTTCTCCCCGCGGTCTTTACGAGGGGAGGCGGGTGGTGGTGGTGGTGGTGGTGGTGGTGGTGGTGGGGGGGGGGGGGGGGGGGCACCGGAAATAAACGATCGGCGTGAGCCAGTGAGAGAAGAAATGAGGCGGGAAGACTCTGGCAGTTGTCCATATACGGAGCTATGCTTGGTTTCGAACCATGAGGAAGTAAAGTGAAGGAAACACAGTAAAGGGTTCGCTTTGCTGTGTCACGGTCCCACTATCGGCGCGCGCGTCGCGCCTGCTCTCTAGTTCGGCCGTGGCTTTGTATTCCCAAACGTATACCAACATCAGCGGTGGTGAAGCGCTAGAGCGTACGTCTCCAATGTGGGAGGTATCGGGTTCGATTCCCAGCGCAACAACGCACCCGCCGGTTTTTCCAATGGGGAGAGATTTAGCCCGACCTAGCGGCCGGTGGTGTGCGTAGTCGTATTTTGGAAAGCTGGGCTCTCATTTGCGAACTCCTCTGTCATTCACTCTCCTTGCCCATCTATCCCTTCGAGAATGTGCTTGGCATGTCTGGGGCGTCGCCTCCACTCCGGTATATGGAAGGCTGGACGTGTGACACCAAAATGTGATTTCACTTTTCCGCGCCAACAGACGCATATAGCGACACATCTGCCGTCTCCGCCCGGTTTTTTCGACTACAGCAGCAATGACTTTCTCGGTTAACAAAAAGCAGAAACGGGATCCCAATACTTGCAGCAACACTTGCCCTGAAAATGATGGCGCAAGCATAATACGAAACCGCAACATGTGATCTCAAACGCAGCTACCTGGGAAATAGCGTAGATAAATATGCGCAGCTTCCCACCAGGATTATTCATGAGTACGTGGAAGTCGAGTGAGAGAGATAACAAATGGTGTGATATGGGCGAGGGAGTGCATAGTTAAAGAAACGTCCGAAGAATAACCGCGAACCAGCAAGCTCAGCTCGGCGGTAACTATGTATTCAGAGAGCGGTATCACGCACGGTTTAACGTCTGGCAGCCACATCCAAACATAAAGCACCCTCGCATGCCGATGTCAGTGAATAGCGCAGAAGAAAAGCGCGCGGGAGGAAACTTTGTTCAAAGGGAGCGGCCGCCCACGCTCACGCACTTACGCAACCGACACGCGCGCTCGGAGCAAGTTGGGCACACGGTGAACTCTCACTTTCTTTCTCTGCAACTAACACAATCGCGTTTCGACGCACAACTCAGCAGAAGGGGGACTCGACGAGGATAGCAAGCAGCGCCAGCAGCCGACTCTGCGGGAAAAACGCAAGACGCGGACGCGGCGGGAGCCGATGCCGCTTGCTGGTCGGCACCTGAGCTGGCTGCGAAATTAGCGAGCGCGGCACGAGGCAGAACGGTAAGCAAGCTGCTGCTGCTGCTGGCACCGCGGCGGCTCGCCTTGCATGGAGAGCAGCGTATCGCGCGCTCGCAACGCGAAACCACGACCCCCCGGTTGAAACGTGCCCGGCCTAGCCAAAACAGTCCGCGGACACCAGCCGTGAGCTCATAAAAAATACGCTCGCGGCGTGATGCCCTCGTGTTTCTGCAGTTTCGTTTTGCCATAACGTCCAGTACTTTCTCTCTTTCTTCATTTTTTTAGATGCATCACCTCTGTATGTTTCGTTTTTATCGCTACGCAGGCGGCAAATGTGGCCGTAAGCGAGCCGCTAGCGACCGAATGCCGACGTAGGGGTAAGAGACGGTACGCACGCACGCACGCACGCACGCACGCGCGCACACACACACACACACACACACGCACACACACAAATGGTTTGGGCATTGCAGAACCACGCCGTGTTGTCTAGTAAGCTAGGCACTCGCCGCACTGAATCGGTGTCAGTTACTAAGACGACGGGGCGTTTCCATTATCTACTCTCTTCTCGTCGAGGTCTCGTTCACAGCGAGAACGGCTAGCGTAACGTTTCCGTTGACTCGTTCATTCGTTCACTGCTGCTCCTCTTGAATGGAATACAATCGCTTTCCAACGACTACCTCAGTTTAAAGAGACAATCCGAGGCAGCTGTGGTGTCCACGAGATAAAATACCTAAAAAGCATCACGCGTTCCAAGAAAGAGGAGAACAATTTTCTTTAAGGCGCGCGTATCAGGATATCGAAATCATGCTCAATGTTCGGAAAGTTCAAACGCAGAAAGAGAGGGTAGCATAAGCACTTGCATTGTACCCGTCATTGTGATATTGATAACGTTGTGATATTGTGACGTTGATAAACTCGGTATTATATATTACACCTCCCACGACTTGGCAAAAATATATCGGTTAGCCGTGCTGATTTCAGTCTTAGTAAATGGTTTCCCCTCAACATGACGCAAACCAATTTTCTTCTCTAGAAACATCGGGGAGGGACGCAGCTGAACAAAAGTTTATATACATTCATAGAGGCTGTTTCGGTTACACGGTTAACCAGAAGAAAACGCATCAAAGCGCGTTGTGTTCGCGCAGCAATCGTAAAGAAATAAGATTAAAGCTAGAACGTGAAAACACGTACAGGCTGTTTCACACTTAGGGGAAAACTCTGAGCACGCTGCAAAGCGCTCAGAGTTTTCCCTTAAGTGTAAAACAGCCTGTACATCTGAAATTTTCACAGGTAGCTGAGTAAGCGCTGAAAAAAAAAAGAAAAAAAAAAGCCAACGGTGTTCAAAAATAGCGAGCGAAGAAGCGAGCAGGGCGGGTAGCGAAGGACAAAATGATATACTGATTTCGCGGGCGCGCGCTAAGCAAGTAACACACCGCGGAGCGCGGCGCGAGACATCATTATGTGCGACGACATTGACGCCCACGTGAGCGTATGTGTGTGTGCGTTTGTACACGACAGGACGTGCCGCACGCTACCTGTCTCCTCGGATCCGTCGAGCCGCGCGGGCACGGCGCCAGGAACGCGTCAAGTTCTTCTGACGCCTTCTGATGCAGCATCCGACTCCCTCCCCCCCCCCTCCCCCCCCTCTTCTCCATCCCGCATTTCCCGCCTTGGAACGTCTTGTTTCTGCTTCCTTCCTTCTCACACCGCGCGGATTGCTCACCCGACAAGACACGGCCATGCGCGCTGATGGCGCACCTGGTCAATTTAAAGCTACTAAGAAAGGGGGGCAACTAGCGCTCCACACTCCCAGCGCGGCAGCTTCTCGACCTTGCTCGAAACTGCTATGATTAAACCACCACTCAGAGCCGCTCTGCATTCTCTCATAGCGTTTTCACCTTTTCTTTCTTTCTTCATAGCCATCCTTTGGCGGACAACGATTCCCAAGAGCGGCAGCGTACCGCCGCTCAACCCACCGGCGCTGGCCGCGCCCCACTTGAACCCTCGTTTCGGGCGCGCAACGATGACGCGGAGTTGCGGAGAGAAGTCGCATGCGCCCGCAAATCCCTTGCCAATCGTTGCAACACTGCCGGATGGGCGGCGATGAAGTTGGACAGGCGGAGGGCGCGCGCAGCTCTGTTTTTTGCATCGGCGCTCGTCCAAGGCTTCCGCGACCTTCTGCCATGCATCACCTCGCCTGGCGATGCGGCAACGCTCTCCGAGATAAGAATACGAACGAGAAAGGGAGAGCCGGTTGATTCTGACGTACGCGCGAGCGCTCATGCTTTAAAAGCGCGGAACACTATGTGGGGGCGGAAGACAAACGGAGTATGCATCCGTTTCGACGCTTGCCAAGTTTACGCCGCACCCTGCTTCGCGATGAACCTATTACGAGACCCACCACGAAGATGTGTTCGTCGCACTGCGACACACCACTGGCTGCGTACGCGATGATTGCAATCAAGAAAAGAAATTGGGGGACACTTAAGCTTCGCCTTTAAGAGTTGAACGCGATAGCGATATCCTGCCCCTAGTGCGCACTTCGAACACTACGAGTGTTTAAGAGAATGCGCGCACGAAGGTGTGTGCCTTATATAATGGGTAGCATGCTTTAAACCAGGAGCAATTATGCGCGAGAAACTTTTTCGAAGTTGCGATGCACCCACTACGTGGTCTTAAGGGAATACGCGCAGTAATGTGTGTGCCTTTTGTAATGGGTGGCTGTCTTTAAACCACCAAGTGGTTATGATATTGACATGGTGTGACGACCGATGGCAATCTACGCTTGTACCACGCAATATTACTGCGATATTACATCTCGTACTGTGACACCTATATACAGGACGCGTATTTTTGGGAAGCATGAAAGTTACTTTCAGTGCAGCTGTAACAGCTGTAAGCAGGCGCGTGGCTGTGTGGTAGAACACCTGCTTTCCACGCAGACGGCCTGGGTTCGATTCTCACTCGGACCCAACATTTTTATTATTTATTTTATTTGCAGCTTTTTCAATTTTTCGGTCACGGACAAGATGATGATTTTTCGCCCACAACCAACGGCGCCGACACCGACGCCGGAATTTCTGCGATACGAGCTCTTTAAGGCTATCGCGTTAAAATCGTGCGATGGAAGGCGCAGACGTGACTAAGTGGCATAGAGCCGTACTGCAATTGAGCACGCATGGGTATGCATATAAGGCCCACCTATGTGGCGAGTTGTATTAACTCATTTGCGACGTGCCCATACCTGCGCCGTCACGCACGCCTGCACGAGAAAAATCCACAAACATAGAAAGCGTATCAAGTGCTTAGCTGCGCGAGAATAAGCGGTGTACATGAATAATGAAGAGCGTAGGCAGCATAACTAAAGAAAGAGAACGTAACGGGTTGCTAGGCGGGCAGAACTACACACAGCAGCAGTCTGCGACACGCACTGCGCAGGTCACCCAGACTCAGATTACCGCGTCACATATTTGCGTCATTTAACCTGACATAAAGATACAGTCGTTCACGAAGTACAGCCATGTGGGAGACGCAGACGGGAAAAGATAGAGTGATAGCGGTTACATTTGACACATCCACCAGCGGTTCTGAGGCAGTTTTATATGCAATTGTAGCCTCACATGAAGCGCGAGAAACGGGGACACAAACTCTCGTTCTGTTTGGTGTTCTTTCCGTGCCCACGCTTTTAGCGGGGTATATATATATATATATATCATGCGAAGGACCCCCGTCACTGTCATTTCGGACCATTGTAACACAACATGCCCAATAATGCCTTCTAAAGTGCATCTCCTCACAACACCAATGTCATGCAGGCAAAGCACGCTTTACAGGCGTAAAGGGACGACTACAGCCCGGAACGCTCAATGAAAAACGCCGACGACTGTAGTGGTGGCTCTACACGTCGCAATATATACCTCGAGCCAGCACGACGCACGACCGCTGAAAAAAAAAAAAACCGGACAAGAAAGAGCGAACGCCTCCGACTCGCCTTGAATATGTCGGCCGCTTAAATTACGAGCGGCCGACTTCCCCGTTCACAACTCCCACAAACGCTTAGAGGAAGTTGAGTCTGACCCGTCTAGCGAACGTCTGGCGCCTGCAAATAATAACAATAAAAAAAGAAAAGCTTTCAGCGCTCGAACTGGACTGCCCAAGTTGGTTTCTGGAAATTATCTTTCGATTCCTTTTTTTTTTTCTTCTCCTTTTAGAATTTCGTATTCAGGGGAGCAAACGCTAGCAGACTTGCTTCAAAAGAACCATCTATCGTCCTCTGTTTGCTTGCTTTTGAGAACACTTCTCGGTGTAGATCAAGAGAAACGAAGGAGCGCGTCGACATACAGACGCAAATACACCGAGGTTTCCGAAAAAGAAGCAACACAGCAAAAAAAGAAAACAGACAATGAAAGAAGAGAGGGGAGAAACGACGAAAGGCGTCCAAACAAAAGAAAAAAAAAAGCTCAAGATGGAGGGGCTGCCGGCCAGCGAGAAGGAAGGGCCCGGGGCAAGGGGTCCCGCAAATGGCTCGGGTGGCCAACCGGGAAAGAGTCCAATGTTTTTATTACCGCCGGTGGATTAAGAAAAAACAGCTTCGGCTTCGACGACGCACCGGCGAGTCTGCGTTGCATCACGGCTTCCGACGATTCGCACTGCTGAGTAATCCGCCCTTCCTGACTCTTCTTCTATTTCTCTGAGACGCACTCTCCACAAAGGACAGGCTCCCATCGCGGGCAGGGGCGCACCTGATGGCCAGCGACAAAGTCGAGAAGCGGTGACAATGTTCCGACGCTGATGGATTCCATCTGTTGGCGGTTACGACGTGACAAAAACGGACGGTTCCCACGTGCGAATCGCTGGCCGGAACCTTCCAAGGCGTGACAGACTGACGCGGAGTGAAGCTAAAATAAAATCGGGCAGCTGACTGATGGCGAAACGAGATTGGTAGAGACGCGTAAAGCTGTAGCACGCAATCGGTGCTCGCGCCAGAAAAACGGCGCAGTTCCAAACAAAACAGTTAGCATTGGAAATCTGTCGACAGGAACGGTGGAAGGAGTAGAAGCTATACGGGCTGCAGCCATCAAATACTATGTTGACCAAGATTACGCAGGACTTCGACGTGGTCGAATTGGTTCATAGTTAATTGCGAAAAGCAGGGCGAAAAGACAAGGACGAAGACAAAGAACACAGGACAAGCGCCGACTATATCAATATAGCAAGGCTAATGCGATCCCCATCTCCACAGCACCTAGAAGACCGATGAGTCTAATGTGATACCATCAAAGTGATCTACACTTTGTAATAAGTACAGTAGAGAGAGTTCTTGTGTTCTTCGTAGCTCGGACGCCCACACTAACGCGGCGATGAACGAGTTCGTCATTATCCCGAACTTATTCGTATAACTGCTCGAAACTTCAACTCGACTGAAACAAACGAACGCGAAATCCACAGTGCGTAGTTCAATACCACACACTCAAAAATTTGTATTTCTGAAACCTTTCCACATTTCGCTTAAAGCGCTTTTCGCAACGGCACGTAAAAAGCAAGGCTTCTCGAGAACACCGCGAATCAGCATACTACGTAAAAGGATTACACACTGCTGGTGTTGCCGCTACCTATACAACAACGGTGCGATCCGAGACACGCTCGTACTGCAGTTACACGTGCGCAGTGGGCCATATACAGCTCTCGCGCGCGGTACGTAGCGGCGGCGAAACAACGGTGGCCTACAGAAAACGCACCTATATCACACTTTCCCGCTCAATACGCTTCCACGAGACAAGCAAGGCGAGGTAGAACGTGAAGCTTCGGCCGTCGACAAGAACGACACGTGTTCCTCACATGGCCGACATAGTCAAACCTGCGTGGTTTACAATCCAGAGACGCCATCACGAAGGAAGAAAAAGAGAAGTTTGGGCAATCACTTTGGCCAAGTTCAAAACGGTTGCGTTTGATATACGGCGTAAGACGAAAAGAAAGAAGCAAGTAATGACACCTGCTTAAACAGCACAACGGATGCCAAGTCTAAAACAATAAGCATAGACAACGACGGTGCGAGGGGCAGGCGGCGAGAAGAAACGGTATTTAAGGAAACCCGCCCTCACCAACAACACAGCGGCGTCTTGCATCGTCCTCGCTTCTTTTACCCTGACGACCCGGCGGTGACGAATGTAGAAGGAAGGGGTTGAGACGGATGTCCCAGGAAAGGAACGGAGCGAAGGGGGGCGACGGGTCAACGAAAGTCACCGCCAGCTAAGCAGAGACGAGACAATCGCAGCTACACGAATCACGGTTAGCGACAGAAGTCTAGCACGATGTCGTGCTCGCATCGCGAGACGCAACACATTGCATACTTTTTTTTTTCTTAAAGGCAACCTGAATGCGGGTGGTCGTGCAGGCATGCGGGGTCAGCAATACTAGGGCATGAAGATGAGAGACCGTTGGCTTAAGCTGTCATATTTAAAGCAGCTCCCGAAGAGGCGGGATGCGAAAGAAGCTTCCTCTAATGTGCTGATGGCGCTCGTTTCGAGGTAAAAAGAAAATATACAATAATAACTAATCGAAAACCCTCAACTTCAGCGTGCACCATAGCCTACAGCCCTGTTTCGGCAGGTTTACGTGTTTACGTGCAGTGGAGGAGAGGTTACGCAATGAGGTTTATTGACCTCATTATGTTGACCTCACCTGACCTCAATGTGTCAAGAAAAAAAAATAAAAATAACGAGAGAGCGGGAGTACGAATTCTAGCGCACGGAGACAAACGGTGCGCGCATTGGGAAGAAGGCGTTATTTTTGACAAGATGGCAATTTTCGTTGAGAGAAGCTTCAGCATTAAAGAAAAATAATAATAAAGAGCAGGCGACGAGCTTGACACGTGTTCAGTAGACTCAAGTCATGATAAACACACAAAATGCAACGAGTAAAAAATGATCAAGGTCGTCTATATGCCACATTGCACGTGGTGACACGTCCCACGCGGAGCACGCAGGAAGACACAGTAACAAGAGTTAGATATTCGGATCCCGTGAACTGAACAGCAGAGCTCTGCAAAAAACAGTACGGGCCACCAAAGATGCCTTATCAGGCCATGCCACAACGTGCTCGAAATTTGCTACACAGTATCAGGGAGGGACATTTTTGAGAGAGAATCCAGAAAAAGCGCTTTCGAGCACCACGCTCTGTTTGTTAAGAAACAAACAGCGCTCCGCTCTGTCGCTGGTTTGCTGCTTGGGCGTTATTTACTGTCCTATTACTGGCAACGGCGATGCGGGCAAGAAAGAAACGCTTGGCAAAAAGCCGCGCTCGCTCGCGGGCTTCCGCACTCCAGAAGCCGTCTTGCTCTTTTCGGCGTACCCGTTGTTTCCTTGGGTTCAACGGACAAAAGCAGTGTCGCCATGCACCGCCTCCCACCATCTTTTTTTTTCTTTCTTTTTCTAAATACAATGTGTCTTTCAGACTCAGTTGCGCAATGGGATAAGATGATGCGCGATAAAAACTTCTGCCCGCATTTAACGAATAGTAATTGTCGGAGTTCTAACGTTTCAAAACCGCCATATGGATTTGCTTAGTGGAGGGCTGCAGAAATTTCGACCTGGGTGATGAAACATCGTTTCTTAAAACATTATATCTCTGCGGCCGGGATTCCGTCCCGCGACCTTCGGGTCAGCGGCCGAGTCCGCATTTAACTGCCGCATTTACTCGCGCACTCATAAAGACAGCACGGAATGATGTTCCCTAACAGCTGGCATAGTGGCTCGCCTCGAATACATGACGACCAACCGAGTGTTGGTTAAAGTCACATAATGGCTGTTGCCATAGCAACATCGCCTTCAGTCTCAATCCAATGACTGAGTTGTCTACAGCACGAAAGCAATGTAGATGCGCTATCGCACTTATCTTGACATTGATTAGCTGTTATCAAACACGGACATAAGAACGCTCTCACGTTACGTTAATGCGAAATTACCCGATCCGCAGTACGTATAAGAGACACGGAAGATCCATCAATCATTCAAACAAGAAACAAACTGTGGCAGGTATGGCAGGCATGGTCGATGGACTAGTCTAAGTACAGCTGCTAATTGAGAGATGTGTTAGGATCTCGCAACGCGCAGTGAACGGTCCTGAATGAAGACTACACATCGTGACAGGAACATCGTAGTTTTCATACGCTGGCATCGACGCCCATGTGTAACTACACCGGCAAAGACTGAGTTAAGGCGCAGTTGCCGCATAAGGAGACAGTTGGTAAAAAGAAAGTGGGGCTTTACGGATCCCCGGCCACAAGATGTATATGATGCTTTATCCGCAGTTTTCACTGTTAACTCAAATGACATGCACAAAGTAAAAAAAAAAAGTATACGCATTAGAACAAACACGCTTCCGTTACAGAAGAGGAAAACTGATAAAGAGAGCCTCTCTAAAATACGCGGTGGTAATATTCCGTGCAATTTTCGAACGTATTCAAATAAATGGTAGACCCGATATTTTACTAAGCAACGTATATTCGCTTCCCATGTGCGGACTGCTCACCCGCAGTTAGGCTCTTTTTCAGCTTCTGCATCATCGCCTCTCTCATACATATCATCATCATCATTGTCAGATACATATCATCATCATCATCATCATCATCATCATCATCATCATCATCAATGCCAGCCTGTTTGAGTCCACTGTAGCCCGAATGCCTGTCCCAGTGTACCCTATCCTGCGCGAGATGCTTCGATTTTATCCCTGCCAACTTAATTTCGTCACTCCATCTAACTCTCTGTCTTCCTCGACTACGTTTCCGGTCCCTTGGTAACCATTCTGTCGCTCTTACTGTCTGCCTGTTGTACGTCCTACGCATAACGATGCAATATAAGCCCAACGTCCTTCAGGCATGCCTACGAGCGGGTGCCGGACTAACAAAAATGCTTGCGCGGTACTCCAACACTGCATCACCATCGAACCGCTCGGTGGAGTAAAGGCCGGTGGTTATACTAACAAAAAAAAAACAAAAAAAAAACATGAACGTGAAATTAACAAAATGCACACTTGAGCGAAACGCGCGGACACGCAAAAACCACGCAACGTCCTCCCTTACGCAAACTGGCCGCAGGCCAAATTCAATCGCAGGTGCAAAGCAGAAAGATGAGTAAGCAGGAAAAGATAAGAAAAAGAAAACGAGAAGGCCGACTAAGCAAGGAATGCGGAGAAGTGCTCACGAAAGGGGGTAAGCACAACCGATGCCGCGGAGAACGGTATAAAGTAAGACAAACAGAAAAAAGTAACGAAAGAGCACGAAAGAAAGAGAACGGCACAACCCCCTCCCCCTTACGAAGCATAAAATAAGGATATAAGGACAAAGAAGCAGAGGCTAAGACGGGCAAAATGGCGGCGACAGCACGAAAATAAAGCGTAGGTAGGGGTGTATTCCTCCTCGTCCACTTCGTACTCCTTTCAAAGTACGCGCGCGCTTTCTCGGAGAGCGCGCATGCACGTGCGTACAACGCTCTTACCGTGGGGGGTTTTGTCGTGTTTAGCCACTCAACGTGGCGTACAGTTTGTTCGCGTCGCGCGGACCACGGGCGGAGCACAAAGGGGGCCCGCGAAAGCGCCAATATTTTACATCTGCTGCTCCGCCGTAGATTCTTCGTGCGTGTTTTCTCCCTCCCCTCCTCCCACGCCGCTCTTAACTCCGTCCCTACCGGATCCATTTTTCTCCTCCCCTCGAGTCAACTGAAAGAAAAGCTGCTGAAGCTGCGAGAAAACGGGGCAACTTCACGCACTCAGTGCGGACTCCTCGCTTCCGTTTATCTTCGTACTCTTCTTCTTACTCTTCTTCTTCTCCATCTTTCTCGCTCTTCTCGCCGCCGTGAGTTTTGTTGCGCTTTTCCGTCACCGTTGTCTCCTCCGCAGATTTCCGTGCCTGCCTGCAGCCGCTATGCTCCCGGCGCTCCATTTCGGACCGTCAATCCTTTTCCCTACATCTTTCTGGGCAGCGGGAATAAGAAGATGGAGAAGAAGGAGCTCGTTTATTTCGAAAGGCGCGGCTCTCTCTCTCTCGCTCTCTGCAGAAGCGCCGGATGAGTGCTCCGAGAATAACGCCGCTCTCAAGACGGGAAGCAGATAGTCCTTAAAGAGAAATTTATCGGCGCACTCTCCGCGACGTCCCCGGGCACGGAGCCCTCGCTGCGTGGCGGAAAAAAAAAGAAGAAAGAAAAAAAAAGCCCGAGACGCCTGAAAGAGCGAGCCGACCGGCGAGGGATATCCTCCCTCCTTTTCTCTCTCTCTTTCGAATGCAAACGCAGCGGTCATCAGCAGGTCAGTGAAGCGACGCAAATGGCTATCGTTTTAGTTCTGCACACTCTCAAAACAACGAATGCCACGATCGAGGCACAAGAGAGCTCGATAGATATCCGACCCAATGTAATCCAACGTTCGTATTCCAACCCTGATCGACTGAGCTAAAGGCAAGTTGTAACGCCGTGCTTATAGAAACAAACACTAACGACTTCCTCCCGATTTCTGTGATCCGCAGCGCAGCGACGACAGAAAGACGACGCATCTTTTTCTCCTGCCTGTTGCGCTGTGCATGCTCAAAGGTTTTGCCTGAGCTATCCGCAGACAGAGACCCTGTTATGACTTCCGCAGAAGAGCGTTAGATTCATTGTGAAGCATTATGAGCCCCCTTGCACTGATTCGGAAGCACTATGGACCAAGACAAGTGCACCTTAACGTCAACTACAGAGTTGGCGTAACACACTTAGGAATAGAGCTACCTGCTCTACGGTCCCTTAAAATGTGCGCTTGAAGAACACTATGAAAGTGGCCTTGCGTACGCACCGCCTGCACATCGCTGTATCCCCGTTTAATGGGACACAGCTAGCAGCGCATTCATAACACCTCGCGCTTTCTTAAGGTACTAACTGTTATGCGGCGAGCTGTTAGAAAGAGTGTCTCGATGCGTGCGCGAAAACTGGCTTCACGACTAAAGAAACATCCCAAGCATGACATATTCATGGCGCACTGCGAGCTAGTATTTACGGGGGAATTCACTGCTGTCGCGCACAACAATAAAAAAAAAAATTTACAGAATGTTACGATCTAACAAGCTTTCGGTGAGTCGAAAAAGGTGAGAAAGACCTCGCCGAATTCCACCACATACACCGGGCTTCACATAAGTGTACATTGATCTCTGACTTCCGTGGATCTACAGATGCAGTCTAACGTTCTTATAACAAAGTTGCAGGGGCCTTCGAAACACTTCGTAGTACAGGCCATGTCGTTGTAAAGGTGGCGCATTTGTAGCGAACGCAATATCTGCGGCGTAAGGAATCTTTCGTTGTACGACTCATTTCGTTTTGGAGACGTTCGACTGTATCTTAGTCTATAGATCCTATATTTCGAATGTTTTATCTGCGCAGATACGTGTCGGTAGATATTATACACGACGGTCGTTGGATTTCCCATTTTTCGTGGGCGCAAAGAAGACAACATCGAAGCCACGCTTTCATTGTCGGTCGCACATCCTTGGCATCCTGCGTCGTAATGGGCCACTCCTTCGCGAGCAAAGCCGGAGATGGAGGGTGCCGTTTCAAATGAACGGCGAAAGATACGTCGCAGCCGAGAAGCGTAGACGAAAAATACAAGAAGGTAGCTCGATAGCATCTACTGTGTAAATGTAAGATGCGAAAAGTGAGCGAGAAAGATTTAAAAAACAAACAAAAGAAAAGATGAAGCAAGGGCTGGCTAGAGGCGCCGTGACCGGTGGCTAGACGGGGAACGATGCGGCTACACAGCGACGGCGAGGAACCTCGTGAGACGATAGAATTTTCGATCCCGCCAAGCCTTCACGGGCAACTGCGCCGCATTGCCGCGCCGTTTGCCGGCACTTGTCGGACGAACGCTGAAGGAGAGGCTTAGCTGTGGCGTATACATTATAGAAAAGATGACGCCGCTCGGGGAAAAGAAAAGAAAAATGCACAAAAATGAAAGCACCAGCCGGAGAGATAGAAATGGATATGAGCAGAGGCGATTCCGGAGGGAGGGTGTCTTAACGGGAAAACAGAAGGAAGAATGTTGTAAGCCGGCTATATTGGAGGTTAAAGGAGTAATACAAGGAAAAAAAAAAAGAAAAGAAGCGCGTCATCAGTTCTCTAGCTCTTGTTTGCACCAGCCGTAAAAGTTTGACGGCACTGTTCTCGGCGGCGTCTATTGACCAGGCAGGACCCACCAATACGGGCGCCTCCACAAGAAAAGTAAAAAAAAAAGGGGGGGGGGTGGAGAGAAAACAAGAGGAACAGTGGGACTCCAACGCACGTGCTAAGAAAGAAAGAAAGAAAGAAAGAAAGAAAGAAAGAAAGAAAGAAAGAAAGAAAGAAAGAAAGAAAGAAAGAAAGAAAGAAGAAAGAAAGAAAGAAAGAAAGGAAGAAAGAAAGAAACCACTCAGAAGTGCGCACCGCAGCCATAAAAGAAGAATACGGAAATGGCTCAATTGCGCCAAAAAAAAAAAAAAGGTGGTTGAGGTTTAGTAGTGAACATAAATGCATTTTTATACATATGTCTCGTTTTACGGCCGCCTGGCCACTCAATTCAAAGCAGGACGCTCATATACAATTCGCCGCTCTCAGACGACACATTGGGATGCAATGAGACTGCCATCTATACATCTGCCACTGCGCACGCCCTATTTGAGAAGAGTTCGAGCCGAAAGGGATTGCATACGCTTAACATGCCAACGCTGTATTTCGCAGCAATGTATACAAACTAGCGCGCAGGGTAGACATAAACCTTATTACTCCGGATAAAACGCAAACGAAATAGGCATGCCTACATACTGATGACTGAATCACGCTGTGACGTAATCGACGTGACTCTTAGGCAGCCGGCAGAAATATTCGAAATAACGACTAAATGAAAACGCTCCGTGGAGAAGAGAAACAAGAAAGCGCAGAGAACAGCTATACTTCATGGAAAACAAACTAAACTAGCTGCGCGCTATCCTGTAGGTCGACGGAGCAATGTGAATGTCTGCCTTCTCAAGCAAGCAAACAAAAGAAAAATATATCTTCACCGGGTCCTTTATGCATTCACCTAAGACGACTCGAAAGCGAAAGCAATCTTCTTTTTCTTTTCAGACGACGTGTTCACCCTGGCCCGCTACCCACCGAAAGCTTTCCGCACCTAACGAGGTTTTGTACTGCCTCCACGATCGGCCCGCCTTTGACCAAGCGTTACAATGACGTCGTAGTGATGTCACGACGACGGCACAATTTTTGCCAATCTGTGACGTCATATGGTGACGTCATCACGTGATGACGATATTTTTGCATCGCTCGTGTTCACGCGGTCGACGCGGGACGCCGGTCAATTTTCGCTTTTGATGAGGCATCCAAGGTTTTCGCCTTAATAAAATCCGGTAAGCTCAATCGCACGATGATTCTCGATGGTAGTCAGACTGAACGTAGGCAAGACTCAGCGCATTGTGAGCGCCAGTAGGCGTGCCGTGTGAGGCGTTTACTGCATCGAGACTTCTCTCGCGGTTCCAGTTGCAGAACAGTGCGCCATCTAGCAGCCACGGCAATAAGCTCGCACGTGTCCTCGGAGATGAGCGATGCGCTTGTGCATGCGACCGCTTGGAATCCGGGTTTTTCATTTTCCTACACTGCCCTCTGCAGACAACCGGTACGGTCAGAACAAAAGCCTACGAGATCGCAAGGCGTTTCGCGACTCTTCCGCTAGGGGAAGGGCGCATGCGCCGTGACATCGCGAAAAAAACAAGGTATTGCTCTCTCATCGACCGCGTACCCAACGCCCACGCCCACGGACGCAAGTTTTCAAAAAGAAACTTCGTTGAACAGCAGTACGACAGCAGTAAATAATCGGCGCATTCGTGTCGCATATTGGCTAAAGCGTCCGGCTAGTTTCCTTTAGAATCTTGGGTAATCGCGCTGTAACGTATCTGGACAGACTGGACACACCAGTCCGTCCAACTGGTATAACATACAATGAATAGCCAACTGGCTCCTATTTCTGTGTTTCCTTCAGAAACCAGTGCGCATAGCAAGAGTGAAATTAGCTTTACCGCAAAGCAAGCGCAATTCGGCGGAGCCGCCGCGCTTTAGCAGACGACGCGGCGAAGGCCCCACCTACAGCTGTCACTAAGCTTGCGCCCTAGTTCCTCAAGCTCCTGCGGGAGGCGCTCCGCGGAGCGCTGGCCTAGAGTTAGTGTATGCGCTACCTTTAAGTAGCAGTGTTGTGCATAGGTCTGGCTAGCAACCACAGCTTCGCGGTGAAGTCGCACTCCGTTTTTGCAGGCGACATGCCTACCGCGTGGCCGATTAACATGTCTGGCCTGTCGAAGATCGACGATAAACATAGACTGTCGATGACTAGTGTTAATTCAGTTCGCCGCAGCGGCGGCGTCGAGAAATACAAAAATTGGCCCGAGCGTCAGCGTCTCCGCAGTGCATGGCTGCTGGCGGCGTTTGGAAGACAGACGCGCAACTCTACTACCTAAAGGTATACCATATACAGTAACTCTACGCTGGCCGCACGGAGCGGTGCTTAAGGTGGCAATTGTTCCGCCTGAGCATCTCCTGAATTGTAGGGGTATGTCACCAAGGGTTGAACAGCCCAGTGTCTCGCACAGGGTTGCCAATGGCGGCTACTTTTTGCCAAATTGGCGAATTTGAGAGGCCCGTGGCGACCTAAAATTATGAATGGCGACATGGCGAATTTTTGGCAATTTTCGGCTTAGGTCTCCACCGAGTTTTGAATGCTAAGCTCAGTGTCTTTCCAACGAATGAGCGGCAACATTCTCAGTACTTTTCTTGGTTTTAGACCCACGAGTAGAATGTGCACATTGCGCGTCATTCGGTATGTCCGTCCTGTAACTCGTGTGTACCTCCTCAATTTATCTAGAGAGATAATAAAACGTTTATTTGATGTTCTGTGAAAATAAGATCAGTGAGTGGGATCCTTAGTTCGGGATGCCATCTAGATGAAGGAGGTACTGGAACGTCCCCCAGCGACATTCTAGCAAAATGTAAGTCAGCGGACTGCCTTGCAAACCGCGAGGGGGCAGTGATTGACTATAGGTTTATGGCTTTAGGTGCTTTAAGCTTATCTGAAGTTTCGCATCTGAAGGGGCAAGACGAAGGGTTGGCCGCGTGTTCCGACCATATGTTCCGCCAAAGCTCCAACTGCTCTGAATAGCTTGGCGACTTATTCACTGTTGTAGTACCCCCAGTTCAGCTCGCAAAGACTGTTTTGGAATAGCGAAGAGAGGCGGATACGCGGCTATTTCTGCAATAAAAACAATTGCTACATAACATTTTACATTGTTATACAGCAATAACGCATCGGGTTGACGCGTGTAGATATAAGTAACTATAAGAAAGGGTCGGTGATGTCCGGTATCATATTAGTTCACACTGAAAAGGTGTAAGACTCACTAATGATCGGTTCCTGTAAGAATTCTGTCGTGTTACCTTCAATAAACCTTTTAATCCTTTTAATTCACATAAGGGTACGTAAAGCTGTCTACAAATAATGTTTTAACGGTTTTCGCCCGAGGTTTATACCCCACTTTTAGCTTTGAAACGAGGGGACAGGGATGGAAGGATGTTATGAGCGTTTCGTTCATTCACCCTTGCGCCACCACGCACATCTTGCGGCTAGTCGGAGAAGCAGCACCATGCACTCCCATGGTGAAGCGGGCGATGCGACTGACATCGAGAAACGTCAACATAATTTAAGGGTCTTGGATGGTACTATATTCTACGGGGCTATACGTGAGTGGAAATTTTTATTACTGGGTATGCCGCACATATCTAGAATGGCTACTTTTTTGGCGAAATTTGTAAAAAAAAAGGCGACTTTTGGCGGCTTTTTGCTCGTCGTTTGGCGACATTTACTCGAAAGTCAGTGGCAACCCTGGTCTCGCAAGAACACCAACAAAATTCGTTGCACGCTCATGCAGGCCAGGCTAACCCCACTTGCTGCAACATCATCATCACCACCACCACCACCACCACCACCACCACCACCACCACCGGTGTTTAAGGTGGAAGTGGACGACTCTGTGCTTCATGAAGAGTGCTACAAATACAGGTGCCAACTCAGACCTCGAGACGCATAAACGCGGGTGCAAGCGGATTGGGAGAGGAGCGGCAGCTGACGCGACGCGCACGCCGGCGCAGCGGCGAGCGTCGGTTTCTGTCGTCGTGCGGCTGTGCGTTCACGTACCACACGGCAACGTTTCACGACACACGCGCACGCCTCCCGCGTGCTCGGCGGCAGAAGTCGCGCGCGGGCTTCGCAGGGGGAGTCGTGCCGAGGCCGGGGCTCGCCCGGTGCAGCGCCGGCGAGACGGGCTGGTCGTGATTAGGCAGAGCCGTTCTGCATCGCAAGAGTCGGCGTCGTCACCGGCGCGCTGCTTTTCTTAGCGCAGAAAAGAAAGCAGGGGACGGGCGGCAGAGCAGCAGGGCTGGGCTGCATGTACATACGGCGGTAGCATGTGTGTGAGTCACGCATCTGTTCCTTGTACGACCAGTGGCACTAGCATATAGACTATTTTAAGTACGACACGTGAGCGCCGCCACCTTGGGCTGTTATACGAATGTTTTCGTATTTTTGTATATCGCGAGATGGATCAATAAGGTCACGAAACGTCGAATGCACCGAATGCACAAACGTTTTCAGACTCATGCGTCTATACCGCAGCACTTATTGTTTAGTTGTTAAAGTTACAAAACGGCGAGGTAACCAGCCCAATATGGCGGCACCGAAACCCATCCGTACAATAGTCTACCGGCTACAAGCACCACAATGCGCGCCATTTTGGATTACACTTTAGACGGCAGCGGCTCCATGTTACACGAAACAGGCAGCAGAAGGAGATGAGAACCGGTGACATACAGATGAGGGCGGGGAAGCAACTTCGGCGAACGCGAAGATCGACGGCGGCGTTCTTAAGTGGAGTTTCCCAGTCGAAGTCTCAAAAGGAAGCTTCAAGTGGAGTTTTCAAGGGGAGTGTTCAAGTGGAGTTCACAACTTGCGTAATATGTAAAGCAGGCAGCATAAAAAGGTTAATTACGGTACTGAATCGGTACTAGATGAAAGAAAGTGCAGCCGAGGATACCAAAGCATTACCATGGTGCGAGGAGACTTCAAAAGTTTACAGGTGGAAGACGGTGTTAGCTTATGCAACACATGGAGACGGAGTAAGGGAGCACACTACCTCGTGAAGACGCCTTCATGAGGCAGTGTGCCGGAAAGAAAATGCAGAAAACAACAACAACTACACCCTCAAGACAATGCCGGAGAGAGAGGGAGAGAGAGAGGGTTAAGGCAGTGGACCAGAGAGGAAGGGAGAAGTTCGAGGAGTCTATTAAGCGGACTGCACGCCATGCAGTGAGGAATGTGATCGGAAATGTCACACCTTCGGACTTCGCCCGTGCTGAAAGACGTTCTGCTGGCTAGTGGATGAAGTGTACTCAATCCTACTTTGAAACAAAATTCCGTCAATGCGACGCAGAGAGCGATGTAAGAGAGCGATGTACAGCTACTCTTACACGTGATGTCATTATACAACGCCAGTTCCAGCCAGCGGACCGTAAATACATCAAAATACGACAATGGCTTCGCTCTCTACGGTACTACACTATATACAGAATACACATGCCAGAACCAAGAGGTTGGGAGTTACGAATAAATTGTTAAAAAAAATTAAAAAAAAGGATACCTTGCTCTCCTCGTGCACTGTGACCTGCCCAAGAAGGGGAAAGATTCCTCCAGTTGCCTTTCCAGGATGCCTATGCTTACACTACAGTTTTGCGCGCCATCATCAGTATTTCATAGAAATATTAATACGCTACGGAAGCGCCGCTTGATTCGTAGAAAAATACAAAAAAAAGAAAAGACGACGATCGACCCAATAAATAGCGTCAAGCACCGTTCAGCACCAACGGCTATAGGTCGGTGAATGCTGTTCAGGACTACGCGCACTGTATCTCCCTGCGCGTACATTTAGGTTAGTTTTCCTACAGATGCAGAGGGACACAACCATACTATTATTATCCAATAAAAAACCACGCGGTGGCTTTCGAATGCCTATGCACATACAAAAGAATAGCTCTACTCCACTTTGTATCCACCGCGTTGCACCCTGCAACGCAATATCGCGACGGCAGTTTCGCATTCGTGCGCTCCTGTCTGGATTTGCTCAGAGCGAACCAAACGTATACTACACACGCGTATGATAACGGTTATACGCCAGCGCACCTAAGACAAATGAGTGAGATGGGAAAGTGCGCGTGTGGCTTAGGTACGCGGGACCGTGTGGCAGGACTAATTAATCAGAAGTTTCTGTTTTTTTTTTGCTCTTCCTTTTCCTAATCTCTCGCACTCGCGCGTCTTCTTGTTTCACAGCCTCGGGGCAAGCAAAGCGAGCAGACATTAGCTTTTATTCTGGCGCCCGCCCAAGAATCCACCTAATGACCGTGCCGCCGCGAAAGAAGCAAGTCCGGGGCTAATACGGTTCTCGTGACGAAGAAAACCGCCGGAGGGGGGGGGGGGGTATGCATTGCCAGACACGAACCCCTTCTCCGACTGCCTCATCTATGACGGGGGAGCTCTTGCTCCTCCTCGTACGCCGCTTGATTATTGTCTCCGCGCGTTATCTTAAGCAACCTCTCGCCACCACTTCTCGAGCCGCCCGCACGCAGCGGAGGTTGTCCGCATTGTTGTCGGTCGCGCGGCCGAAGGCAAGAATGCGCGTCGATTGTGCAAAACGAGGAGCAAGCATGCAGCAGCCAGCGCGAGCCGAGGGTTTTCACGAGGTGGGAGAGAGAGAGAGAGAAGGCGAGCACGAAATATCGGAACAAGCAGCACCGGCGACGACGCAGAACAATGGGGGTGCGCACAGGGGCGAGGTTCTCCTCCAAGGCGAGAGCTCCGAGATGGAAAGGGGGGTGGGGCCACGAGGGAAAAACAAAGGACGCTGAAACGACAGCAGGGTGCCGTGCGCAGACGGGGAGAGAGAGTGCACCGAGGTGCGGAGAGACACGAAAGAGGGCGAGGGTGGCGAGGAAGCGGAACCCGTGTAGACGATAGCGGGCCCCGACGGCGGCGGCGACAAAACATGCCCCACACAAGCGCGCGCACACACGTCCGCACGCACGCACGGACGCCATCCGTCCACTGGCACACGGAGGTGCCGTGCTCGAAATAGCCGGCATGCACCCCCGCCAACTGCTCGTCCTGCGCGTTGCGGCTGCGCCGGCGGAAGACAATGCAAGCAGCGCGTGGTGGTCTGGTGCCCCCTCCCGCCCCCACCTCCACATCGGTCCAGGGCCGGGCCAAGGCGCGCAACGCGATGGTGTCTCGAGTCCCGCGCCTAGGGCGCAGCACAAGGGAGGGGATGTCGAAACCCAAAACTGGGGCTCCGTATAAACACTGAGCCGCAGCATCTGGTCTTCTCCCCTTCATCTTCTATCACACATCAATTGCTGGCCTAAGGCGTAGGTTTGCATCATGCGCCGTTATGGACAGGATCGGTCTGCCGTCATGGGGAAACACACAAGTCGTTTCCAGAACGCAGAGGAGCCTGCGTTTGCCATCAAAGGTTCACCTTCGTACTTTGCAATGTATCGTGTCTGCTACATTCCTTCCTTCATCCTATTCCCGCTCTCCAACACCGACAGAATGACGACGATGCGGATACGCTTTGGAGACGCGGGCAGATATGATACGGGACACACACAGCGCTGAGTGTGTACCGTCTCTTCTCTGCCCGCGTCTTCAAAGTGCAGCCATAGTCGGCATGCAGAATCAACTGAGTGCGCTGACCAACAGAGTGTTTTCTGTAAAAGTAGTCGAACATGTACGCCTCGTCTACCTCAATGAATTCAACAGATCGAGTTCGACAAACGTGGTGGTGGTGGTGGTCCAATTATTAAATAGGGAAGACGCTCATACTGCGTGCAAGAACATACGGGCGCTGACAGTCCCAAGCAGGCGCTCTCACACAAACCGGATCATCGCTTGACACACGGTGAAGCTAGCTTTCGTAAATCATCCAAGTGGAATACGTTAATGACTTGCAAAAAACCACGAAGAGACATTGAACGGAGACGTCAAACCACTTCATATTGGTATAAAATCGCCGGGAAAATGTTGATTGCCGATGGAGAAGGTGAAAGTTAGAATGCCCCTTTGTAGTTTTAATTTAATTTTTTCTCTCCATAATTGCCGCACTAATACGTTAATATGTAATCACATCTTCTTTAGGCCGCTTTAGTGCAGAACTAAGTTATAGAAACTCCGTAGATTGAGACTTCGGCAACTTTTCATTCTGAATCGGAGGGCGATCGTACATTATGCGGCGAGACCTCGTCGAAATATACGAAGACGCTGAAAGATGAGATAACGTCGAATAGGCCTCGACCTCTGCTTCTTTCCTTGGGCGTATTTCGAAGTTTGCGAGGGCTCGGTTTACGATAACAAAGTTACATTTTGGCTACTCTGGAGCGCATCTTAGTGATACACTAATTCAGCTACTTATATATCTGTTTGGAGCTCATCATGTATATTATGTGTCGTTATGCTTATCGTATCCGCAAATGAGGCCACCTGCTTGATTACCCGATTGAAGCAAGATACCCCGTGGGCGAGTACCCTCCTATACGCCGTGAAATAATTTTTTCTGCTGTGAATTATGGTTATGTGTCCCTGCTACCCCAGAAGCTCAGTGAAAGAATTGTTGTGTATAGTTTAATGGTTGTCGCAAAATGGCCTATAAAGATATGCTCTCAACGATCCCTTCCGGAAACACCGCATATCCCCGGGACAGATAAGAGACCGAGAAAAAGAGGTCGGCATTATCGTTGAAACAATGAGTTAATGCTTGCAGCCAAGCGGGACGCCATCTTTGCAGGCCGTTGTCTCTGTCAAGCCAACAGGAAGGAGAACATTAACGGCTATACGCCAACGCGTGCAACGCCTTCTCGGAACCAAGGACATTCTATGAAACAACGACCCAAAAAAGAACAAAGAAATCAGACGGATACGCCTGAATAAGCAAAGTGAGAGCCAAGCATCATATCTGCTGCCCTGGCGGGCGGCAAATTAGCAAGACCGACTTCCCCAGAATATGGCGTCTGAGACGGCGCGCGTTCTCATAGGCTATGCCTCTATCCGTTACGGTATGCTCCATTCGCCGCAGCGTGTTTTCATACCCTAAAAAGCGCAGTAGCGCAAGTTACGGTCGCCGTTACATGCAGAGTTCTTCAGTCATACGAGGTGTGAAACTCCCCGCAAAATTGCAGGAAGGAGGGGTGTGGGGAAAGGGTTTGCTGATTGTCGCGTCATCTGCTCACCAAAATATACACTAACAAACTCTCGCGACAGCATAGTTTCCTAATATTAACTAGAGGTGACTCTGGCGCTGCGATCGTTCAGCCACCATGGGAATTATGGGTAGTACACGGATTTGCCTAATCTGCGTGCTTACGGCTTCAAACGCACTTGTGGCTTTGTTTATTGCTGTGTTTTGGCGTTAGTTGCGGATAAAAGAATGGACCGTTCTGAACTTCGTGACCAGATTTAAATTGGTGAGCCTAAAAAACGTTAAAGTGGTGATGTGGAACCGCTGACTTTTGCTGAATTTCGTTTTGCAAGTCACGTGATTTCCGCATGTGATGGCTACCAGAAGTTTCTTTACTGGGCTGTTTAACGGAAACGCGCTTCGCCGCCGCGACACTGCCTTTCGGGAAACCAGTCCGCTTTGCCACGCTGCAGGTAGCACTAAGTGTATTTACACGAGCGAAGCGTTGTCACTTTTCAACAATAATAATTATTGGGACTTAACGTCCCAAAACCACGTATGTGATTATGAGGGACAAGGTACAGGAGGACTCCGGAAATTTCGACCACCTCAGGTTCCTTAACGTGCACCTAAATCTAAGTACACGGGCCGCAAGCATTTTCGCCTCTATCGAAAATGCGGCCCCCACGGCCAGGATTCGGTACCGCGACCTTCGGGTCAGCAGTCGAGCACCATAACCACTAGACCACCGTGGCGGGTGTTTGTCGAAGTGATAAACGCGGCATGAGTCCACGCGTCCTTTGCATTGGTTACTC
The DNA here is from genome assembly GCF_013339695.2 of Rhipicephalus sanguineus. Classification (NCBI taxonomy): domain Eukaryota; kingdom Metazoa; phylum Arthropoda; class Arachnida; order Ixodida; family Ixodidae; genus Rhipicephalus; species Rhipicephalus sanguineus. The sequence goes on along the minus strand of NC_051180.1, from coordinate 124,418,293 downwards.
TCTGAATTCAGTGACAAACCACGCTGCACAGACTATAACGTAGGCAAACGCACTTGGAAAAGTGTAGTTGCAATATTCGTCCACGGAAAGGCATCCATGCTGTCAGGTGTAGTTATGGAAACTTCGTCACACTAAATATGACGTGGGAGCGCCCCCGCGCATGATACCTACAGAGCTGTTGTTGTATGCATGCCGCATGCAGTGTTGATAACGACAGTTTCTGGCACCTTCAATACAATATGCTGCGATGGACTGCTCGCAATGTAATCACCAATCAACTGCGCAGAACGGCATCTCAGTCACCGGACGTAATATATACGCCTCATCATGATTAATGAGTGCGAAGAACTTTACCCGGCTCGTATTTGGTAACTCGAGAAACAATTAAGCTGACCACTGCAGCTTACGTCCCCTTATGACCCGACGTCGCGCGCGTTAAGGGCTATTAAACTCGACGTAGAAACGCACAGTCACTAGAAACTCCTTACCTCGCAGTTAAGGCACGGCATTGACGGCCATATCGCGAGAACTGAGCAGCGAGCGTATAGGTTGAAGTCATCAGCATACTTCTGAACTCACCATGCAGAAAAGTGATTCGCACAATTATTCAGACGTCCTGTATTCAGAATTGCAAAGAGCCCGCACAAAGTTATACGTAAAGAGATGACCTCGCGCGCAATTGCTTCACTGCTATGTACCAGAGCACAGATATTCAAGAATGCGCATGCACCCAGGATCTTTTTTGTGAGTGCGCACGTGTGCGTGCGTGCGCGCGCATGTGTGTGTGTGTGTGTGTGTGTGTGTGTGTGTGTGTGTGTGTGTGTGTGTGTGTGTGTGTGCGTGCGTGCGTGCGTGCGTGCGTGCGTGCGTGCGTGCGTGCGTGCGCGCGCGACTGTGTGTTTCAATAAACTTGGCAGTACAGCGCACGTCCTGTCTTGTCTCTGTGAGTTTGTTTCAGAATATAGCGCAGGATAACTTTCATGAAGAAAAATGCGCATAACACACTATAACCAACGTTGCTAACCAACTAGCCCCGAAACGTATGCTACGATGCAGATTACCTTTTAACCAAAACACCGCCAAACTCACGCGCGTGAAGACGCGGGAATTACTGCGGCCGTATAATACAAAGACAATAGACTTCAGACCACTCCGACAGCGCATGGGCAGTATTAACACACTCACAAACATGCGCATCTGCGATTGGATAGAGACGGCACGAAAACAACGCGATATCGGTCAAATAAAGTGTGCCCGCCCGTCGCGAGTGTGACGAAAACGCCGAGAGAGAGAGAGAGAGAGAGAGAGCGTCTTTTCAAGATGATATACACCGTGGGGTGGTCCACCCTCGGATCCCTCGTCGTGCAACGGGTGTGCGCACCGGCAACGTCGCGGCCCTCTCTGCCGGCCCCGGCGGAAATGATCCCGCCGCCATGCCTGTCCCCCAGCGGCCGTTTACGTAAGCTTTAACGAGTTTGCTCATTATCCGAGCACCGTCGGCGCGCATTAGTCGCCGCAGGCCCCGTGGACAATCGGCCTGTGCCGGGCGGCGACAAAGATCGGGTTCGTCCCGCGTCTGTTCTGTGTACCTCCTGATCTTCTTCGCTTCCCGCGGCAGCGCGCGGGAAAAGGAAGGAAGGGGGAAGAGGCTTAGCGGGCGATCACCGCTACAGCGCCGAAGACAAGGGCTCGGCAAAACGTTGTCCTTTACAAAGACCGGCGGCACGAGACGGAAAGCGGGAGGAAAGAGGCGAAGGTGTGGTATATGCGTTGAACGAGTATATATACGTGAGATACGGCGCGGGTGCGGCCGCGAAACGTCCGTCCACCCCCTTTTAGTCGTCGTCAACGCGGTGGCCAGTTCCGACGACGACCTGCGATGTCTCGGTACAAAAGAGGCTCTGTTCGCACTTGGCTTGGTTGGCGCCTCGTTGGTTTCACGCTTCCGAGCCCATTGCGGGAGCGCATGCACCGCATCTGCCGCTGCAAGCAGGCGCCAGACGCCGCCGTTTTCCTTTCTCTTCGCACCTTCTCTCTCTCTCCTCTATGTTTCGTGAAGCTATATTACGCCGTGCATGTCTTCATCAAGACAGAATGATGAAACAGTGGTAGCCCAAAAGGCAAGTTTCGGCGACCATCATGCATACAGTGCCCAACTAAATCTTACGTTCTTTTCACACTCAGACTTTCTTTTTCCTTTTTTTTTTATGGAGGCGACCGTAGTCGACATGGGTGACTGGTAGTGGCGCTCGCACGTCGGCGTTCGTGTGCCCTGATGTATTCCTTGGGTTCAGATTGCGTTTCGTCGCGCTGCCGAAGCGGATCCCAGAGGCCACGTAGAGAGAAGCGCTTGGTTGAGATCTGCTCCGCCAGGTGCCGCAAGGATCCCAGCTGGCCACAAGAAAACCGTAAGCTTATTCAACGAACTCATTCAATCAATTTTCATTAGTTATCTTGACAGTTGAATTGCCCTTATCCTACCTCAAATTATGCTCCAATATCATGTGTATCAAACATTACTCCTAACTTGAACCAAATCAGTAGATTTCGTGCCAGCTTTTACATTTCAGAAGACATTCTGAACGTTCGGAAAACCGGAAGTAAACGCTGGACCGGAAGTGCTTGGAAGAGAAACAAGAGTGTTCCTCGTGCTCGTGCTACTAAACGATATAAGTCTTATTGGTGCTCCATAATCATAATATCTGAGATTTTACGTCCCAAAACCACGACATGATTATGAGGTACGCCGCAGTGGAGGGCTCCGGAAATTTCGACCATCCGGTGTTCTTGAACGTGCACTGACATCACAGAGTACACGGGCCTCTAGCATTTCGCCTCCATCGAAATGCGACCGCCGCGGCCGGGATCGAATTCGCGACCTTCGGGTCAGCAGCCGAGCACCGTAACCGCTATCGATGCTCCAGGGAGCGTAAGAGAAGTTCCGACTGCACTGATTTAAACTGAAACAACGAGGGACTTCGAAGAGTAAGAAAGATCTCCGTTCCAGGAAGAAGAGAGATCAAAAGCGATGCGAAGCGTTGACGCAAGTTTCCCATCTCGTCAAAAGCGGGAAATATATGAAAGATCCCGAGCCATGAAACTAGTAATCCGCACATCAAACCAACAGACATTTCGCTTCTTCCTGCGAGCATTTGGAGAATGCTGTGCCTCCCTATACGCGATACAACGGCCCCACTATATCACTGCATCCGTAAAGCAATTTAAAGCAGCGGCTTTCGCGAACGTCGAAACAATCCGCTATACAAGAAAGGAATGAATGCAACGTGTATATAACACGAGTACGCGAGTGTCGCGAATGAAGTAAGTGCTGCTGCATAGCGCGGTGACAAACTGCGCAGCCAAGGGGAACGCCAGAGACCTTTCATACTTCAATATGCCCGCAAAACAAACTGGTGCGTAGAGAGTGCGCTCTCTAAGCACCAGTTTGTGCGCACACCTTCACATCGACGAACTTTGCACACTCGATCGCATCGCCGCCCACGACGAGACAACGGCTGAAGGCACGAATGAGAAATAAAAACGCTGAGTTCAGAGGAGGAGCGAGTTCGCGACAAGAGTACAAGTGTATATACCACTAGGTTAATCCGCTCAAAACCAGGCTTCACCGTTGTTCGAGGGCAAATAAACAAGCAAGTCACGACCAAGCAACGCCTCGCGTTGTTTTCGTTTGTTTGCCACTGTTTTTTTTGTTTTTGTTTTTTTTCCTACGGACAAGCAATCTTATGCAACGCTTCGGCGCGAGTAGCGGGCGTGAAGAGAAGATGGGTGGGCGCCTCTCACCATGGCCGGTTCAAGAGCTTCAGCAGCGACAGCCGCTACGACGGCAGCCGCACGCCGCTTCGACGGCTCGCTCGGTCAAACAGAGCACGTGCGTGGCCGTGTTTGGACAAGTTTTTTTTTGTTTTTGTTCCTTTCCCAACAACGCCGCGACGACCAGCCGCAGCGAGGCGATGGCGGGTGCCTCGCCGAGCTGGTCTGTTCGCGCCGCGTGTTTACATAAACGCCGCCCGCTCGAGCGCGCAGCGAGCGAGAGCGCTTTCGGCGACGCGGGCCAGAGCGAGCGCACACCTTCGGAGAGCGCCGGCGCGCGCACTTTTGACAAAACTTTAGGGTCCGGCAGCCGCGAGACAAAAGTGAGTGGATACACCGCTGCCCAAACACCGTGTGACCAGCGCCGCCGAGCGGCTCGACGCTTTCAAAACATCGTCCGCGGCCGCCCGTTTCTGAAACCCGCCACCCCACAGTCAACATGCACGTATACGCAGGCGCACCGGCTGGGAGAACTCGCTCAGGGATAACACGCGAGTCAGATACAACAACAGCCGCGCGCGAGAGCCGCACGTTGTTCCTTTCACACGACCGAAACTCGCGGTGAAAAGTTTAATTACAGTCATCGCAATCTGCCGCCGAGGAACGAAGACGGGGAGGGGGGGGGGGGGGGGGGGGGGGGGGGGAAGGCTTTCGGCGTCGTCCGCGTTCTGCCAGAGTTGTCCCAAGCGTTGTGCTCCACCAAGCAAACAATGGCGACACGTGCGAGGCGGGATCGAACTACACAGAAAGCAAGCACTATAGTGTCATCACCAAACCTGCCACGGGGCTTCGACTCGGCTTGGCTCGTCTGTTTTCACTAGCGGCTATTCCTGCTTCTGCTGCCTGCCTGCGTGCAGGACGATGAGCAACGCACATGCAGAGCAAGCAGGCGTCGACAGCTAGACGCGTCGAAGCCGCGCTGCCACTGTCTCGAACGGTCGCGACAGTATACAGCATACCCAGGCTTTCCACACAGCGAAGGCGAGGCGCGCGCGAATGTTTGCGAACAGATATAACGGCGGGCGTCTCGCATACGCTTGCTTCGCGCGCTGCTTTGCAGAGCGACGTTAGAAACACAGCTGCAGCCTGCGTGTCAGGCAATTATTGCAAAAGGTAAGAAGAGGTGTACAGCGAGGCGGCAAAAAACTGCTATAGCCGCGCGAATTAGTTTCTTTCTTTCTTTCTTTCTTTCTTTCTTTCTTTCTTTCTTTCTTTCTTTCTTTCTTTCTTTCTTTCTTTCTTTCTTTCTTTCTTTCTTCCTTTCTTTCCTTTCTTTCTTTCTTTCTTTCTTTCTTTCTTTCTTTCTTTTTCAGCCACTTTCCGCGTGAGAATTTTTCCAGAGCTTATATGCCCTGAGTGGTCGTTCAAAAACAATGCACCGAGACATTTTTAACGGCTGTCACGCTTCAAGAGCAAAAGGAAAGGAAAATGTACAGTTGGCACAGTATTAATACAGACTTCGTTAAGCACGGAGAAACTAATGAATCGCAGTAACAAACGAGGAAACGAGCAATCCAACTAACCATAACCAGCCAACCAATCCAACCAATTAACATACAAACAAACAAACAACGAAGAAAGGCGAATACGACGCTTCAGAAGCAAGCTTTCTCTAAAAGACGAGGGAGCGGAGGCATGCATGGCAACTGAATTCACAAGATATATCGTTCGAAAGTGTTATTTACCACTGGCTAGACGCTTTTAACGATTCGCCCCCACTCTTAGCAACAGGAATAGAATAAGAAGGTTTTGGATGAATAGGCGCTCAGATCCTCGGTATTCGGATACTTAGCGAATTCTCCGTGCGTTAGTTTTAAAGTATTCAGGCGGAGAACATTGCGGCCATTATCAACGCTGCGCGATCAGCTATGTGCATAAAATGACATGGCGTACCGTTCGAGTTCCTTCGGAAGGAAAGACCGAAAGAAACATGAAGGACTATACGCAAGCGTGCCGGAATAATGTCACGGAGTCACATCAAACATCCATGCGATTACAGTATAGAGAAGCAGCGTAAGCTAATAAAAGAAACGGCGCGAAGAAAGGCGCAGGCGGATCGCACGGATGCGGGAAAAGTTTCAAAGAGAAAAAGAAAAGCGCGAAACATTCAGAGCTCGCGGCCGTATATGCACACAGGGCACATTTCCTGGATAACCATTAACCAGGAACCACGGGGCCTCTCAATTCATTAGCTGCACAAACGCACGCGCGCGCGCGCGAGCAAACAATTGTTCAAGGAAGCCGCGCCGCGTACATTATATTATGCCCGCATGCATCCACATTCATAAAGGGCCGCTCTACGCCACTTGCGAGGATGTATAAGCAAGGGAGGATGGGCAGGAGTAAAGGGACGGTTAGCAAGTGATGCAGGCTGTGGCGCCACGCGCCGAAGACGCCGCCCCGTCCCGCAGAAGAACGCCCATAAACGCGCGCCCCGCACGCGAGCACCGGCGCCAGACGGGGTCCGCACGTTGCTTGCGAAAGCGCGCGAGCTGCGTACGCGGCGATATCTAATTCACTGCCGGCTCCCGCGTCGCGCGTCACAAACGCTCCGGAGAGCTGACGCGGCGCCGGTACGTATAGTTACACGCACGCAATTAAGCAGGTAACCTGTACTCATGTATACTTGCAGGCGCAGAACAAATGTTCTTCTGGTAACCGGTAAGAGCTTCGCGAAGGCTTTAAGCAGCACCATGGGCTGACACAGGAGGCACCCGGCGAATCGCATAATGTATACCCTAGTTCCGCGTCAACCTTTCCGAAGTAGGCGAAGAGCCGGATGCTTGCGCAGCTGTTCACTCCCTTTCTCACTCGCTCACAGCTTAAAGTGGTGATGTAGATGTGCGGAGAGGTCGGCCGTAAGAACACGCATATATCTCCTACTATACACCGCACGAGGGATGAACACGTATTGTGAAGAGGACACCAATGGATGACGACGATTACACTGCAATTATCAGCTCAAACTATGTAGGACGTTCACAAGAGATTCGGTAAGAAACGTACACGAAGACCGGACATACTGGAAGCACTGCCTCGCGAGGCCCTTACCGTGCACGCGCTAATTCAGAGCGCTCGTGATTCGTTATAGAAGATGGGCGAACGAGACGCAGAAGAAACAAGTGGGTCTTTTTCGCAACACTATATAGATGGCTGCCTTCACGCTTTCGAAACCGAAGGGAGGAAAGCGCGGAGGTTCGTGCACTTCGATGCAGCGGAGCCTACAGAGGAATACCATCATCGAAAAAATCAATCGCGACGTTAACTCCGGGTTAAGTTCAACTGGACGAGCGCTCTGCATGGAAAGGCAAGAAAGCCGGGGAATATTGTTTACAGGTAAGCGTGCGCTTAAAGGGGTGGTGCCACCAAATTTGTGGCTTGCGCGTTCTTTGCTGTAAGCGTTTCCTATAGCTCCAGGAAGCATGATGCGCACACCAAGATTAATGTATTCTCGCTAAATAATTTAATCTCGCTTTTTGATGGAAACAACTTTCGGTTTCGGTTTCTGGGCGCCGAGGTTGGGCAGTGACGTAGAAGTGTAGGAGGTGTGGTCACGCGACCACACAAGGCTGTGACGCACTTAGCCAGAAAGCGATCGAAACTCTGCGAGTGATGTAGCAACCGATGCTTTGCCGGTACTATAGTGAACTGGAATATATTCTAGTTCACTACAGCCGGCACGTACGTACGTTGCGGAGGTGGCGGA